>NC_057722.1:15795303-15825306 GCF_004010195.1 Chiloscyllium plagiosum | reverse complement strand
CCGCCCCTTCATCAGGTGGTTGTGTAGGACACAATTGTAAGACACAGAATTTATAGCAATAGTTTACAGTGTGATGTAACTGAAATTATACATTGAAAAATACCTTGATTGTCTGTTGAGTCTTTCATCTGTTCGAATACCATGATAGTTTCACTTCTTTTATGTGTAAATCACAAAACCTTTTTAAGTTACATTCTCAGGTTAACTGTAACAATTAGTGTTAGCTAGACAATATGTTGAAGGTGTTAGCCCCCTGTGTTCCCTGTCTGTGCCATAATGTTTAGACTGATTCTAATCCAAAAAGTGAGTTAACAGAGTCTTACATGGATTCATGCAGGTTTTGAGCAAAGTACAACGTAACCCTGAAAGTACAAATTCACCCCACAAACGTATGTGTGTATGTGTGCATATGGGTCTTTTTGTGTGTGTGTCTGTCTCTGTCTGGGTTGGGGGGGTTGAGTGTGAGAGAGAGTATGTATATGTGTATGTGAGTGTAGAGTGTGTTAAGTCTGTGAGGGGGTGCATGTGTGAGTGTGGGAGTGTGTGTATGTGTCTGGGGTGGGGGGTTGTGAGTGCCTGTGAAAAAGTGTATATGAAAAAGTCTCTGAGAGGATGCATGTGAGAGTGTGTGTGTCCGTAGGGATGTGTGTGTGACTGTGTGCGTATCTGTGTATATGTGTGTCCATTTGTATGTGTGTGTGTGTGTAGGAGTGTCTGTGTGTGTGTGTATAGTGCAATGGTGGTCACCTGTAGTGTGACATGAACCCAACGTCCCGGTTGAGGCCCTCCCTACGGGTATGGAACTTAGCTATCAGCCTCTGCTCGGCCATTTTTCGTTGCTGCCTGTCCCGAAGTCCGCCTTAGGGGATGGTCACCCGAAGGTCTGAGGTCGAATGGCCTGGACCGCTGAAGTGTTCCCCAACTGTGCGATCTTACATACTCAACACACTCACACAGACCTTCTCTCATACACACACTCTGTCTCAAACACAGACACATATACATCCCCCACACTCACACCCATATACACACCCTCTCACATAGTTATACCTCATCACACCCACATACACACTTTACCAAGCATGCGCACACACACACACACTCTCACGTGCACTCACACATACACACTCACATGCACACACTCTCTCTGTCATGCACACACTACTGGAATCCAAATAAACAATGTCTCCTGCTCTGCCAATCTTTTTGGTTAAAAGTCACACAACACCAGGTCATAGTCCAACAGGTTGATTTGGAAGCACAAGCTTTCAGAGCACTGCTCCTTCATCAGGTAGCTAGTGGAGTAGGATCATAGAACACAGAATTTATAGCAAAAAATAATTGTGTCATATATTCTTGTGATACAGTGAACAAACCTAGATTACTGTTAAATCTTTCATCTTTTCGAATGGGTTACAGGCTTTGATTCATTAATACGTAAATCCCAGAACTTCTTTCAAGTCGGGACTGTGACTTAAACAAAGGTACCACATTAACCACCCTCCAGTCATCAGGCACCTCGCCCATGGTTATAGATGATGCAAATATTTCTGCATTGGAGTCTCATAATTTCTCCCCTTAATTTCCAAAATATTCTGGGATATATTAGCTCAAGGTCCTGAGCTTTATCCATCTTTATATTTTCTAAGACCTCCTGAACGTCCTCTTCTGTAACATGAATTTTTTCAAAACATCAAAGTTTATTTGTCTGCATTCTCTGGACTCCACTTATTTTTCCACAATACAATCTGATGCAAAAATATTCATCAATTATCTTCTCCCAGCCCCTGGGGTTCAACACAAAGATGACCTTATTGATCTTTAAGAGATCCTATCCTCTCCCTAGCTACCCTCTTGTGGAGGAGCTGGTGTTGGACTGGGGTGCACAAAGTTAAAAATCACACAATACCAGGTTATAGTCCAACAGGTTTATATGGAAGCACTAGCTTTTGGGATACTGCTCCTCCATCAGTTGGTTGTGGAGAATAAGACCGTAAGACACAGAATTTATAGCAAAAGATTAGTGTCATGCAACTGAAATAATATATTAAACAAAGCAGGATTATTATTAAGCTTTTCATCTTTTGAAATGGGTTGCAGGTTTTGGTTCATTAATATGTAAATCCCAGAATTTTTTTTAAGTCACCTTCTCGAGACAACTTAAGGATTTATACCAAAAGGTGACATCAGGCAATGCATTGAAGGTGTGAGGTTAATCTCTGTCTATGTCCCAATCTTGACTCAGATTGGTTCTATTTCCAAAGTGGAATTTATAAAATATTATGTGGATTGAAAGCCTGCATTGACTGGCTGCAGGTTGTGCACTTTTTAAGCAAAATAGAATGGATCTGCAAATATAATTCTGCAAACACAAATTCACCCCATAGCCTTATATGTGTGTGCACATGCATGTGAGAGAGAGAGAGTGTGAGAGGAATAAGCCTGTGAGAGGATGTGTGCGTGGGTGTGAGGGCGTGGGGGGTGTATGTGTGTGAGTGTGGGGGGGTGGTATGTGTGTGTGTGTGGTGGCATGCGTGCCCTCATTCATTATTTGTGGTGCATGCGAGAGAGAGAGAGAGAGAGAGAGAGAGACTAGTGTAGTGGGGTCACCTGTAGTATGACATGAGCCCAAGATCTCAGCTGAGGCCATCCTCATGGGTATCGAACTTAGCTATCATGAGGATGCCCTCAACAAGAACTTTGGGTTTATGTCACACTGCAGCTGACCAACTACACTATATAGTCTCTCTCACACACACACACAACTCTTACATATTCCCACACTCAAGCAGACCCTCTCTCCCAAACACATGCTCTCCCTATGCACACACATACAACCCCACACACACACACATACATCATCTCACAGGCTTATACTCCATCACACCCACACACACTTTATCAAGCATGCACACACACAAACGCACATTCTCTTACGTGCACTCAAACTCACATGCACATACTCACTCTCTCACATGCACACACATATAAATCATTAATTTTATACAGTCAAGAATATTACATTATGCCACTAATCATCATGAATACTACAATGGCCAGGTTTCAGAGTGACAACAGTGCAGTGTTGGTTGGGCAAAACCTGGCACATTTCAATTATAGCATCAGCAATCTGAGTTGATTTTAACATAGCATACCAGAAACATTCAATTTCTCAGATTACAGTGCATGCTCATCAAGGTTCACATTTGTACTCTACATTGCAAAAAAGAGTGCTGGCCAACCCGTCGTGTTATTTCCATCATGCAGGTGATGTTCATTCAAAGATGTACAACTTCTTTCATTGTGCTGCCTTTTAAGCATTACATATGAACAATTCAGTTTCCCTCAATAGTTCAAGGATTCCACCTCAGATGAATCCTCTGTAATCTTCTTAGCTGCCACATCAGTGGTCTCTGCTTCACCTAACTTTGAACAGCTTTGCATATACTTATAATAAAAGACTGGGCATTACAGTATTACAAGAAGTGGCACACACGATTCAACTATTGGATTACACTTTCACGTTTTACGAGCTCCTTCAACATAAAGGCCCAGATTTATTTTGGCAACTTGTGCCAATGGCTCAACAATATTCTTGAACACTAAGAGGAAAAGACGAAACTATGACCTTTCCTGCTATATCAACGCAAAATGTCCTCTGACTTTTCCACTGTCGTGGCATTTCCCACACACAAGACTATGAGAAGATTAATTATGTAAATGCATAAATATTTTCTAATCAACCTATCTTTAGATGCTTTTCCAGGTGCAGGTGGGAGTTGAAACCAGGTTTCTGCTGCTCAGAGATAGGGACACTTACCTCTGCACCTCAAGAGCCATAATACTTACTTTTCACCTTCTTGATCGCCTACACAGACCATGACCCAGATCACTTCTGGACATAGTGAACTTTAATTTTTTGGGGGGAAAAAAGTGACATTCAACACAAAGTTGACTGCAGATATAAACTCAGTGCCCAGCTGGAGACAGAAAGACTCTGGACTGTCACAGCTGATGGGGTGACAAAGATGCTTCTCAAAGGAGAGACTACGCTATAAATTAAATTGGTAACAGATCATTCATATTCCTCTGGGATGCAAATATCTATTGGCTCATCATGCCCACACTAGTCCACAAAGATCTGACAACACCATTCCCACTTCCCCACACTTGGCCAAAGCCCTGGATCAACACTAGCCCTAGCTTGTTTTCTGTTAAATTGGTGTGCAGCTCTCCGAGATCCCTGAACGGTACTGACTTCCAAAAGAGGATGTCAATGTGCTAGCATGCTGAGCAGGACATGCAATACTTTGGGGTACTCAAGCAGCTTAGAGCGATATTGCCGCATGCTTCATGCGCACCATCTTTGTTCAGCCTTCATCCACACAAGTCAATATTGGCAAACCACCAGCCTCAGCAATCAGCAAACCTGTCCGTGCTCCAAATCTGACAACACTTTTTTGAAAATCTTTTTATTGAAAAGTTTTTCTTTACAAAATTATAAAATTACAAAAATATGGCAATATAAAATTATAACAACCAAAACAACAATAAACGAACCGCTACGCGACTCTATAGAACAAATCAAAACAGTACTCACTACAGATCCATAAGTAAATAAATCACGCCACTAAATGCAACAAAACTATAGCTCCCAACCTTTGAGAGCGTCAACTATTACACCCACATTTGTTCAAAATTCTTCCTCTCAAGGCATCAGGTTCACTAAGCCAAATCATCCGGTTTCCTCTCACTGTCCAAAGATGTGCTGGTTAGGTGAATTGGCCATGCTAAATTGCCCGTAGTGTTAGGTGAATGGAGTAAATGTAGGGGAATGGGTCTGGGTGGGTTGCTCTTCGGAGGTTCGGTGTGGACTTGTTTGGCTGAAGGGCCTGCTTCCACACTGTAAGTAATCTAATCTAATCTAATCTAATCTAATCATGGCTAAACGAAGGCCCTAATTAAAATGGCAGATAGATCTGCTTCCAGGTAATTCATAAAGGGCTACTACGTCTTATAAAATTTTTCTATTTTTTGGTACACCATATTTGTAAGAAAACTCAAAGGGACGTGTTCCACAATTATGCCACCCCCGACAGGCCCAGGGAGCTCTCAGACACCCAGCACATCAGAATGGTTTTCCTCACACAAAAAGTGAGGATGTGAATAATCTTTCTCCCATGTACATCTAAGGAAGGTAAATTCAGCAAACCCAGGAGAAGAGAGACCGGGTCCATCTTAACATTGGTCCTAAGCCCCTCTCTATTACTCCTGACACAGCAGTCCAATACCTATGAAGCTTGTGGCATGACCACAAACAATGAATGAGGGTACCTGTGCTTATTTTACATTTGGGCCATATTGAAGGTGCTCCTCCCTTAAATTTCAAAAGACGATCTGGGGCCAGATGAACTCCATGAAGAATCTTTAACTGCATATCGTGAGTCCTATTACAGATCAAAATCTTCCTCGTGTTCTAAAGATATCTTCCCATGTTTCTGAAATGAGTTCAAGTCTTAACCCTCTCTCCCAGACCTCATACAGTCATTCGATGTCACCTATGAAACTTCCTCCCAACATATGATACAGAGTACTCACTGAGAGAGTGCTCTTAGCATGAAAAACCCTCTTCTCTGCATCAGATCTAGAACACTCAGTCAATAGCATAGTCAATAGCTTAGACATTTGGATAAAATCTCTAATTTGGAAGAAACAAAAGATGTCCCTACTTGATAGTCCATACTTAGGATTTATTTGATGTAAGGACATTATCGTTTCACCCGCAAACAGATCCTTGAAACAAGAAACTCCACTATTCATCCAGAGATGAAACCAGGGGTCCATTGACCCTGGCCAGAGACCCGGCACGCCAACTATGTGAGTAAGAAAAGAAGTTTGAGTCACATTACCCCCCCCCCCATCTGCCTTATTACCTTCCACGCTTTGACAATGTTGGAAACTATTGGATTACGGCAATGTTCTGCAACTGCCCTCATTTTGTTTAAAATCAACAGATCGATAAGAGGACACTTTGCCTGAGAGGCCTGAATATCCAACCACATCAATGCTGAGTCCCCATGGGTCCAATCACTTACAAAAGATAAAAGGGAACTTAATTGATACCTTCTAATATCGGGGAGGTGCACTCCCCACAATCCCTGGGGCAGTTGCAGTCTTGCAAGCTTAATAAAGCTATGGTGCCAAATAAAAGAACTAAACTAGCCATTCAACTTCTGAAATGTTTGCTCAGGAAAGAGCAAAGGGAGCATCTGCAAAGGGTACAATAAACGAGGAAGAACATTTATTTTAATAAGAGCGACTTGACCTAACCATGATATCAGAAAGGACCCCCATCTTTGAAGATCTTGTTTAATCTTGTCAAACAAATGGACAAAATTAGCCTTGAATAGCTGATCAATGATGGGGTTAACAGAAAAGCCTATTTAAAGAAAGCCTCCCTGTGCCCATTTAAAGGGAAATCCACCCACAACATCAGGTATTCCCCTAAGATCCCACATAGACGTAGCCTGTGACGTTGAAAAATTAAACTTGTAACCTGAGAAGAGCCAAATGAATTGCTACACTGTATCAAATGGGGCACTGAAACTACCAGATACAAGAGAAAAATGAGAACATCATCTGCATATAATGTGATCTTATGCGCCTTTGATCCCACCTCTGGGGCAAATATATTGGTGTCCCTATGTATAGCCTCCGCCAGCAGGTCAATCACCAATATGAAAAGTAAAGGTGAAAGGGGCCAGCCTTGCCGACTGCCCCTATCAATGTTAAAATTACTAGACCTTACACCATTAGTGAGAACCTCCGCTAGAGGATCACTGTAAAGGACCCTTACCCATCAAGTAAACACTTCGCCCAAACCAAACCACTCCAGGGTATAAAAAAAATACAGCCACTCCACCCAGTCAAATGCCTTCTCTGCATCCAAAGAAACCACCAACCCTTGAAACAGTCGCTGCTGACACACTTGAATCATGTCAAGCAACCTCTTAACATTATTAGAATATCTCGGACACCACTTTAACCCTTCAGGACTTGACTTTGGAGCTCACTGTCATCCCAGAGTACAATGGGACCATGATCAGATGGGCCAATGAGTCAAAAAGTGGCAGATGGAGTTTAATTTAAATAAATGTCAGGTGCTGCATTTTGGAAAAGCAAATCAGGGCAGGACTTACACACTTGATAGTAAGGTCCTGGGGAGTGTTGCTGAACAAAGAGACCTTGAGGCACTGGTTCATAGTTTCTTGAAAATGAAGTCCCAATTAGATAGGGCAGTGAAGGTGTTTGGTATGCTTTCCTTTGTTGGTCAGTGCATGGAGTATAGGAGTTAAGAGGTCATGTTGCAGCTGTACAAGACATTGATTAGGCCACTTTTGGAATATTGTATGCAATTCTGTTCTCTCTACTAAAGGAAGGATATTGTGAAACTTCAGTGTTCAGAAAAGATTTACAAGGATATTGCCAGCGTTGAAGGGTTTGAGCTATAAGGACAGGTTGAATAGGCTATTTTCCCTGGAGTGTCAGAGGCTGAGGGGTGACTTTTGAGAGGTTCATAAAATCAGGGATAGGGTAAATAGACAAGGTCTTTTCCCCAGGGTGGGCAAGTGCACAACTGAAGGGCATAGGTTTAGGTTGAGAGGGGCAAAATTTAAAAGGGATCTAAAGGGCAAATTTTTCATGTAGAAGGTTGTGCATGTATGGAATGAGCTGCCAGAGGAAGTGGTGGAAGCTAGTACGATTACAATATTTAAAAGGCATCTGGACGGTTATATGAATAGGAGGGATTTAGAGGGATTTAGGCCAAATTTTGGCAAATGAGACTAGATTTATGTAGGATATCTGGTTGCCATAGATGAGTTGGACCAAAGAGTGTTTCCCATGCTGTACATCTCTGTGACTCTGAGATGAACAGTTCTGCCAGGTTACTTTGCACACAGGATATAAGTTCATCTCCCACATCTAAAAAAGATACATCTTATCACTCTTAGCTTCATTAGCTGCCAGTCACTGTGGTAATGCGTAGTTTTTTTTAGTGCAGAGGGAAATGCAAGAGGGTTGTCACAGTTTGGAGCACTGAACAGTCAAGAGGGTGGAGATGTTGCTCTGAGCACTGTGCTACTTCGCTGTCGTACCTGCAGCATGCACACTGCAGCTTACTTGGCAAATACTGAATGTGCTTCAAGCAAACGGCAATCTGTAAAGTCAAAAGTGAGACATACTTAATGGAAAGAAGGGGGACAGTGGTCAGTCACGGGGTGCTATCCCAGTCAGTGGGAAGAGGCATTGTCCTCACTATTGGCCACAGTCAAACAGGTGCTCGGTCCTCGCAAAGTCCAGGTTCCCATGTCTTTACAATGAAAGCCACAATCATTCCTGGACATCAAACGCAACCAGTTCAGAGATTACAGATAGGCCAATAGGAGTGTTGTGAAGACATCACTCTAGGAGTTGAGCTCATTAGGGGCACAGCAGAGCTCTGACAAACCAGGGTGTGGGTCATAGTCAATCCTAGGCATTTTGGCACTGACAAGTCAATGGAGTCCAAGGGAAAGTGAACAACACAAGCCTGGGAATGGGTTTTATTGGTTTAGGTCACTGAAGGAATGATGACAGTGATATGGGGCAAATGGTGATAATAAGGTGGGACCTAATAGTACACCGGGCGATCCAGAAGCGGGGGATTCACAGTAATTCTGGCCATCAAATACATGGTAATTTCCAAACTCATGGACTCTGGAGGATACTTGAACACATTAATAGTTGTATAATGGTGAAGAAATGGGAGAGGCTAAAAGGTTATTGGAGAAACAGAGACAGCAGTACAAAATGGAACATGAAAGACAGATCAGATCATCCTGCAAAGCTTGAAATCTTACTGTCTTTAATCCAAAGACATAGAGTCACAGAGTCATAGAGATGTACAGCACAGAAAGAGGTCCATTATCCAACTCGTCAATGCTGATCAGATATCCTAGCCTAATCTAGTCCCATTTGCCAGCACTTGGCCCTTTAAACCTTTCTTATTCATACACCCATCCAGATGCCTTTTAAATACTGCAATTGTACCAGCCTCCATCACTTCCTCTGGCAGCTCATTCCACAAACAGACTACCCTCTACATGAAAACGTCGCCCCTTAGTTTCCTTTTATGTCTTTCCCCTCTCATTCTAAACCTATGCCCTTTACTTCTGGATTCCCCTACACCAGGAAAAGACTTTATCTATTTATCCTATCCATGGCCCTCATGATTTTATAAACCTCTATAAGGTCACCCCTCACAGCCTCTGATGCTCCAAGGAAAACAGCCCCAGCCTATTCAACCTCTCCCAATATCTCAAATCCTCCAACCCTGGCAACATTCTTGTAAATCTTTTCTGAACCCTTTCAAGTTTCACAACATCCTTCTGATAGGAAGGAGACCAGAATTGCACACAATATTCCAACAGTGGCCTAAAATGCAAATATCCTGTACAGCTGCAACATGACCTCCCAACTCCTGTACTCAATACTCTGTCCAATAAAGGAAAGCATACCAAATGCCTTCTTCAATATCCTATCTATCTGCAACTTCACGTTCAAGTTACTATGAACCTGTACTCCAAGGTCTCTTTGTTCAGCAACACTCCCTAAGACATTAGCATTACATGTATAAGTCCTGCTATGATTTACTTTTCCAAAATGCAGCATCTCGCATTTATCTAAATTAAACTCCCACCTGCCACTTCTCAGCCCACTGGCCCATCTGATCAAGATCCCATTGTAATTTGAGGTATCCTTCTTCGCTGACCACTACACCTCCGATTTTGGTGTCATCTGCAGACTTACTAACTATACCTCCTATGTTCACATCCAAATCATTTATATAAATGATGGAAAGTAGTGGACCCAGCAGTGATCCTTATGGCACAACCACTGGTCACAGGCCTCCAGTCTGAAAAGCAACCCTGCAGCTACCATATCATGCAGAGTGGATGGAGTAAATTAGCATTTTTTTCTGTCTTGGAGGGTGTCAAATAACTTAGTTTGAAATTGAGGTCCTATTTGGAACAACAGGATTAACTATCAATTGTTTCAGAAATGCCAGCCACTTCCCATCAAATTTTAATTCATTGACATTATTCAAGAAAGCACATTACAGATTAGGACCTCAAATAATCATCACCATTGCATTGTCCACACTAATTGTCTTCCTTGTCAGTCAGCTAAGCAAGTGTGAACAGGTAGACTAATTTAAAAGCCTCATCTTCCTGTGACAGATTCCATACGTATCACTGGAAGACAAGTTTTTATTGCTGCAACATTCACATGCAACTGACTCCTGCTTGGGTAACTAAGTAAAAGAAGAAGAATTAGGTCACCTTTCATTGATAGATATTTTTGGATGCAGTTAAATTGTATTTGACTTAACGCAAACAAAAGAAGAACTTGTAAAACTTTCTTCAAAATAAAAAGTTGGAGAAGCCAATCGTTATATCAACCACATAGGTAGAACTCATTAAGTGGTCACTAGAGTTAAGTATTTGCCCAACTCATCACAGAATTTACAACCATTGGTGAAGGGTCCAAAATGGGGCTATTCCCTTCAATGCTGGTTTGGCACTGTGGCAGCTGTGGTGCATTCTAATATCTAGTTCTTCTAGATTCTCCAAATTTCCCTTCATCCTTACACCTCTGGAAGAAGCAAGGCAAAGATCTTCTCTTTAAATAGCTTCAATTGTTAATTTTGCAAGTAGATGGCTTCATCATTTTCCATCCACATTAGAATTGGAATTAAAAGCACTCATTGCATCCAAGTTTAATTAAAAGTTAATAAAGCATATTAATCTTTGAGCTATCCCAAAAATTTGTTTTTTTTTCCATTTCTAACCAAAATCAACAACAAATATTATTCAATGATGAATCCGTCACTTAACAGTCAACAGGTACAGATCTAATTAAAACCATTCACAGTCTGTTACCTGATTAATGCACCTTTCTGCACGCTTTGCATCCTCGTGTAATTAAAAGAAAGGAAAACAAGTCCCAAATACTTCTAATGGCAAGAAAAGGCTCTTTCATTTATCTAACTAATGACACTTCACTCCTCTCTGCAGAGACTGTGAAATGAGTTCAAAACCAACTTGCCATATGGTACTGAATTACAGAAGATGTACACCAAAGAATCTGCTTTGTCTGACCTCTACAAAATGATTTCAACCATTTGGAAATTTAAAAGAATGTTTCAATAGATTATTCATGTCATACAAAAGTAAATGCTAAAATGGAATTCACAATGTGAAGGTTTTAAGTTTAACAGTCTTGATGATGTGGGGTGAAAATATTTTAACATTCATCAAAAGCTGTTGAACATCTCTCAATCAAGGAGCCAGGCCTCATATGGGTCAATTTAAAGGGTCAATTTAAAATGGAAATGAGGAAACATTTCTTCAACCAGAGAGTGGTGGGCCTGTGAAATTCATTGCCACTGAGTGCAGCGGCGGCCGGAACGTTAAATGTCTTCAAGGCAGAGATTGATAAATTCTTAATCTCGCAAGGAAGTAAGGGATACAGGGAGAGTGTGGGTAAGTGGCATTGAAATGCCCATCAGCCATGATTGAATGGCAGAGTTGACTTGATGGGCCAAATGGCCTTACTTCCATTCCCATGTCTATGGTCTTATGTGGACAAGTGAACGTCAATGGAATATTTAAAAATGTGGGCCATTACAACTGAGCCCAAACTCCCCTTCACACACTCACACATGGACCACAAACTCCAGCAAGATGATTGCTCTTTGTTGCCAAGCAAAAAATAAACCAATTGAAATTTCCCAAAATGTGCATCAGCCACAAGTCAGGGACATCAGCTTTAAGCCTTTTTGTCCTGAGCTCAACACCATCAATGCATCACAATAAGATGGACCTTTTGATATATAATTTTTGTGATGGTGCCAAGGTGATTTTAAACAGTTTCTTGGATGTAAAAATCATCCTGGCCACATTCAAAATCAAATCAATTGCACAGGCAGCTAAGAAATAACCCATTAGTCTCCCAGCTCCCATGATTTTACTCAAGATTTATTGGAAAAATGTTCTGTTAGGCTTTATGGTAATTCTAATTTACATTGACATGCCATTTCATTGATCCCACTCTAGTTTTGGGGGTGAATGTCTGCAGCTATTTCATCGTAACCTAGCTAGGTGGTTTTAAAACATGAACATAACTTTAGAGGTACTTCAGTGAAAAGTTAAACATAATGATTCCATGGATGACAAGTTTCTCATATGAGATTGGTTGGACTGGGTCTGGTCAAAAGAAATGTGAGAGAATCTTAATGAAACATATAAAATCCTGACAAAGTGAAAACCGAATGCGAGAGCAATGTTTCCACAGGCCATGTTGGCCAGAACAAGGGGATCAATGTCTTAGCTACACAGTAGGCCAGTTAGACTGAGATGAAGAGAAACTTCTTCAATCAGAGGGTAGCGAACCTTGGAATTCTCAAGCAGTGAAGGCAATAGAGGTGAAGTCACTGAATACATTTAAGAAATGGACAGATAGATTTCTAGAGACCAAGGCTGTCAAGCATAATCTTCACTTCTCTGAAGGTGGCAAGAAGAGAAAACAATGGAGTGAGTTATACCTGAAGAGAAATTTATTCCATTCCTGACATGTCAGCAATTGATTGTTGCACAAGATGATCCACTGGGGACTTTCTTAACTCACCAACAAGCAAGGCCTTTCGGTGGCCAGTTAATGGCCTCAACTTACCACCTCCCCAGTCATCTGTCTCTCGCTCTCCTCCAACCACCCTCTCCCCATGAAACCCATCATGTGAGAAGAAAGAAAGAAAACATGACAATCTTGCTGTTGGAGGCCCTAAGACATATGGGTTGGTGGGCAAACTTTAGGAACCAGGATTTGCAAAAGGCCTACCTTGCTGCTCGGGCATTATGTTCCAGTTCTGCAGAAAATAACATAACAAAAAGCAGCTTTCCAGCCCTTATCCATCACATGCTCCCTCATGCCAGGTCCAACTCACCCACCACATTCTTACCCATGAGCTTGATCCAACCCCAAGGCCTTTTATAGCCCTGTGACAACTAAGTGACAGTGCATACCTATCTACAAACCTTGCACCCTTAGTTCTCTACCCGTATGCTGTTGATGCCAACTCACCCAGCAATCACCATGAGCAGGCCTCAGAACCTATGCTGAGATTAAAGAAAATTTTGCATTTATTAATAAATATACTTTTTCAGTTTTTTTTAAAATCAATAAAAATTTAACTGCAATTAACATTCTTTCAAACACTTAATCATTTATATTAAGTATTTGTATTTATAGCCCTACCAAGATGTTACAGTCCATGAAACTGACAATGAAACTGTGAACTGACAGAGACAGATTGTAATATGTCATGAAATTCATGATCTATTACCAATCATGAAACAACAATCTAGAGATTTATGTCATTAGACAGAGTGACATGACAAACACTGATTTTTAAACTCTGCTGATGATTTTTTTTGTTGTAAAAAAATCTATCAGCAGGAAATTGAAGTAATTTGACATCTTGGCAGTCTCTTGCAAGCTGTTAAGCTCATTAAAGTGATTGATGTGTTTTGTACTTCTATGCATGTTGATGCCTATTTTTGAAAGTTCCAAACTGCAGTTGACCTCGCCCAAAGCTCAGTTTACCTCTACACCAGACATCGCCTGAACTCTCCTAGACACTTCTTAAAATCATATCCAAAAGGATACTTTATCACTCCAAAAAAACACCTGCAACTTTAGACTTTCTCCGATCCAGTCTGAAGTGCAGAAGTGATCATTATATTTCAAAATTCATATTTGACTTAAGACACTACACCATGTGCAACTGCTTCTGTGAACCACAGATTTGCAAAATAGAACTCACACCCATTCCCCTGTCCCTTACAAAAAGTGGTGGGTGCCAAGTTTAGGAGAGATATTTCTAGATTGATACATCTGGCAGCAGAAATTTTCATTCGGGAAAGAAGAATTGGATAAATAATGCAGCAAAGATTAATAGGCAGGCAACTTCATGGTCCTGAAAAGATTAGTTGGCACATTTTTAAAAATGTACAGTATAAACTTTTCCCTGACTATTGAATGTGGACATGTTTATGGGGTTCAGCAGAAAGAAAAAAAGATTGACAATGTGATGTTTGGGAAGAGGTTACCAAACCAAAGACTGCAATGAATTGATCTTAAATGGTGTTTTTAATATTCCATTTTAAAATGGATCAACGGGTCGTGGAGGAAAGAGGACTGTCAACTTAATTAGATTCCCATTTTTCAAAGCATAGCCAAAATAGTCTCTTACAAAAAGAAAACTGGTTAAAACCTCTTAAAATAGCAAACTACAAAAGTTCAATGTGAAGGCCTCAGTACCCAAGGTTATTTTCATCCCTCCTGTCATCAGTAAGCAGGATTCCTTCTCAGTTTTAAAGCAGACATTTTTCTGGCAACAGTCTAGAAAAAATAATTTTATGGAAATTTTCAGCATTGAATATTACAAAATTGAATGCAGGCAACAGACAAACGATTTTGGAGTTGTCAGAAAACTATATTCTTGTCAAACTTCATTTCACTTTGATGTGGAAATGTCACTGCAGACAAGGCTTTAAAAAAGAGTGAGAGAAATGATCAGGGAGGTGGGCTGCACCGCTTCAACAAAAGTTGGCTATCTTCGTAGTTGGAGCTCTGGTTAAAGCCATCAAGTTGCAGGGTGTATTAAGGAAAGTTTCTGTCTTCCAGTTTGAAGTGCTATTGCACTAAATGAGTCTGTAAACGAGGAATAGGACTAATCTTTCAGTTCAAAATATTTGAAAGGACAGTGCCAGTCCAATATGGAGGACCATTTGATGCATTTTGGTATATGAAAATAGATGAGTCTTCTCTCAAGTCTCGAGCATTCTGATGCAGCATCACATTGCATTTGCTGTTACATCTTCAGTAGCATTTTCTTAACTAACTTTCAACAAGTATAAATGTGTTCATTGTTATGACCCCTTCTTGTACCTCTATTTTGCAAAGTTAGTGGTGGGTATTTTATACAGTAATGGCTCTGAAAGGGTTATTGTTGGAGATTATATTAAGTTCCTCTACCATTATAGATATTTTCTATTCAGCCTACTCAGAAACATTATTATACACCTCTGAGGGAGGTGGGACTTGAACCCATGTCAGCTGGCTGAGAGGGAGAGATACCACCATCGTGTGACACAAACACCACCCTCTGTCCTTATAAACTAAACAATCCCTTAAACCCAGTCAAGGAAAGATTGCCAGAGAGAAAAGAAAATCCAGTGAGGTAGTTGAGAATATATGCTTTGAGTACCGATAGGATTTCACAATCATCGATCTCTTTCTCATTTATAATGGAAGTGTGGTTCTTTCAGTTTCCTGTTGAGCAGATGCCCTGGCAAGGATCCACTAGGAACTCAGTCTGCAGGTCTATAGTCAGACTCAGTCAGTAGTGTGGTGGCCAGACATCTCAAAAGAGATTGAAGGTTTCACAACTCAGTGATAATTTTGATTGTCAAGAGTGAAAAACACACCTATTTTCACTGAAGAAAATTCAGGTGACAAAAACCAACACTTGAGAACAATACAGACAAGGAGGAAAAGAGTGAGCAGTACAACAGTGTATAAATGTTGATACAATTGCTGTCAATTGTGCATGATGGCATTTATCCAGAATACTTCATCATCCTGGCACAATTACAATCGGTATTGTCAAGTCAAACTAGATGCTCAATACAATATCCGTACGTGAGGATCCTTCATAAAATTAGAATCCAGCTGTGCAATAGTATATTTCATCCATGTCTATTTATAAGGGAATGCTGAAGATAATCAAGATTTGTGTGCAATAAATATTCTACAGTGTACTGGAAGGACTTTAAGTTGCACACAGTTTTAGATTTTCCCATCAAGTTTTCGAATGCAAATTCAGCTTTGTTTTCATAGATGTGACCCCCTTATAAGCTCCCAGTGATCTGGATATCCCAATTATAAAAGAGTTGCCTCCCACTGCCCAATATACACTCGTGCTGCCCCAATCAGGTAATGTAGTGGTAGTTTCGTATGATCAGAACTAGAATCTAGCAAGATTAGATGTGCAAGGTTTGACTTGAAACCATTAAGCCTATAGATAAGGATTAAAACCTAGCAGCAATATTTCTTCATGAAATGACTGTATAAAATCTCTGGGGCAGCATGAATAAAGGCAGTTGGGTAAAATTTGAAGGATAAGAAGAAATAACTGCAAGTGATTACAAAGTTGAAATATACATTATTATCATAAACATTGAACCCATCACATCCATACGTATCTTTGCTGAGAAGACATTTGTCCTTCCTTTTTGCTCAGGGCAGTGACCTTTAGGATAAATTCAGGGTGGCATGGTGGCTCAGTGATCAGCACTGTTGCCTCGCAGCACCAGGGCCCCAGGTTCGATTTCAGCCTTGGGCAACCGTCTGTGTGGGTTTCCTCCCACAATCACAAAGATATGCAGGTCAGGTGGATTGGCCATGCTAACTTGCCCATAGTGTTAAGTGCATTAATCAGAGGGAAATGGATCTGGGTAGGTTAATCTTCGGCGGGTCAGTGTAAATGAGTTTGGCCGAAGGGCCTGTTTCTACACTGTAGGGAATCTAATCATTAAATTGACTTAAGAATTGTGGTTAGTGAAGTCTGTCATTTTAAAAAAAATCAAAGTATACCAGAGATCTTGGAACTGCTTTAAAATGTTCCCTTTTGTAAATCAAAGATAGTGGCAAAATCTGAATTCTCACTGTTTCAGGAATACTTCAGTTGGATATTCATCATTTTACTGAATGTTGTAGTGCTATAATTACGATTGAAGGACAAACTGTTAAGGACAATTTCAGGTCCAGTGACCCTTCCTTAGAGGAAACATTAAGTCTGATTTCTCTGCACAGATGCTGCCAGACTTGCTGAGCTTTTCCAGCAATTTCTGTTTTTGTTTCTGATTTACAACATCTGCAGTTCTTTCCGTTTTTATTAAGGACAATTGAAGTTGAGTTCAGGTGATGAGTAAGCTTTCCCACAGAAGGGCTTTCCAACATCACTGACAAACTCCAATTAACAGTCCTTTCTTCATTAGGCTATCCCTACTGTGATGATTTCCTTCACCTTTCCCTCACAATGTGTGCTTGTATGTATTTTGGTTGAGATGTAAAACTGAGTTACCATCTGCTGTGTCAGGCAGGCAAAAATAAAATCCTGTAAGGCTACTCAGAGAAGTTTAAAGGTATTCCCCCACCATCTCCAAAGTACTGTTCAATATTTATCCAAACATGGCAGTCACATTTCCAACTTCACAAGAGTCTAAGCATTCCATTGGCAGGAATTTAACACATCAATGTCATGAGAGGTGTTGATGAGATGTGAATGTCACCCATTCCTAATTGTCCTTAAGCTCAGTAGTTTGCTAGACCACATCAGAGGACAATTAAGCATCAACCACAATTCTGTGGATCTAAAATTATATGCAACCAAAAGAGAAAATGCTGGAAAATCTCAGCAGGTCTGGCAGCATCTGTAAGGAGTGAAAAGAGCTGACGTTTCGAGTCTAACTGACCCTTTGTCAGAGCTTTTCTCTCTTGGTTTCAGATTCCAGCATCCAAAGTAATTTGATTTTTTAAAATTATACGCAGACTAGACTAGGTGAGCATGATAGATTTCTATCCCTAAAGGACATCCCTTTTGTGGTACAGTGATAATGTCCTACCTCTACACTGGGATGTCTGGATTCCAGTACCACCTGCTCCAGAGCTGTGTAATAACATCTCTGAACAAGTGATTAAGAGAAAAACAGATTAATTTTTTTTTAAAATCGACCTGCACAGAGATGTTATTAAACACCTCAGGAGCAGATGGGTCTTGAACCCTGGTCTCTCAGTCCAGAGGTAGGGACACTACCACTGCACTACAAGCTTAGCTAGCAAAACATATTAGTAAAGGACACAAGTGAACCAGATGGGTTTTCACAACAATTGAAGAAAGTTACTGAGACAAGCTTTCAATTCTAAATCTCTAAAAACTGAAGTTTAAAGTTCACCAGCTGCTATTTGTTCTCAAATCCCAGAGCTAGAATCTAGTTTATCCAGAGACATTATTATTATCCTATCATAGAGGTGATTGAGTCTTTCGATTCATTGGCCATTGTTTAGGCTGTAGATGAATTGGTTTGTAGATACCAACAGACATGTCACAAAATGATGATTTCTTTTGCTTAAGATGTGGGGCAGAATTACACCCTTGAGGTTGGGGGGTGTTAGGAAAGAAGAAATAATTGGGCACTATTCTCCCAGAGAGAAATTCACCTTCTCACCGTGGGGGACTTTCTCAAATCACCAATCAATAGCATTAACTGGAGAATTTATTGCCTTAATCAGTCTCCTTACCTGCTGGTGGATGGGAAGTATGAGTTAGTCTCCTGAGTAGGAAACTGTACTCACCTGCCAGCTTAGAATGGTGAACTCTTCCATTACCCCAATAATTGAAACCCTCTGAAAGCCACCTCTGTCCTATTTGAATCTTTATCGTATTATGTTGGAACAACTCTTGCCTTACTTTTGGTTTGTCAATCTCTACTGCAGGCCAGCTTCAGACTTGTTGCCCTTTAGAGATAATTCAACTACCTTCAGGATGTGATCAAATATTGTCAGGTTTCCTGGTACCAAATACATCATGAAGGTTCACTTGAAACATTTTAATATGTCTTTTCAGCCAAAGAAGCAGTACGCAAGTGTAGTCGCTTACGCCATTTATTAGATTAGATTAGATTACTTGAAACATTTGTGCACAGCAAGCTCCTACAAACAGGAATGCGATCATGGCAAGATAATCTGCTTTTCAGTGGTTCTAATTGACAGTTAAATGCTGACCTGGACACTTGGCATAAATCCCTACTTTTCTCTGTGAGAGTACCAATAGATCTTTTGTGACCATGATTACTTTAATGATTAGCAATCCAGAAGCCTTAATGATCAAGAAATGAATGATCTGGAGATGCATTCAAATTCATCAATTGAAGTAGAAGAATTTAAGTTCAGAAAGTTAAATAAATCTGGAATGTAAACTAATATCAGTAACAAAGATAATGAAGTCATCAAATTCTTAAAAGCCCATTTGATTCAGTAATTTCGCCAAGTGCCCCATCTTCTGGTTTTGTCTGTACACAAGTCAGAAGTGCCGAGTGGATGATTCATCTTAGGCTCCTCCAGTGGTCCCCAGCATCACAGATACCAGTCTCTAGTCAATTTGACTCATTCCACGTGATATCAAGAAACGGCTGGAGGCAGTGGATACTGCAAAGGCAATGGGTCCTGATAACATTCTGGCAATAATACTGAAGATGTGAGCTCCAGAACTTGCTGCTCCCCTAGCCAAGCTCTTCCAGTACAGTTACAATGCTGGCATCTACCCGACAATGTGGAATATTGCCCAGGTATGTCCTGCACATAAAAAGCAAAACAAATCCAACCCAGCCCAATCAGTCTACTCTCCATCATCAATCCAACCCAGCCCAATCAGTCTACTCTCCATCATCAGGAAAGTGATGGAAGGGGTCATCATCAGTGCTATCAAGCAGCACCTGCTCAGCAATAACCTGCTCAGTGATGTCCAGTTTGGGTTCTGCCAGGGTCACTCAGCTCCTGAGCTCATTACAGCCTTGGTTCAAACACGGACAAAAGAGTTGAATTCCAGAGGTGAGGTGAGAGTGACAGCCCTTGACATCAAGGTCACATTTGAGTGAGGGTGGCATCATGGAGCCCTGACAAAACTGGAATCAAAGGGTATCAGGGGGCAAATTCTCCACTGGTTAGAGTCATACCTGGCACAAAGGAAAATGGTTGTGGTTGTGGAGGGTCAGTCATCTCAGTCCAGGACATCTCTGCAGGAGTCTCTCAGGGTAGTGTCCTAGGCCCAACACTCTTCAGCTGCTTCATTAATGACCTTCCGTCTGTCATAAGGTCAGAAGTGGGGATGTTCACCGATGACTGTGCAGTGTTCAGCACCATTCGCGACTCCTCAGATACTGAAGCAATCCGTGCTCAAATGCAACAAGATCTGAATAATATCCAGGCTTGGGCTGACAAGTAGCAAGTAACATTCACGTCACACAAAGGCCAGACAACGACTCTAACCATCGCCCCTTCTCATTCAATGGCATTACCATCACTGAATCCCCCACTGTCAACATCTTTGGAGTTACTATTGAGCAGAAACTCAACTGGACTCACCACATAAACAGATTGGCTACAAGAGCAGGTCAGAGGCTAGGGATGACTGCGGCGAGTAACTCACCTCCTCACACCCCAAGGTCTATCCACCATTTGCAAGGCACAAGTCAGGAGGGTGCTGAATACTCCCCACTTTCCCAGATGGGTGCAACTCCAAGAACACTCAAGAAGCTTGATACCATCCAGGACAAAGCAACCTGCTTGATTGACACCATATCTACAAACATTCAATCCCTCCACCACTGGCGCTCAGTAGCAGCAGTGTGTACAGGTACTATCTACAAGATGCACTGCAGAAATTCACCAAGGATCCATAGACAGCACCTTACAAACCCATGACCACTTCATTCAGAGTCGTTGGGTCAAAATCCTGGAATTCCCTCCCTACCGGCATTGTGGGTCAACCCACAGCAGGTGGACTGCAGCGATTCAAGAAGGCAGCTCACCACTACCTTCTCAAGGGCAAATAGGGATGGGCAATAAAAGCTGGCCCAGCCCAATTCCCACAAATGAATCAGAAAAATTCAGATTGATAGCTAATTCTATTCTGAAATGACCTAAGAAGACATTCAGTTGTACCAAGCCACTAAAGAGAAGCAACCTGAACTTTGAATTGACTCTTTCATTAGTGATGAGAATATTGGGTGCCTGATAGCGATACCCTCAAATTCCTCCTAAAATTAGACAGGAACTCTTCTTGAAGCTGCTATGAAGTCTATTATAAACTGTTCTTGGTCAATATAGCACCATCACTTTGTGAAGGCTGTGGTTACACACTGAACAGTTTCCCTCAGTTTCTATGACAAACAGGGTGGGGGGGGGGGGATTGAATCTGGTGAAGGAGGGAAAAATATGTTAGTACCCATGGCTAAAGTGCATACCAGCTTCCCAACATACATCAGGAAATAGAGGAATCTGGATTCTTCAATGGTGAATACATGAGTGAACATCTCAGTCCACATCCCACCAAATCAACAAATAACAAGCATGGTGACCAATGTTTCTACTCATGTAAATCATTTCCAGATTCTATAAAGACAGATCCAGTGTCTAACAAGGTTTTTCCAGTGTCACAATAATTTAGATCTAAAAGAGCTTTGCCACATTTAAGAACTTTAATGTTGATCACTAATTGGAATTAGATGTGGAAACAATGTTTGTTTTTGTGGGTGACTCCAGTACAAGGGTCGCCATTTTAGAATGAAGGTTTGATCTTTTAGGATGGAGATGAGGAGAACCATTTTTCCTTAGGGGTTTTGAAACTTTGGAACTCTGTCTCAGAAGGAAGTAGAGACGGGTTCAAAGATTTTTAAGGTTGAGGTGGACAATATGATTAGATAAGAGAATAAAAAGGGTATTTGGTAGATGGGAATGTGGAATTCGACACACGAACAGATCAGCCATTATCATATTGAATAGTGAAGCAAGCTTGTGGGTCAAATGGCTCACTTCTGCTCCCTTTACATTTGTTTGTTTTCAGCAGCAGATTCCATTGATCAGGATTAATTTGCAACAGAACAAGGATTTACCAGTAACTCAGCAAAAGTAGTTTCAAAGATCCAACAAATTTTTAAATGGGAGATATTTCACTTGCCACTCCCACAATGTCAGACCAAAAGAGCAAATCATTTAAATTAAGCAACATTGATTTTGTTCAACGTATTGTTTTGCAGTGCCAGGCTTTGAAAAACTTCTGAAAAGAAACAGAGCTTTGTTAAATGATAAACGTCAGCCAAAAATAATTTAGGAGAAAAGTATATGAGCACAGTGGTGCAAAATATTCAGAGAATGCCAGTTTATTTTTTAAACACTTGAATTCTGCCTGTGTTTTGTGCTAAGGATTGCTGGCAAAAAACCCCACAATTTTTCTAACTTTCCAAGGCATGCTGTTATAATTAAAAGCTGTAGCCCATTAGGAATGTCAATGTAAAATGCTAATTGTAATTGAGTGTTATTATGCCAACAATGGTGTTTTTCTGTATTGTTGAAGTGAAAAGAAATACAATGGGTTGTGCATGACCAATCATTTGCATGCATGCAAATTAATATGTATTATTAAAATGATCTACTTGTTCTCGCTTGTGCGGCCACATACCCAAGTAGCATCAAGAGGCACTGCTGGGTCAAAGGGAAAAGCTTGATTTAAGAACTAGAAGAGGATCTTATTGGTCACTGGTTATCGCAAGTTTTACTCATTGTATAGTTCCATATTTCTGTCTTTTCCTGAAAATTCATTGATTTAATTTTGCTTAATTGTAATAACTAATGATAATTCAGGAAATGAATACCATACTTCTCCATTGCAGGCACAAGCCTGGTCCTGGATCTAAGTAGCCAATATTTGGTGTTGAGTTAAACTCATTCTCAAACTTTAGATAGTTTCTGATGAGTCTGTTCAGAGGTGTTATGATACCTCCTCTGGAAGAGGTGAGGCTTGAACCAGTAACTCTCATCTCAGAGGTAAGGACACCAATAATGCACACCCATTTAAAGAACTACCGGAGCTTGCTTGATATGTGAAACAGCTCAATGGGTAAAGCCATCTTTGTGATCTGAACTCATCCCATAAAAATAACTTAATCTTTCCTTTAATTACTTCATGCTGAACAGCATTCCTGACTATCATGCCTAATAGAAGGTTTGTCATTTTTCTTTGTTTTATCACACTCCTGCAAAGAGCCTCTGACATTTTATTACGTTTAAGATGCTAACATGAGTTGTTGCTATAATATAGCTCCAGTGAAGAGATTGAAGTTTGGGACTAAATTCAATCCTCACATCATCATCTAATGCAAAGATAAAGAGTATGCATTTCGCACAGAGGAGTTAAAATTTAAGAGAATGGGTGAAAATGAAACACTTATAAACTGATGTTAAGTGGTGAAACAAAAAAACAATGCAGTGAGCAGAAAGGTAAGAGTACATGCAAAGAATGGATATGAAACAGTTGGTCTGGGATAGAGCAAGGCACTGGTCCTGCAACAGGCTATATGATAAAATTCAAGACGGAGATTGTACGCTGAGACAGTGTGTTCTAGATCTTCCATTCAGGATCAGAAACCTTATAAATTATAACATATACTTAGGAGTGCTCAGTCTGAACTTTCATGTCAGGAGCCTTCTCAGCTGAAGGCAGTCTAGTTTAAGTCACAAACCCATGCAAAGTGGATCCATGGCTGAAACCATGTCTCAGAGTTGAAGACTTTTTCAGAGGCTTCCAGTTGCCCATCAGAAGGTTCCACTTCCAGAGCAAGTCAGCTGCATTGGATTATCCGTGTGGCTCTGACACACGGTTTCTGCCTACGCTGCTGAAACAACTACTCATGCATCAGAACATCTAGGCCAACCATACGAATCTTCTGTCACATGCTAAAACTTGGAGAGTCACCAGTCAGGCCTCTATTGAGGACAATCCTATGTAGCACACATCAGGGATTTGGTAAATGATTTAGAAAGGTATATAGCACAAATAGTCTCAGGAGTCCGAGTTCAGGGTCCTCTTAAGGTTAACATGCAGGTTCAGTTGGCATATAAGAAGGTAAATGTAATGGCATTCACTTCAATTCAGCTAGAAAACAAGAGCAGAGATGTACTACTGAGGCAGTGTAAGGCTCTGGTCAGACCACATATTGAATATTGTAAACAGTTTTGTGCTCTGTATCAAGGAAAAATGAGCTGGCCTTTCAGGTCCAGAGGAGGTTTACAAGAATAATGCAGGGCACGAAGATCTTTTCAGGAGATAGTGAGGATTGCAGATGCTGGAGAATCAGAGTCGATAAAGTGTGGTGCTGGAAAAAGCATGGCAGATCAGGCAGCACCCAAGGAGCAGGAGAGTCAACATTTCGGGCAGGACCCTTCACTGGGCATACAATGAGCGATTAAGGACTCTGAGTCTGTACTCGATGGCATTTAGAAGGATGGGGGTGGTGGGGGTGTGGAAATTGGATTGAAACTTACAGAATACTGAGAAGCTTGGATAGAGTGGACATGGAGAAAATGTTTCCATTAGTAGGAGAGACTAGGACCCAGGGCACAGCCTCAGACTGCACAGACTATCCATTAGAGCTAAGATGAGGAGGAATTTCTTCAGCCGGACAGTGGTTAATCTGTGGAACTCACCATTGCAGAGGGCTGTGGAGGTTAAATCATTGAGTGTATTTAAGACAGAGATTGATTGGTTCTTGGTTATTACGGGGAATAAGGGTTATGGGGAAAATGGAGACGAAAAACACATCAGCCATGATTGAATGGCAGACAAGAACTAATGGGCTAAATGGCCTAATGTATGCTGCTATGTCTTATGGTCAACTCTACTAAGTAGAAATAATCACAGATGACCTTTCAGGTACCACCTACATGCCACAATTAATAAAGAAAATCTAAGATCTCACAAGGGCATTAGAATTTACACGATGAAGGAGCAACTTTATTGAAACAAATAAAATTCTTAAGGGACTTCAGAAAGTGTACATGGAAAGATTGTTTTCCCTTGTGGGAGAGTATAGGACCAGAGGGCTTAACCTCAGAATAAGGACCTGTGCATTTACAAAGCCAAGGAGGAATTTATTCTCCAGGAGTAATGCATCTGTGGAATCATTTACCAGAGAAGGCTGTGGATGCTCAGTCAATAAGTATAATGAAGGCACAGATTGATTTTTTAAAAGTCAGTAAGGAAATCAAGAGTTATGAGGAAAAGGCAGCTGTGTGGAGCTGAGGATTAACGGATCAACGATGATGTGCTTGTGTGATGGAGCAGACTTGATGGGCTGAATGGCCTACTTATGCCCACCCATCTTATGGTGCATCTGAAAAGTTGGGGTAAACTGGTTTCCATAAATAATTTTAAAAGGGAGTTGGACAGGTATTTGAGGATGTAAGTACATGGGACCGAGGAACAGGACAAGGCCATTCTGCCCCGTGAGCCTATTCTATCACTCAATGAGATCATGGCTGATCTGTGGCCTCCCTCCATATACCTGCCTTTGGCACAAAGCCATTAATATCTCAGCTTAATGTTGGCTGCATTTTGGACTCTTATGTATTAAAAAACATTTTACCCAAGCGTTTGTCAGAGAGTTGAACAAAGGGATTTGGAATTTGGTTTGCGGTTCAACTCAATTTTATTCACAAAATATTCCTCATTAATAACACTGTGAGTACTGCCCAGATTCTCCCAATATTTACTCTCCATCCATCTGAGAAAGGATATTACCCACAATGATCCACATGTTTGAGCTGGATCGATGGAATCTCCTTCCCCTCGGACATCAAGCTGGCTCTCTCCACAAAGGTGGGTCTCACAGGTCAGGATGGATCCTCTCCTGGGTGTCCATGGGTTGCTGCACGGACATCTACCGCAAGTCTTGCTGGGAGACTTTGCTGACAGGGTGGCTTTCAAGTATATGTTTTTATCCCTCTCACCAAATGTTCTGCCACCTTTGGCCAAAGGGACCATGAGCTGGGATCAAAGCATCAATGGGGACACGCCAACATTCTTCCCTGTTCCTATGCCAGGGAAGTGTAAAGTTCACATCCTCAGGCACTGGCTGGAAAGTCAAGGTGGCAGAAAGTCTGATCGATAATTCTCTAATGCACAACCCTCGGGCAGATGGTATAAGGTTCCTCTTGAACATCTGAGATCTCTTTGTCCTTGGTTTCTGCTGCTCTCTCTAGCAGCTAGCTACTGGCAGCTCCATAATTTAATTAGGCTAATTTTCTATGAGGCCTGATTTGTCTGGCTGTGGATCACTTTAGAATGCTCAATTTTGAGCTCCTGGTCACTTGACCACAATAAAACGTTACCACAGATTTAAAATTAACATCTGATCCAGCATCCCCTGCCATTGGTGGAAGAGAATTCCAAACCTCTAACAGCCATTGAGCATAGAGGTGCTTCCTAATATCTCTCCTGTACAGTCTGGCCCTAATTCTCAAATATATCGCCTAGTTCTAGAATCCTCAACCAGTACAACTAATTTATTGACCCTGTCTTTTCCTGTTAATATCTTGAAGAATTTGATCAGACCACTCCTTAACCTTCTAAATTCTAAAGAAAACAGGTCTAATTGTATAATCTCTCCTCATTACGTAACTTCTTAAGTCCAGGTGTCATTCCTGCAAACTTTCATTGTACTGTCTTTAAACCACTACATGCTACAGACAAAAGGTAAGGTTGTAGGAATTAGCCCAATGCTGTACTTTTCCAGCACCACACTCTCATGCTCTTTCAAAGAGCCAGTATTACAGGAGAGGCAAAACAGCTTAGAGTCATATAGTCTGTTTCATACAGCATGGAAATAGACCCACCCCCTACCCCGGTCCAACCAGTCGATGCTGACCATGTTCCCAAATTAAACTAATCCCTTCTTCTGCTTGGCCCATATCTCTCCAAACCTTTCCTATTCATGAACTGATCCAAATGTCTTTTGAATGTTCTGACTGTATTTGCACCTACCGCTCTCTGTGCCAGTTCATTCCATATGAACAACTGTGTAAAAACAAAAACTGCCCGTGTCCTTTTTAAATCTTCCCCTCTCAGCTTAAAAGTATGCCCTCTCGTTTTGAACTTCCTTACCATAGGGCATTCACCTTATCTATGCTGCTCATGATTTCATAAACCTCAGCAATCTCCTCCGCTCCAGTGAAAAAAGTCCCAGTCTTTCCAGTCTATTTTCAGACCCTCCATTCCTGGCAACATCCTGGTAAAGGTTTTCTGAACCCCTCCAGTTTAATAATATCCTTCCTATAACAGGACAACCAAAACTGCACATGGTACTCCAGAAGAGGTCTCACCAACCCCCTTTTGTTCTGGAGGTTTCTATGATTTGAGGTTAGAAAAGACTAGGAAAGAAAATCCTCCATTGAGGGAGGAGAAATCTATCAACAACAGAAGTGAACTGCAACTAACAATACCAGCTCAGTGAAAAGCAGCAAGTGGAGGAATCTGAATTTGTCTTCAATAATCTTGCAACAAATACAGCACTCAATTGTCCTAATATTCATCTTACGATGTTAATATAAAGCAGATAATATCTCAAGAAATCTGTTAATTATCTAATTACTTCCCTTTTTTCATTAAATGAAGGGTCACTGTTTGAAGGGCTGAAAATGTGTTGCTGGAAAAGCACAGCAGGTCAGGCTGCATCCAAGCAACAAGAGGATCGACGTTTCGGGCATAAGCCCTTCTTCAGGAATTCCTGAAGAAGGGTTTATGCCTGAAACGTCGATTCTCCTGCTCCTTGGATGCTGCCTGACCTGCTGTGCTTTTCCAGCAACACATTTTCAGCTCTGATCTCCAGCATCTGCAGTCCTCACTTTCTCCTCACTGTTTGAAGGGCCAATTAACTGTTTGAAGTGTCGCAATAAATAATTTATTTTTAATTAATAAGGAGACTTGGGTCAAAGTTAAGAGATTTCAGCTCTCAGAGCTGGCTTTTTGCCATAAATGAGCTGATTAAAGCAAAGTCTCTAGCACAGAGGCTGTTTGGGCAGCCTTAGTATTTAGCAAAACTGCTAAAATAAAACAGACCCTTTCATGATAAAGCAAAATAACATAAGAACCTGCGCATGTCATTCAGTAAAACCGAGGACCACATTTCTTTTATGGATCTGGTCCAGCAATCTCCACTCGGGGCTGGTTCAGTGTGCTGTTTCAGTCTCTCACTGCGTGATGTGAAAATTGAAGAACCATATGATCAATATCAGTCCATTGTGCTCGGATCTTGCGTATTCATGAATTTCAACAAATCCATAAATGTCAAAGTACAGTTTTGTTACACAGTATGACCTTAACACTTCGTTTGAAAGCATTTAAAAACAAACACCTTCAGATTAATAACCTCAAGCACTGCTTGCAGAAGTTTCACAGAGGCTTTCTGCTGGCCTACCCATGACCTCCACTCTACTGGTTAAGGACTCACTGATGTACCCCTTACTTGCACCAAGAGCTTTTGATTTGGTGCTATTTTGACATCATGTGATCCATTCATTGTGTCAGGTCCCAATGTCCAAAAAGTACTTGTTTTATTCACACGAGAAATAGACACAAGCCTGGCTTTGCAAGTTGGACCCTGCAGTCACATTATTGAAATGACCTGACATCCCGGATTGCAGACAAGCTAAGATTTTGGAACTTGTTCTATTCTAGTCCAGAAGCTCTTGAGGCAATTTCTAGATGGGCTTGGGGGTGCTCTTGGATTTTCCAGAAAGTATTTTGGCTCCGTCATACTGAAATGCAGAGGATTCAATGACAAGTCATTACACGGAAGGCTGAAATAGTTATGGGGGATGCAGGGACAGTCTCAATTGGTCTACAGCTTGTTAGGGAAATATTGCACAGGATGTGAGTAGGGCATGTTCTGCACTATTGTCTCTTTCCAGATGGGTCTGCATGGCGGCTCAGTGGTTAGCACTGCTGACTCACAGCACTAGGGACCCAGGTTCGATTCCAGCCTCAGGTGACTGTCTGTCTGGAGATTGCACGTTCTCCCCATGTCTACATGGGTTACCTCCGGGTGCTCCGGTTTCCTCCCATGTGGCTTGGCCATGCTAAATTGCCCATAGTGTTCAGGGATGTGTAGGTTAGGTGCATTCGTCAGGGGAAATGTTACGTATTGGTTAGGGGAATGGGTCTCAGTGGGATACTCTTTGGAGGGTTGGTGTGGACTTGTAGGGCCAAATGGCCTGTTTCCACACTGTACAGGATTCAATGATTCTATGCCCCTCGATAGTGACATCTCATTGTCAGAGAATGCCGGGTATGCACAAAGTTAAAGCAAAATCTGACTGTTCTTGTATTCAATACTTCGACTAATAAAGGCAAGCATTCCACATGCTATCTTAACCATCATATCCACCTGTCCTGTTGCCTTCATAGGATCTGTGAACATGCACATAAAAGGTCCCATTGATCTGTTGCATTTTCTAGGTTCTACATTCATTGCATAATCCCTTGCCATGTTAATCCTCCCAAAATGCATTATCTCACACTCTTCAGGATTAAATTCAGCTTGCTATTGGTCTGCCCATCTGACAAACCCAACTATCTGATCCAGTAATTTTACCAAGAGGTGCGAGGAAGGAGCAAAAGACTGCTGGGAAGGTGAGTCTAACCATTTAAAACACTTATTTCAGGCGTCAGTACCTCCATTTGCCGAGAGGTGTGAGGGAGGAGCAAGGGACTGCTGGGAAGTTTTTAAGTGGGTGAGATCTATCAGGAAGGCTTCTCACGCGATGAAACAAAGGGATCAGTAAAAGTGTGTCTGCTTTAATGCAAAGAGTGTCCAAAATAAGAGTGACGAACTTAGAGCATGGATCAGTACTTGGGGTTACGATGTTGTGGCCATAATGGAGACATGGGTTTCACAAGGGCAGGAATGGTTGCTTGATATTCCAGGGTTTAGAATGTTTAAAAAGAACAGGTAGGGTGGAAAAAGAGGAGGGGGGTGTAGCATTGCTAAGCAGAGAATGCATCACAGCTACAGAAATGAAAGTTGTTGAGGAAGGTTTGTCTACTGAGTCAGTATGGGTGGGAGTTAGGAACAGCAAGGGAACAGCCACCGCATTGGGGGTTTTCTACAGACCACCGAATAGCAGTAGAGAGATTGAAGAACTCATAGGCGGGCAGATTCTAGAAAAATACAGAAGTAGCAGGGTTGTTGTTATGGGTGATTTCAACTTTCCCAATATCGACTGGAA
>NC_057722.1:15781132-15794776 GCF_004010195.1 Chiloscyllium plagiosum | reverse complement strand
TGGGAGCAATTGTTCCACAGAAAGGGCACAGCAGACATGTGGAGACTATTTAAGGAGCAGTTATTGCGAGTGATGCACAAATTTGTTCCTCTGAGACAGGTTAGAAGGGGTAAGATTAAGGAACCTTGGATGACAAGAACAGAGGAGCTTCTCGTCAAAAGGAAGAAGGCAGCGTACGTAAGATGGAGGAAGCAAGGATCGAACACAGCTTTAGAGGATTACAGGCTTGCTAGAAAGGAGCTCAGAAATGGACTGAGGAGAGCCAGGAAGGGACACAAAAAAGGCTTGTCAAGATATATTAGGGAGAACCCAAAGGCATTTTCCTCATAGATGAGAAATAAGAGAATGATCAGAGAGAAGGTAGGGCTGATCAGGCATAGTGGAGGGAACTTGTGCGTGGAGTCTGAGCAGATAGGGGAAGACTCAAATGAGTTTTTGCATCAGTTTTCACCAAGGAAAGGGAGCTTGTTGTGAGTGAAAACTTTGAGGAGCTGGGATCAGTCTTGACCAGATCAAGATTGATGAAGTTGATGTGCTGGAAACCTTGGAAAACATCAAGATGGATAAGTTCCCAGGGCCAGACCAGGTTTATCCTAGGCTGCTCCGGGAAGTGAGAAAGGAGGTTGCTAAGCTGCTGGTGAGGATATTTGCCTCCTCACTCTCCACAGGAGTCGTACCGGAGAATTGGAAGGAGGCGAATGTTGTTCCTCTTTTCAAGAAGGGTAATAGGGAAATCCCTGGCAATTACAGACCAGTCAGTCTTACATCTGTGGTCAAAGTTTTAGAAAGAATTCTGAGGGATAGGATTTATGCCTATTTGGCAAAGCATAGTGTGATTAAAGGCAATCAGCATGGCTTTGTGAGGGGCAGGTCATGCCTCACAAATCTTATTGAGTTCTTTGAGGAGGTGACAAGATAGGTCGATGAAGGTCGAGCAGTGGATGTGGTGTACATGCACTTCAGCAAGGCATTTGATAGGGTTCCCCATGGTAGACTCATTTATAAAGTCAGAAAGTATGAGATACAGGGAAATGTGGCTATCTGGATTCAGAATTGGCTGGCTGACAGAAGGCAGTGTGTGGTTGCAGATGGAAAGTATTCTGCCTAGAGGACAGTATTGAGTGGGGGCCTGCAGGGCTCTATTCTTTGGCCTCTGCTCTTTGTAGGTTTTATAAATGACTTGGATGAGGAGGTTGAGGGGTGGGTTAGTAAATTTACAGATGACGCAAAGGTTGGAGGTGCCGTCGATAGTATCGAGGGCTACTGCAGGCTGCAGCATGACATAGACAGGATGTAGAGCTGGGCTGAGAAATGGCAGATGAAGTTCACCCTGGATAAATGCAAAGTGATACATTTTGGAAGGTCGAACTCGAATGCTGAATATAGGATTAAAGACAGGATTCTTGGCAGTGTGGAGGAACAGTGGGATCTGGGTGTGCAAGTACATAGATCCCTCAAAGTTGCCACCCAAGTGGATAGGGTTGTTAAGAAAGTATATGGTGTTTTGGCCTTCATTAACAGGGGGATCGAGTTTAAGATCCACGAGGTTTTGCTGCAGCTCTATAAGTCTCTGGTGAGACCATACTTGGAATATTGTGTCCAGTTTTGGTCGCCCTACTATCGGAAAGACACAGAGGCTTTGGAGAGGGTGTAAAGAAGGTTTACCAGGATGGTGCCTGGACTGGAGGGCTTGCCTTATGAAGAAAGATTGACTAAGCTCAGACTCTTCTCTCTGAAGAGAAGGAGGAAGAGAAGAGACCTGATCGAGGTATACAAGATAATGAGTGGAATAGATAGAGTCAATAGCCAGAGACTTTTCCCCAGGGCAGGATTGACTGGTACAAGGAGTCATAGTTTGAAGATATTAGGAGGAAGGTATAAAGGAGACATCAGAGCTAGGTTCTTTATGCAGAGAGTTATGAATGCATGGAATGCGTTGCCAGCTCTGGTGGTGGAAGCAGAGTCATTGGGGACATTTAAGCAGCTGCTGGACATGCACATGGGTAACAGTGAGTTGAGGGGTACGTAGGTTAAGTTATTCTATTTTACATTAGGATTAGACCTCAGCACACATCGTGGGCCAAAGGACCGTACTCTTCTATGTTCTAATCGAAGGCTTTCCTTGAGATCTTTGCAGGCCACCTGCTCTGATTGCCTTCTGAGGGTGGGTTTTAAGAAGTTTTCCGACACACCCACCACCTCGAGGTGATGACATTCCTCCTTCTTCCACCTACTTTGCCAGTGTCTCCAGCAGCACAAAGTCACTCTGGAACTCTCTGGCTGCCATGGTATTCATTTTGTTATCACAGAGATTGCAGCAACCTTTCTTCATAGCTTTGCTTCAAAAATAGTAGACCAATTTTAGCACGTGGTCTGAAAGCAATGCTATTTAGATCTTGGGTGCACACGAACTGCCTGCAATGTCTGACAGCAGCAAGTGTAAAGGGTTATTGCTCAAATATCTAAGTAACCAACTTGTACCAGTTGTGATGAAAGAGATCATTTAACAGGAATATCTGCAGAAAAATGAATCTGTGTAAAACCTCATGCTAAGCTTAGTGGTGGGAATAATTATCAGTGGTTAAATAAAAAGGTAATCTCACCAACTACTTAGACTCAACTTGGTCAGACCACATTTGGGGTAGTGTGCGCAGTTTTGGGCCCCATATCTCAGGAAAGATGCACTGGCCCTTGAGCGTGTTCAAAGGAGGTTCACAAGAATGGTCCCAGGAATGAAAAGCTTAATGTATGAGGAACATTTGAGAATTCTGGGTCCACAGTCGATGGAGTTTAGAAGGATGAGAGGGGAATCTAATTGAAACATACTGAATGCAGAAAGTGAGGATTGCAGATGCTGGAGATCAGAGCTGAGATTGTGAAGAAAGAAAAGTACTGCAGGTTAGGCAGCATCCGAGGAGCAGGAGAATATTGAATAGCCTGAACACAGTGGATGTTGGAAAGATGTTTCCATTGGTACGAGACACCAGGTAAGAGAGATCCAAATGCACAGCCTTATAGTAAAGGGAAGACCTTTTAGAGTGGAGATAAGGAGAAACATCTTCAGCTGGAGAGTGGTGAATCTGTAGAATTCATTGCCACAGAAGGCTGTGGAGGCCAGGCCATTGAGTATATTAAAGACTGAGATAGATAGGTTCTTGAGTATCAATGAGATCAAGGGTTATGGGGAGAAAGCAGGAGAATGGGGTTCAGAAACTTATCAGCCATGATTGAATGGTGGACTCAATGGGCTGAATGGCCTAATTTCTGCTCCTGTGTCATATGGTCTTCTGGTCTAACTGCCTTGCCAGACCTTGCAAAGAATACACAGCCATGATGATCAAGAAAGCAGAGCAAGAGTTTCATGAGCCAGTGCTATTTTTATGAGGTGAATACAAAGTTTGCATGTTACCTGCTTCAATTCAAACAGGCATGTAAAAACACAAAATGTTCTAAGTACATTCAAAGAACAGTTAACCAATTTCTAGACCTTTGGCTTTCAAAGCCCCATTTTAGGACTCACTGGAACATGCTTCTCTCCACCACTGCTATAATTTAGACAGGAACACATTGAAGATCTGAATGGTATTGGATATTTTCTCTTAACTTTGAAAACAAGAATGAAATCATTTGCACTCTCATATATTTGGTTCCAAATTCTCTGGTTGTATCTTTGAGAGTGTGAATGACATTTTAGTGTATGACAAAAAGAGAAAAAAATACAAAAGACAGAAAAGAGAGAGTTTTTGTTTGTGCAGGACATGTGAAGTGCCTGGTAGTGTTCCGTAAACCTAGAAGTTTGGGTATTCCTGGCTCTAGTAGATATTTTAACTCTAAGCTTGCAAATTCTAGCCCCAAAAAGGTCCTCCATCTGGAAGTCAGTCTGTTTCCAGACAGGTGTGAAGCACCCCAGAAGAGGTCATGGGAGCCAATTGATCTAACCTCGATGTCCCCAACACTCCATAATTAGGGAGTAAACCCCCTAGTCCGCTCCCACAAGGGGAAGCAGCCTCTCTTCATCTACTTTGTCAACCCCCCCCCCCTCAATAATGTGACCTGTTTCAATAAGGTCACCTCTCATTCTTCTAACGCCAATGATCACAAGCCCAAACCACTCAATCTTTCCTCATAAGAAAATCCCTTCATACCATGATCAATCTAGTGAATGTTCTAGAAACTGTCTCCAATATCATACTACCTTACATTAGATGAGGAGACCAAAACAGTTCATGGTATTCAGAGTGTTGTTTAACTACTGTGTTGTACACTATGAGCAAGGAGGTGTGCTGGGATAGCACTTGCTTTTGTTCCAAGGTTGTCCTTACTCTTAGTGGCTTAACTGTCTCCAATATCATACTACCTTACATTAGATGAGGAGACCAAAACAGTTCATGGTATTCAGAGTGTTGTTTAACTACTGTGTTGTACACTATGAGCAAGGAGGTGTGCTGGGATAGCACTTGCTTTTGTTCCAAGGTTGTCCTTACTCTTAGTGGCTTTTTTAAAGCTTGGGGGTAGTACTCACCTCAAATCCCTCCAACCTCACTTAAAGCTGGTCACTGGGAGTTTAAAGCCAGCTTTTTAATGCTTTTAGAATTCTTGTGTAAACAACATAACCACCCACCCAGCCACATTAACGTTCCTCCCATAGGCAGAGAGTTCAGAGAGGCAAGCCTGTTGAAGCATTTTTCAAGTAGGCTGGAAGATTTGTAGCATAGAACATAGAACATAGAAAAATACAGCGCAGTACAGGCCCTTTGGCCCTCGATGTTGCGCCGATCCAAGCCCACCTAACCTACACTAGCCCACTATCCTCCATATGCCTATCCATGCCCATAAAGAGGGAGAGTCCACCACTGCTACTGGCAGGGCATTCCATGAACTCACGACTCGCTGAGTAAAGAACCTACCCCTAACATCTGTCCTATACCTACCAACCCTTAATTTAAAGCTATGCCCCCTCATAATAGCTGACTCCATACGTGGAAAAAGATTCTCACTGTCGACCCTATCTAAACCCCTAATCATCTTATACACCTCTATCAAGTCACCCCTAAACCTTCCTTTCTCCAATGAAAACAACCCCAAGTGCCTCAACCTTTCCTCATACGATCTTTCTACCATACCAGGAAACATCCTGGTAAACCTCACATTGTATTCCATCTGCCACCTTTCTGCCCAGCTCTGCAGCTTCTCTATATCCTGCTGTAACCTGCCACATGCTTCCTCACTGTCAACAACTCCTCCGACTTTCGTATCATCCGCAAACTTGCTCACCCAACCTTCTAGCCCCTCTTCCAGGTCATTTATAAAAATGACAAACAGCAATGGTCCCAAAACAGATCCTTGCGGAACACCGCTAGTGACGGCACTCCATGAAGAAACTTTGCCATCAACTACTACCCTCTGTCTTCTTCCATCCAGCCAATTCCTAATCCAAACCTCCAACTCATCCTCAATGCCATACCTCCGTATTTTTTGCAGTCGTCTACCATGGGGAACCTTATCAAACGCCTTACTAAAATCCATATATACCACGTCTACCGCTTTCCCCTCATCAACCTCCTTTGTCACCTTTTCAAAGAATTCAATAAGGTTTGTGGGGCATGACCTGCCCTTCACAAAACCATGCTGTCTATCCTTGATCACATTATTCCTATCCAGATGTTCATAAATCCTATCCCTTACAATTCTCTCTAAGACTTTGCCCACAACAGAAGTGAGACTCACCGGCCTATAGTTACTAGGGTTATCCCTACTCCCCTTCTTGAACAAGGGAACCACATTTGCTATCCTCCAGTCTACTGGCACTATTCCTGTAGACAACGAGGACATAAAAATCAAGGCCAATGGCTTTGCAATCTCCTCCCTTGCTTCCCAGAGAATCCTAGGATAAATGCCATCAGGCCCAGGGGGACTTATCATTTTCACCCTTTCCAGAATTTCCAACACCTCTTCCCTACATACCTCAAAGCCGTCCATTCTAATTAATTGTGACTCAATTTTCAAATCGGCAACAATGTCCAGTGTCTCCCCAATCTCTTCAGCCTCCACAGGCAGTGCTTCTCTATGTAACATTAAAATTATTCTGGAGAGAGAATGGCATGTTATTTGCTGGGTGTAATTATTGTGAATAGAGATATTCAGGAGTCAATTCAAATAATTCAGTTAAGGATACTTTGGGGGCATTAATGGATAATAGTTCCTTTGTAGATTAGTAATTGCTTGCATAATGTTGAGTTCAAAATCAGCAGGCAATTATTGTTATATAATCATAAGCAGATGTGGCAATTTCACATTGATCTAAAAATTCAAAATCAACATCAGATTTTCTAAGAATTTAAGCAAGAATTGCAAATTCTGGAGTAATGAATCATTCATTAAAATCTAGATGGCTAACAAGCTGCAGTGGAGCAAATGGAGGAAAATATTATAAATTTTATTAATTTAAATACTTGACTGACAGCAACAAGAAACTGAAAATTTGAGGGGGAATGCGACTGATCCAGATCCATTAGCAAATCCAGAGAAAATGAACATCTGTCTTACACACAGCTTAATGATGAAGATGAATGCACTTAAAACTAAATTGCTGCCATTCCCAGTGTATTTCACAGTCAGCAAAATAGTTTAAAGTACTTTCAACTCAAATCAAATGCATTTGTCATCTTTAACAAAAAAATTACATAGCTTCACCATGTCTCTGAGCAAAATAACTCTACAATGCAATACAGTGAAAGTATAGGACAGTAATAGGCCACTCAGCCGAGCCATCGCATGCTGGAATTTATGTTCCACTCAAGCCTCAACATCTAACTATCAATCTAACCATTTATTGCTTTCTAGAACATGGGAAAGTAAACAGTGACATCTTGGAAAATGTTGATATTATAGAGGAAGAGGTGCTGGAGGATTTAAAATGCATAAAAGGTGGATAACTTCCAGGACCTGATCAGGTGTACCCCTGAACTCTGTGGGAAGTTAATGAAGTGCTTGCAGATGTACTTGTATCATTGATAGCCACAGATGAGGTGCCAAAAGACTGGAGGTTGGCTAACATGGTGCCACTATTTAAGAAAGGTGGTAAGGAAAAGCCAGGGAATTATAGTCCAGTGAGCCTAGTATCAGTGGTGGGCAAATTGTTGGAGGGAATCTTGAGGGACAGGATTTACATGTATTTGGAAAGGCAAGGACTAATTAGGGATAGTCAACATAGCTTTGTGCATGGGAAATCATATCTCACTAACCTGATTGAGTTTTTTGAAGTAATGAAGAGGATTGATGAAGGCAGATCAGAGGACTTCAGTAAGACATATAACAAGGATTCCTCATGAGAGACTGTTTATCAAGGTTAGATTATGTGAAATATAGGGAGAACTAGCCATTTGGATACAGAATTGGCTCAAAGGTAGAAGACAGAGGGTGGTGGTGGAGGGTTACTTTTCAGACTGGAGGACTGTGACCAATGATATGCCACAAGGATCGGTGCTGGGTTCACTGCTTTTTGTCATTTATGTAAATGATTTGGATGTGAACAAAGGAGGCATAGTTAGTAAGTTTGAAGATGACATTAAAATTGGTGGTCTAGTGGACAGGGAAGAAGGTCACCTCAGTAATCAATGGGATCAATGGGCTGAGAAGTCGCAGATGGAGTTTAATTTAGATAAATGTGAGGTGCTGCATTTTTGAAAAGGCAAATCAGGGCAGGACTTATAATGGTAAGCTCCTGGGGAGTGTTGCTGAACAAACAGACCTTGGAGTGCAGGTTCACAGTTCCTTGAAAGTGGAGTCACAGGTCAATAGGAAAGTGAAGAAGGCATTTGGTATGCTTTCTTTTATTGAACAGAGCATGGAGTATAGGAGTTGGGAGGTCATGTTGTGGCTGTACAGGACATTGGTGAGGCTATTTTTAGAATACTGCATGCAATTCTGGTCTCCCTGTTATAAGAAGGATGTTGTGCAAATTGAAAAGGGTCAGAAAATATTTACAATGATGTTGCTGGGGTTGGAGATTTCAAGCTTTAGGGAGAGGCTAAATAGACTGGGGCTATTTTTCCTGGAGCATTGGAGACTGAGGGGGTGACCTTATTGAGGTTTATAAAATCATGTGGGGCATGGATAGGGTGAATAGCCAAGGTCTTTTCCCCAGGGGAGTCCAAAATTAGAGGGCATACATTTAAGGTGAGAGGGGAAAGATTCATAAAAGGACCGGCTATTTTTCCTGGAGCATTGGAGACTGAGGTTTATAAAATCATGTGGGGCATGGATAGGGTGAATAGACAAGGTCTTTTCCCCAGGGGAGTCCAAAATTAGAGGGCATACATTTAAGGTGAGAGGGGAAAGATTCATAAAAGGACCCAAGGGCTAATGTTTTCACACAGAGGGTGGTGCGTGTTTGGAATAAGCTGCTGGAGAAAGTGATGGACACTGGTATAATTACAACACCTAAAAGGCATCTGGATGGATATATGAATATGAAGGTTTTGGAGGGATATGGATGAAGTGCTGGCAAATGGGATTGGATGTATTCGTCCCTCTGGTTGGCATGGATGAATTGGACCAACGGGCCTGTTCCAATACTGTACATCTCTTTTACTCCCTCATGTGCTTTTCTAGACTCCCCAACCATGAATCAATACTATTTACCTCAGCCACAGAATGCAGCAGCAAGTTTCACATCCTTGCTACTCTTGAGGCAAAAAGATTTATCTTCTGAACTACCAGTTTTGATTTCTGATATTGTACTGCTAACAAACCTTGTTTTAAAACACTTTATTCAGTGCATCTTTTTCCTTTTGACAATATTGCAAAAGGGACATGAGTACTCAAGGTGGTTCAGCAAATTTTTGCAATGTTTCAATGTTATCCATCTCGAATCATAGAATCCCTACTGTGTGGAAACAGGTCTTTTGGCCCAACAAATCCACACTGACCCTCTGAAGAGTTTCCCACCCAGACCCATTCTCCTACATTTACTCCTTACTCATGCACCTAACCTACACATCCCTGAACACAATGGGCAATTTAGCATGGCCAATTCACATAACCTGCACATCTTTGGATTGTGGGAGGAAACCGGAACACCCGGAGGAAACCCACACAGGCATGGGGAGAATGTGGAAATTCCACACAGCCAGTCATCTGAGGCTGGAATCAGACCAGAGTCCCTGACACATGAGGCAGTGCTATCCACTGAGACACCATGCCGCCCATGGTGTCTTCGGATTGCTTTCTTAGTTAATTGCTACTTGTTAAGATTTGTGGATTTATACTCTTGCGATCCATTTCCTGCCAACATTATTTTGGTTCTTAGATTAGATTACTTACAGTGTGGAAACAGGCCCTTCGGCCCAACAAGTCCACACATTTATACTCTTGCGATCCATTTCCTGCCAACATTATTTTGGTTCTTAGATTAGATTAGATTAGATTATTTACAGTGTGGAAACAGGCCCTTCGGCCCAACAAGTCCACACCGCCCCGCATTTACCCCTTACCTAACACTACGGGCAATTTAGCATAGCCAATTTACCTGACCTGCACATCTTTGGACTGTGGGAGGAAACCGGAGCACCCGGAGGAAACCCACGCAGACACGGGGAGAACGTGCAAACTCCACACAGTCAGTCGCCTGAGGCGGGAATTGAACCCGGGTCTCTGGCGCTGTGAGGCAGCAGTGCTAACCACTGTGCCACCGTGCCGCCCACAACAAAGCAGCTTCTGCCCAGTTTCGAACTGGGGACATTTCGCGTGTTAGGCGAACGTGATGACCACTACAGCAGTGGGGCAAACATTCGTCATTACTGAGCCTTGCTTCTCACCATCTGCCACTATGAATTTCTGCACTTTATCCCTAACCTACACAGCCAGGTAGCAATCCTTTCAGATAACTGTCTCCTAAGACCCGCTTCTCTTTCATAATGATCTTTTATGTCATAAATTTTATTCATTGGTCAATTGCATGTTGCTTTATCAAAGATCTTTGGAGAATCCACATGTAGTACATTTACCATATTCCCCTTGTCCACTTTCTCTACTAAGTCTTTGAATAAGCTAATGACATCTGACAAGAAAAACTCATCATTTTTGAATTCCATGCCGACTATTCATGATGGCAATGTTGGCTTCTAGATATTTTTATTCAGGGATTTCATCCTTCTTCCCTCCACTGATGTTTTGTCTCTGAATATGTTTGTTCCCTTTCTTAAATATCAGTTCAATATTGATATTATTCCTAGGTCCTGCAGCATTACACCTTTTTCTAATGGTTGTGATGATACTGTGGCTTGAAGAGATGTATTTTGTCCTGGTTTTGAAGAGAGGTTTTAAAGACAGAAATATTGAGCAGTCTAATACAGCCACTAGAGTAAACAAGAAACTAAAATAGAAATTACTAGAAAAGCCCAGCAGGTCTGACAGAATCTGTGGAGAGTTAACTTTTCGGATTGAGTGACCCTTTCTCAGGTGAACAATGCTTCTGAGAAAGAGCCACTGAACCCAAAACGCTAACTCTGATTTCTCTTCAAAAGATGCTACCAGATCTGCTGAGCTTTTCCAACAATTTCTATTTTTGTCTCTGATTTACAGTATCCACAATTCTTTCAGCTTTTATTTTCCCCTAGAGTAACTAGTTTGAGGCCTTGGAGTTTTTTTTCAAAACTTTGGAACAATAGAAGAAGCATAAATGGGTGTGGTCAAGCTTCCACAGAACTAGGATTTTCAGTTTAGACTTGTAGTTTTTGCTTTCAATAATTGTTGCTGGGGTCTCAGCACGATTGGAAGCTGTAGTAAATCTGTCCTGGCTGCTACACTCTCTCAGAATTTTCTCTTGATGTTTTTACCCTCCTGGGCTACTGGAGTCGCATGTGAGACAATCTGTTTTCTGAATTTGTCATTTGCAAAGGGTGTGTTGATGGGATGTAACTATATTGGAACAGTTAACTCGTAGTAGTTACTGTATCAATTATTCTGTTAAGTTTTCCAATCGAGTTGTTGTCCATCACCTTTACTGGCAGCTCATTACATAGACATACCACCCTCTGCGTGAAAAAGTTGCCCTTTAGATCCCTTTTAAGTCTTTCCCCTTTCACCTTAGACCTATGCCCTCTAGTTCTGGATTCCCCTAACCCAGGGAAAAGACCTTGTCTATCCATGCCCCTCATGCTTTTATAACCCTCTGTAAGGACATCCCTCAGCCTCTGATGCTCAAGGGAAAATAGCCTCAAACTATTCAGCTTCTCCTTATAGTTGAAACCCTCCAATCTTGGCAATATGCTTGTAAATCTTTTCTGAACCGTTTCAAGTTTCACAAGTCTCCCCCCAAAGTAGGGAGACCAGAATAGCAGAGTTGAAAAATGTGGTACTGGAAAAACACAGCAGGCCAGGCAGCATCCGAGGAGCAGGAGAATCGACGTTTCGGGCATAAGCCCTTCTTCAGAAATCTTTCTTCAGATTCCTGAAGAAGGGCTTATGCCCGAAATGTCGATTCTCCTACTCCTCGGATGCTGCCTGGCCTGCTGTGATTTTCCAGCACCACATTTTTCAACTCTGGTCTCCAGTATCTGCAGTCCTCACTTTCTCCCAGACCAGAATAGCACATAGTATCTCAATAGTGGCCTCACTAACGTCCTGTATAGCCGCAACATGACCTCCCAACACCTATATTCAATGCACTGACCAGGAAATTTCCTGCAAATAATATTGGGACAATGTTAAAACCACATGGCTGCCTGAACTCTGAAAATAAAGTGAGGTAAGTGGGAACATATATTAAATATCACCCACAGACTGTATTAATGTATGACCCAATGTACTTCATGTTCCTAGAACATATTGAAGTTATCGGCTTGTGCAACCTTCCTTAAAATGAAGAGTTTAGAACTCTTAGACAATGTAGTGATCGATTTTATTTTAATAAATCAAAATAGACAGTGCAGAATTTCAGCTCTCATCTCAGATAGATGATTTTTGGCCAAAGTCGGTAGTATTGCTCGAGGAGCTGATGGTTAGCAGAATAATCCAGGTACAGCTGGGCAAGCAGTAATGAGTTTCATTGTGAATTCCCAGCACCGTGTCATTCTCTGCCTGCTCAGCTGTTGTGTTTGCATCAAAGCTGAAAATCTGCATAAAAACCTATTGCATATAAATTAAGTCAATAATATTTATTTATCCCTCAGCCACATTCAAATCTTTAAGAGGAAATGCAAGAAGCTGCTCAGATTCACAACTTCACATCAGATGAAGATTTGACTGGACAAGCATGTAACCATACATTTCAGAGAACACAACATCTACTAATTGCCAATTACATTTGAGGTAACAATACTTTCACTAACCAAACAAGCACATGGAATATGAATCAGACAAAGAAAATTAATAAACTATAAAATTGTATTTTATAAGCTAGCAAAAACAACAGTAGATAAGTATGTTTTGCTAATGTTTAAACTGTGCTTTAAAAGATTAATACTCTAAGACATGAACCAAGAAGTGGTCTGACTACACAGATTTAGTTACGTGTCCCTTCAGACTCAAGTTATCCTTTTCTCTCATTAACTTCTGTTGAGCGATGGATTAACTGCACCTTTACTTGAACAACAGCCACTGAGCTTATGTGCAAGGTGCAATGTCATCATGATGCCAAATCACATGGGGCTGAGACTTGATGGAAGAATATATGAGCAAAACCTTGCTACACCTTGTTTGTGTATAATTTATAATTGACACTAGCATTGTTTTCACTGGTCTGTCCCAAGATACCAGAAGCTACGAGCAATACTCATATGTGGTTCCATCTTCTTCAGCCAAATATGCCACTTCTTTCCAGGCTTAACTCCCTTGGATATCAGCACTTGTTGTTGTTAACTATTAAAAGATGCTTCTTGTCTGTGAAGGGCATCTCAACTTGCCTGTTTCCATGATTCTCAAACATCCCAAGTTTTGCACTTTGTAACGAAAACAATCATCTCGTTTTCCCTCCTGAACCTACGCCTTCATCTGCCTAAACGCATACACCAATTACACTCGTGGTGTCCTCTAAGTGTTATCGGAGATCAATTTGAATTACATGAGGGGGCCCAATCTGCAATTTTGTCCTGAGACCCAAGTGAAGAATTGGCGACAGTTTATCTGCAAAGCCAAACCAGCCAGAAAAGAGGAGCTTATGCAAGAGAGGCTCAGTCAGATTCCTAATGTGGTCTCCTTGAGAAAAAAAAGGAAAAGGCTTTCTTCAGGTCCAAGAGACTTCTCCCCTCAGAGTTCCCCAGCCCACATACCAGTTTTCCTAAACACAGGGGAATTATCGTCAAATTGCAGCTGGGCAGTTGCTGTTTCGATTAGGAGGTTGGCAAGTGGTCTGAAGATCACAATCTTGATGTCTTCCCACCCAGAGGCAATGCAGTCTGAAGTTCCCCTCCCTAGCCAGGGGCACAAAGCTTGTGGCAAACTGGGTATAAGGAGATTTAGCAGGAGAACCAGATGAAAATTGAATACCAGCCAATTGTTTGGCTATTTGTTGGGATAAAAGGTTTTTTTTCGGAATGGCAGCCGGTGACAAGCGGTGTCCTGCAGGGTTCAGTGTTGGGGCCGCAGCTGTTCACATTATATATTAATGATCTGGATGAAGGGACTGGGGGCATTCTAGCGAAG
>NC_057722.1:15751769-15780826 GCF_004010195.1 Chiloscyllium plagiosum | reverse complement strand
TGGACGCTAGGAAATTGTTTCCGTTAGGCGAGGAGACTAGGACCCGTGGACACAGCCTTAGAATTAGAGGGGGTAAATTCAGAACAGAAATGCGGAGACATTTCTTCAGCCAGAGTGGTGGGCCTATGGAATTCATTGCCACAGAGTGCAGTGGAGGCTGGGACACTAAAATGTCTTCAAGGCAGAAATTGATCAATTCTTGATGTCACAAGGAATTAAGGGCTATGGGGAGAATGTGGGTAAGTGGAGTTGAAATGCCCATCAGCCATGATTGAATGGCGGAGTGGACTCGATGGGCCGAATGGCCTTACTTCCCCTCCTATGTCTTATGGTCTATTTTGAAAAGCAAAATCTGCAAGTGCTGGAAGTCTGAACTCACCTCGCCATGTCTAAATGTAAGCTTCTTTTTAAAAGAAAAGCACACGAGAAAAATAATCCATCAAAATAATTGGAGAACATTTCATTTCCTGCTCTTATATTTGGGTTGAATGGTTAGAAGTTAATAATTACTGGTCATAAATGTAAATTATTCCAAATATCATAGAGTCCTCACAGCGTGGAAGCAGGCCATTCAGCTCAATGAGTCCATACCATCCCTTCGAAGATCATCTCACCCAGACCCACCACCATCAACCATCCCCCCCAACCAAACATTTCCCATGGCTAATCCACATAACCTGCACATCCCTAGATACTACGGGCAATTTAGCACAGCCATTCCATCTAACCTGCACATCTTTGGACTGAGGGGAAACCAGAACACCCAGCGGAAACACACACAGACACAAGGAGAATATCTGTGTGGCGTATGCATAGTCGCCTGAGGCCAGAATCAAACCCAGGTCCCTAGCACTGAGAGGCAGCAGTGCTAACCATTGAGCCACCATGCCTCCCTATTAGAAGGCATTCCACAGACTGCAGGCGTTCAAAAGAACATAAGGTGACACTTACACAAAGCATAGGACTTGTACATTGTGTAGATCATTTCACAGTTACTTGTCTTCAAAACAGCCTTTTACTGCAGCAGTAAAAGTTGGAGACATCTATTTCAGTTTTGAACTTGACTTTGCATTGTGGATTCTTTGGATATTCATCCAAGTTTAAGCCAGACGTTGAGATTCAAGAACTTTTATGAAGAGATTATATATGTTAAGTCTACAGGACAGCATGCTCCATGCTGCACAAAATTACAGAAGCGTCTCAGAGAATAACGGAAGTGTTACTGTGCTCAAAGAGGCCATTCGGCCCACTGCACCTGTATCAGCTCTCCAAATGAGCGTTATGACTTAATGCCATTCTCTTCATTTTTCTCCAGAACCCTGTATGTTGCTGGCTGGGCCAGCATTTATTGCCACATCCCCAATTACACTTGCAATAGTAGTGAACTGCTTTCCTGAAACAATGTAGTCTCTTTATAGAAGGTAAGCCCAGAATGTTGTCAAGCAGGGAATGCCAATATTTCAACACATGCATCTACCTGATCATGTTGAAATTTGCTTGGGCATGTCTTGCACACACAAAAAAAACCCAGGATGAATCCAAGCTGTCCACTTATCACCTTTTCAGTATACTCTTGATCATCTGTAATATAATGACCTTCCTTCCATTAGGTCAGAAGTGGGGAAGTTTGCTAATGTTTACATAATGTTCAGCAACATTCTTCACTCATCAGCTGGTATGGCAGCCTACATTCAAATGCAACAATATTTAAACAAACAGTATCCAGATTTAGGTTGGCAAGTGGCAAGTGATTTTCATGATAGGCAATGGTCATCTCCAATATGTGGAGATCTAAACATTATCTCTTGGCATTCAGTGGGATTACAGTTACTGAATATGCCACTATCTACATTCTTGACCAGAAACTGAACTGAACTAGCCATATAAACACTGTGAAAACAAGGGCGGGTCAGAGGCTAACTCCCAAAAGCCTGTCCACCATCAAATCAGAAATAGAATGGCATATTCCCCGCTTGTGTGAATGAGTACAGTTCTAACATCACTCAAGATGTTTGACACCATTCAGGACATTGCAAACCACTTAATTGGCATTATGTCCACTCCCTCCATCATTGACACTCAGTAGAAGCAGTATTCATCATTTACAAGACACACTGCAGAAAGTTACCAAAGCTCTTTAAACAGCGCCTTCCAAATCCATAACAATTTACCATCTCAAAGGACAAGAGCAGTAAATATATGGGAACACCACTGCCTGCATATTCCCCTCCTAGCCCTCACCATCCTGACTTGGAAATATATCACCTTTCCTTCAATGTGGGTGGGTTGAAATCTGGGGACTCCCTGCTTGACAACATTCTGGGGATACCTACACAATAAAAGATGCATTAGTTCAGGAAGGCAAGCTCACCACTATCTCCTTAATGTAATCAGGGATTTTTTTGAATAAAGTAATTTGATACTCTCTTAAATGACGTAACTGAACCTGCCTCTGCTACACTTACAGGCAAGTCATTTCAGATCTGAACCAATTGTTGTTTAAAAAATTGTTTTATTTTCTCACATCACGTTTGCTACTTTTACAAAGCACTTTCAATCTGTGCCATGTCATTAGCAAGTCTACAAGTAGGGAAAAACTCTTGCTATCTACTCCATCCAGATCTCTAGAATTTCAGAAACTTGATCAGATTTCTTCTTAGCTTTCGTCTCTTCAAAGAGAGCAGTCTTAACCTCTCCAAGCTAAGCACATAACTGAATGAAGTTTCTTATCTTTGAAACTATTCTTGTGAATCTCTTCTGTACTCTTTCCAATCTATTCATATCTTCAAGTCCTCCTACAGTATGGCACCCAGAACTGTACACAACACTCGAGCAGAGGTCTGACATCTGACAGATCTGTAATACGTACAGCGTATCGTCCTTGCTGTTTCACTGCTCACCTCTATAATTGTCTGCATTGTCAAAAAAAGACAAGGTGCACATCAAAGAAAAAGTGTTCCTGTCTTGGTTAGCCATGAAATTTCCGATACTGAGCTTAGTTCCAGCAAAATCAAACCTGGTCGATTGTCAAGATCACACACTTACTAACTCAGATCTCCTGCACAATTTCAAACTTCTAGCGGAGCACTTAAGTCAGAGGCTCATTTACATGTTCAGAAAATATCTCTACATCACTGCACTCCTGTCCCCTTCTCCAGTGCCTCCAAATATTGTCACAGCTTCCAACATTACCTAAAAAGTATTACTTCTAACATTATCAAATGAAACATTTACTGAAACTATTCCCCTCAAGATAGAATGTATTTCCAACCCCACGACTTCCCTTAAAGTCTACTGCTGTCTTGGGCGCAAGTGCTGTGGACATCTCACAGGTGCAAGTGCTGTGGAGATCCACAATTCTCCCTGAACTAATTATCAAAATAGTTTCAGAGATCAATGCCTAAAGGCTCTTTGGAACTGTATTTTCAGCAAGTAAATTGTAAAGATTAGGATTAACAACAGGTTCCCAATCTAGGCTGGAGACTTGTCGTTATGAAGAGCGATTGAATAAACTGGGGTTGTTTTCCTTGGGGCAGAGGGCACTGAGGGTGGATATGTAGGGTAGAGAGGAAGCAACTTTTCCACTTGAATGGAGGAATCATTGACCAGGAGGAATAGATTTAATGTAAGGTGCAGGAGGTTTAGAGGGGAAGTGAGGAAAAACATTTCACATAAAGAATGATGGGAATCTATAATTCATCATCTGTAAGTGTGATAGAGTCAGAAACCATCAAAACTTTTAAGTATTTAGATGTGCACTTACAATGCCAAGGCATACAAAGCTATGAGTGGGGTGCTGGAAAAAGCACAGCAAGTCTGGCAGCATCCAAGGAGCAGGGGAATTGACATTTTGGGCAGGAGCCCTTCATCACCTGCTGTGCTTTTCCAGCACCCAACTCTTGACTCTGATCTCCAGCATCTGCAGTCCTCACTTTCTCCATACAAAGCTATGAGCCAAGTGCTGGAAACTGGGATTAGAATAGTTAGGTGCTTGCTTTTGACTAGACCAGACCCAATGGAGCCAAAGAATCTTATTCTGTGCTGTTCACTTGTATGACTCGGAATCATAATGCTGAAAGACTGTGGGCAATGGGCAGCCACACAAGGATGAAGGCAAGTGGGTGCTCATCGACTGATACCTTCCACCTAACTGCATGCCTTTGGATTTCTCTCTTATGAAAGACAACTAAATGGTAAGTTAGATTGAAGAACAGCCATGACGCATCACCATTATTGTTGAAATAATGCAATAACATTATGAAGTTCTTATATCATAAGCTCAAGTTTTGGACAAGGAGAGGAGTAAATATTTGAGGAAAATGAAATATTGTCAACTCACTTCTTTAAAACATTTGCATCAAGACTGTGAAGCATCAACCAAAATCTCTTCAGAGGTTGCTGCTTGCACTGGAACTCTCAAGACTTCATCTGAAGTTAGTCAGAATATTCTGACTGAACACCTGAGATAAGAGGAATTAACATTGACTATCGGGTTCTCTGGAAAAGTAGATGAAGATGAATAGTTTTCTGAGTTTTTATGCAAAATTGAACATTAGCACGTTTCAGAATTGCTGAAGAATGTTCATGCATGAACAGAACTTCTACTACTCTTCAACAAGTTCATCAGGTGCACTCTGAAAGATCATTGTCACCACCTTGCAACGCTAAAAAAAATCGGAACATTGATTATAACTTCAATACATTCATGCAGTGTTTCTTCATTTTGGTCACTCAGACTGATCCCCCCAGCCCCCACTTCATCCCAGGAGAAGAATTCTACTCATTCTGATCTAGATGGGTATCAGAGGGATTTGATGTACTGGCACAGTACATCCTAGACTGGTGAAACTGAACTGGATAGATTTATCTTAGCAGCTTCATATCTTGGATGTGACTGCTGGTTAGAAATTTCTGAAGAAGAAAGAGGCTCATCTCTTCAAATGTGACTGCAAATAGCTCATAAAAAGGAATGAATTCTTGAAAAAAAAGGTGACATAGTTCTTTGTTAACATGACAATCAATTGTTTTTGGCATAAAACTTCATTAGGCACAGAAAGCTACAGGAAATCTTCAAACTGTCATTCAATCCTCTTTAAATGGCAAGATACATTTCAGGCGATTTTGAGGTCGTTTCTCACAGAGTGGAATGTCATGATCATTTTCATATGGAATGTCTTTTACCAGGGCTGGAACAACTGGCAGACACTGTTGAAAACTTAGTTAGCATACAATCATCACTTCAGCAAGGTTTAGTGCTGTTCCTGTAAGAACTCTGTAAATGTCTTTATGACTTGACCATTCTAAGTCAGTGTTACTTCAAAATGATTTTAAATTGAAAAGAGCACGGTCTCTCAGAACCGGAATATAGACATTTGATAGTCAAAGGCACACAGTGCAAAGCCATTCTAACTTGTCAGGCAACACTGGAACAGCTTCTCCTGAATCAAGAAAAGAATTCTTGACTTTCAACATGACTGACAGATATCCTTGTGGATCATAATCATCTGCTTTGAGGACTACAATACCCACTTGACCAAAACATAGACTGCGATTTTCATCTTCTTGTTCAATTTGCTGTATTCTCCTTTGGCCTAATGATAATCTCTGATTTACTTTTAAATGGTGGTCGTAAGCCTCAAAACTACTCAAGATGGCAAAATATGTCACAGTGAAGACACTGAATGACCCCCAATGGAAAATCTTGTTACTTACAATACTTGCTTGCACCACAAGGTTAGTATTTCAAAATGGTGGTTCTTACCTTTTGCAAATTTTTGGCATGTTTCATGTTGGGTGCAGTGGACACCTTTAGACCTAGCCAATTAATGGGCTCAGTTTATGTCTCAAATCTATGTTGAATTACCACCACTGCCCTCATCAATACACATCTCACCATCCCCCACCGCCCACCCCACAATCAACTTTCCCCAACCACCGCAAGATTCCACTTTGTGGCCAGCCTATCTTGTATACACAGCCCTTACTCTAATTTTTCTGCCAATGTAGTGTACAAAATCTCATGCAAGGACTGCACAAAACACTACATAGAACAAACAGGAAAGCAGCTAACGATCCGCATCCATGAACACCAATTAGCCATAAAACGACACGACCAGCTATCCTTAGTAGCCACACACGCAGATGACAAGCAACATGAATTCGACTGGGACAACACTACTATTATAGGACAAGCCAAACCGAGAACAGCCAGGGAATTCCTAGAGGCATGGCACTCATCCACAGATTCAATCAATAAGCACATCGACCTGGACCCAATATACCGACCACTGCAACAAGCACTGAGGATGTCACCTAGACAGGGGACGAAACATCTGCAACACAAATTCCCAGCTCGGCGAACAGAACCACAACAACGAGCACCCGAGCTACAAATCTTCTCACAAACTTTGAATGAAGCAAAATCTCGTTACCCTGATTTGATACTGTAATATCCCATTGTTTTCCCTTCATGGCTAACACAATGCAATGTCATGTTATATATAGCATCAGCTACAAAGTAGAAAAAAAGTACTCTTTAATAAGATAAAGCAATTTATTTTTTCGAGACAGAAAGAGACAACAAATATAAACCAACACAAAGATCTAATTATTCAGTATCCAGTTATTGATGGTTGCTGGGTCCGTATTAAACCCATGCTGACAAAATGCAAGTGAGTGAGGTCTTCAAATTTCGACTTGTCAGAATCAAGTCCCAAGTTACAGTATCTGGCAATTGAAATCAAATCTCGAAAAGGAAAAACAGCATAAAGATTAAAAGAGGTATTATGTTAGTCCACTCAAACATGTGTTTTAGAGCTGAGATTAAGTCAGGCTATAGACGAGTAATATGTTACATGAAGAAGAATATATAGACAAAGACAAGTGAATGAGAAAGTAGGTAAGATTAAAAATGCAGTGAAGGAAAAGTGGAACAATGAAAAGACAAAACAGGCGATTGCTAGCATCCAGAAATTCTATTGTTCCTATATTTAAAAATCTGACACTTTGAGAAGATTGTATCATTAGGTGTTCTGCAGCCTTATGGACATTTGTCCCAGTCAATCCCATAACCAAACAAAATCTTAGTTTTGTTTCTCTTCAAGTCAAATAGGTTTGCATCAATGCTTGCACAAATAATTATCACTAAAACGAATGTATGACTACTTTCTCATCAAATGTGGACTCTACTGATCTCCCCTGGAGTCCAGATTATACAGCCGCACACTTTGCTATCTGTGCCAACCCATCAACCACTGCACTCAGACTGCTTTCTGAAACAAATTAACTCTGAATCACTGGGGGGCTACGGAGATTTCAGAAAGAGGAATTTGATGAATAGCATACTGATAAGATGATAAAACAGAAACATCCGCCTTTTAGAGAACTGTTTTCTCAGTATATGAGCAATGCCTCTTCTTCAGTCTAACACTGGGGTATTGTTCATACGGTTCTGGACTTGCAGTTTAATCATTTCTTCCATTCTTGATCAACAGAAACTAGACCGGTTTCTTTTTCTTCTCTTTCTTAAAAGAGCGCAGCCCTGGACTTACAATAAGTTGCTGCCAAATAAATTTCTTCAAATGAATTGTACTTTTTCTCTGCTGTCATATATTATGATGTATTTGCTTTCAGAATGCTATTTGCTCCCCAATACAAATTGTTTCCCTGCTCCTTAGCTTCAAAATGGCAATGCCAAAACTAAACATTTGATTTGGGCAGCAGTATTGTTGAGTTATGATTCTAAGAAGAATGCAAACATTTCACAACATCAAAAGTTGCAAAAAAAAGTTTAGATCAGTTAAAGAGTCACCCACTTCATGTGAAAGATTTTTGAAAAAAAAAGAGGCAGACACACTCCTGACCTGGATAACATTGGAAATACCTGTGTGAGGTACCAGAGAGATCACATGCCCGAGACTTGATCCACCAATTCACAGGGCTTTTAGAAGGGAAAAGGGAAAGATGTGGAACAAGATGTTTGCCTCATTATAATTTCTATGTGTACTCAAACATACCATCTTCTGATGCTATGCCAGAGGGACCGCTGAGGTAGCGAGCATGACAGAGAGTTTGCTTACAGTCCCTTGATCAGTAGGCCACTACGATCTCAACTAAATAGGCGAAAGTGGGTACTGCAGATGCTGGAGATTAGAGTCAAGATTAGAGTGGTGTTGGAAAAGCACAGCAGGTCAGGCAGCATCTGAAGAGCAGGAAATTCGATGTTTTAGGCAAAAGCACTCTTCATGTGTGGCATTTTTTTCATTTGCTTCCACAAACTTACCCATTTCACACTAGGGCTGATAACTAGGCTTAGGATCCCCTTTTACAGTTCTATCTCTCTCTCTGGGCTCCATCTCCACCCCATTTGTTCACCTCATTCTCCTGCCCCTACCCCCAACTTCAGCTTTAGCATAAATACCACTTTTTCCTAGCTGCTAACAGTTCTGATGGAGAGTCACTGGACTTGAAACGTTAACACCACTTTCTTCCCACAGACGCTGCCAAACCTACTAATTTTTGTCCAGCAATTTCTGTTTTGTTTCAGATCTCCAGCATATGCAGTCCTTCGATTTAGCTATAGGCTTACGTTCTGGTTATTTCAAGATGTTGGACAGGATTGCTCAGTGGACAGATTTGTTCGAGATTCAGCAAGTGTTGGTACAGGAAATCACAACTGCATCCTTCTCACTACATGCTAGACTGACCATGACTGCTTGGCATATGTTCCAAATCCTGGTGAATTCCTCATTAGCATGTTCCCCTGTAAAGCGATATCACAATGTGTGAATCTGAATACCCGCGGTGACCAGTTGCGGCTCCTTGCCAAGAACATGTTGCATCAATAAATGTTAGTCCTCTGTTAATCAGAAACACGTGTTTTATTTTCTCATTTCCTCTCCATGTAGGTTTTTCTCTCTCTCTAGGTTGTATGTTAAGTGCACACTGTATAACAATGTGACTAGTATCTAAATGTGTTATTTCCTGCTAGAAACATAATTGGCAACATTTAATTCAGGCAAGAGTCCAAATGGGTAGTTGTCAAACAACCAGCAGTCTGTTTAAACGGAGACCACACTGAGAGCAGCAAATACAGTAGGTGTCTCACAAAGCCTCCCCACAGCACCTTCCCATACAATTGCAGAAGGTGTAACACCTGCCCATTTACTTCCTCCCTCCTCATAATGTCCTTGAGACAACTTCCAGGTGACGAGGGATTTACCCGCACTTCACTCAGTCTAGTCTGCTGTACCCACTGCTTGCATTGTGGTCTCCCTTACACAGGGGAGACAAGATGCAGGCTGGGTGATCGCTTTGCAGAACATTTATATACTGTCCACAAAATTGACCCTGAGCTTCCAGTTGTCTCTGCCTCTTCAACACACCTCCATGTTCCCCGGCCGTCATCTCTGTCTCAGGCTTGCTGCAGTGCTCCAGCGAAGCTCAGCATAAGCTGGAAAAACAGCACCTTCATTTTCCACTTGGGAACGCTGCAGCCTTCTGGACTCAATATCAAGTTCAACAACTTTAGGGATTGAGGCACTTTCTCCTATGTCCTTACCCCAACCCAAACACACCAGGCCTTGTCATCACATGGGCTGCTACCACAGGCAACGCATTGTCAGCTACTCCAAAACCCCAGACTGACATTTACCCATTCCTTTGTCCAGTCGGTTTTCTCTCTTTCTCAACTCGATCTCCAACTATCATTTATTCCTTCCCCCTCCCTTCATAAGTACCAACATTTTCTTACTACAACCAGTTCTGAAGATGGGTAACTGGACTGAAACTTTAACTCTACTTTCTTTCCACAGAAGCTGCCAGAAGTTTTACAGCCATTTCTGTTTGCATTTCCCATTTGCAACACCTGCAGTTTTTTGACTTTTCTTTTCCCTCAGAGTTCTCATCTAGTTCTGCCTCAAATCTCGCCATATCTTATGTCCTTAAGACCCTGTAAGATTATATCCCATTCAGCAATGATTATCCTATGGTAGGGGGCAATGGTTAGGTTTTCTTTTGTTGGAAATGGTTATTGCCTGGTAGTTGTGTAATGCAAATATTACTTGTCACTTGTCAGTCCAAAAATGGATATGTTTCACATTTAGCTGCACTTGGATATCAACTATGTATTGTTTAAGACAACAGCCCTTTCTCAATGGGCTCCCAAGTGGTTTTCTTCTACCCAACAAGACCACTCAGAACCTGTAGATTTCTATCAACAAGGATGATGGTGATAGCAAATCTCTCATGTTATGAAGAGAAGCTGCCATTAGGTTCCAACATGTACCAGTCTCAGCAACATTTTTTTTGTGTGTTCAGGTAATTTAATGAGAAACTAAAGATACAAAGAAATAACTGAATGCACTGAATAATGCAAACTCTGGAGGTCATGAGAACTTTCTGGAAATAGTGCTAAAGACTTGAGCTCCTTAACTACTGATGTCCCTGTTCCAATACCTACTCATCAATGTCTATGCAATAATATGGAAATTAACCTGTCCACAAAAACAGGACAATTCCCAGCCAGTCAAGTATTGCTGCATCAGGCTATGCTCTAACTTCATTGAGAGAAAGTGAGGGCTGCAGATGCTGGAGATCAGAGCTGAAAATGTGTTGCTGGAAAAGCGCAGCAGGTCAGGCAGCATCCAAGGAACAGGAGAATCCTGAAGAAGGGCTTATGCCCGAAACGTCGATTCTCCTGTTCCTTGGATGCTGCCTGACCTGCTGCGCTTTTCCAGCAACACATTTTCAGCTATGCTCTAACTTCAGCACAGTGAATGCAGGCTGTCAAATAACATTTACTCAGCAAAAACATGCTCACTGACATTCCATTTGAGCCTCATCAGAGCCACTTGGCTCTCAATCTCATTCCATCATTTTCCAGGAAAAGACAAAAAGGGCTGAACTTCAGACATGAGGTGAAAGTGACCACCCTTAACACCTAGGCAATATTTTTCGTCACTGTTGCTGGGTTAAAAGCCTGGAATATCCTTCCTGACAGCATTCTGGATGTCCCAATAGTGGGCCTGGCATAAAAAAAGTTGGAAAGGTAAGAAGGTAATTCAATGCAACATTCCCAAGTGCAATTTGGGATGGGCAATAAAAATTAGTATGGCCAATGACATTCATATCCCATGAAAGAAGGAAGTACCACCCTCCCTGGGAGGATCGTTGACACAGGAAACTTCACAACCTTATAAAACAGACTTGGATGATCACTTGAAGTGTCACGACATTCATGGTTGTGGGCTTACTGTGGGAAAGTGGGATTAGTGTAGCCTGGAGTCGAGAGTGTGGTGCTGGAAAAGCACAGCAGGTCAGGCAGCATCCGAGGAGCAGGAAAATTGACATTTCAGGCAAACGCCCTTCATCATTCTTGATGAAGGCTTTTGCCCGAAACATCGATTTCCCTGCTCCTTGGATGCTGCCTGACCTGCTGTGCTTTTCCAGCACCACACTCTCAACTCTAATCTCCAGCATCTGCAATACGCACTTTTGCCTCAGTGTAGCCTGTAGTATATTTTTGCTGGTCCAGATTTGATGGGCTGAAGGGTCTCTCCTGTGCTTCAATAATTCTATGACCATGAGATGGCCTCCTATGATATTACTCATCAATATATAAAACAATCTAATATATGATAATAAGGAGGATGAGTGGTTTTAGTGTCTGGTATGTGCCATGTAGTTATGGGGCAGAATCACAGGGTTTTAAGGGTGCATACAAAAGATGGAAGTGTCACAACAATGGAGGTTCTGGCTTGTACATTTGTTTCCCAACCCTATCTGTGATGCCAGCCAAACACCTCAACAGAGGAAGGCTTTGATTCACATCATGTTCCATCAACACCTTGGATGAAAACAGCAGGTCTTTTCAGAGTGTACCGGGAAGATTACATCCTTATGGCAGACATTTCCCATTGTTCAATGACTTAGTGACTCAATGAGCAAAATCATCACTGAAACTGTGACCAAAGTCTTCAGTTTATTCGGCATCGGTTGACTGCCAAGCCTTTTTCAAAACAGGCAGCAGGGAGGGACCCACATCACATCACCAACCTATGATCCTCATTCAAGTGGTACATCTGTATGCAGGGTATGTACCATCAAGTCTACACTTATCTAGTGTCAAATATTCAGACAAGATTTTCACTTTGCATTGCTGAATTTTTGTGGAAAGCCATGGAGAAGGGACATGTGGTTGGGATGCAAATATGAATGACCTTCCCACATAAGCAATTGTCTTCCCATTCTGATACAGACGGATGGAATCTTGTAGGGCCTGAACAACGAGGCTTCAATGAGATTTGTGGCTGAATCACACAAGGCAGTCTGGCAATGGCTACCTTGACATTGAGACCAACTTGCTGCATTGTATTTTAGGCATTTGTCAAGCGATAAGGTGAATTTCTTGCTCCGCAGCAGCGAGTTGTCAACTACAAGAGATTATAGCTTATTGAACACCTTATTAATGGCACAACTTCTTTCATTAATATTCAGCTTCCCATCTTAATCAAGTGAGCAGAATATTCTCAACATGGAAGTCAGAGCAGGTCCGTGGCAATTTCAACTCTCCTTCATTTTGACCGGCACCAAATGGCACCTCAGGCACAGTCTGTGGGCACCAGACACTCTCACCCTTTGTCCATCCAATGCTTGCCCACCTCAATCCACATGGCAGTGCTCCAATTCACTGACAGAGTACTTGGGAAATGCGTACATGCATGGCAGGATGCCACAACAACTAGATTGAAAAGCTGCCATAAGGGCATTGTGCATTCAGCTTAAGATTCAGCCTGACATTCTTATTCAAAGTCAAAGGATAATGGAAGTGGGTCATGCGCAAGCAACCAGACAGGGGCCTACCAAAACTGAGCACTGGATGGCAAGTGAGATTCAGAAATGCAGCAGCATGCAGCCAGCAGAGATCATTACTGATTACGGTGCTACATTGCAAAGGAGCAGAAGCTAGCTTGGACTATTCTATGACATGCCCAGTTATGGACAGAGGAAGAAATGTATGATAATTGGCCAAAGACACTGTAACAGCAATCAGCAGCAAGACAACCAACCAACTGAGTACAATGCATACCTTACCTTTCCAGATGGGTATACCCATCACCAAATCTGGATGAGTTGTCAAACCTCCAAAATGGTATCTTGAAGTTTCAGATGTTTATCTTGTAAGCTCTTTTTTTAACTGTTTGCACGATTACCAAATTGATAATACATGTATGGCCATAGAATTTGTTTGAGATTTAATAATTTTGGAAAAAGAATGAATGTTGGATTATGTCCCACAGCTACCTTTAAGTTTGCCTTTAAGAAACACAAGATGTATGAGCACAAATAGAGCATTCAGCCCATCAGCTCTGTCCACCATTTATGTCTGATCTGATAATCCTCAATACTACTTTACTGCCTTTTCCCCAACAACTTTAATACACTTAAATGACCCTGCCTTGACAGGTCTCTGCAGTAAAGAATTCCCTGATTTATATTCCTCACTATCTCTATTTTATATGGGTGACCCTTATTCTGTAACAAACATCTATGAAATCTTTCAGTACCACAGAAGCTAACATGACTATTTCCTTACTAGTAAATACCCCACTGAAGAGAAAAGCCAACAACTCAGTGGTTGATCAGTAGTAGCAGCAGTGCCCTCTTTTGGTCATTGCCTATGTTTGTACATAAACCAAAACTGACCAAACTAGTTTAATTTGCGCTGATGGCCATAGACACAAGTGATTTTGTTTGTCAAGATATGACAGATATTCAAAGAGTTAAGAAAAGAATATTGGTGTTATAATTGGTCTCCTTAGCAGAAGCTAAGGAGTTGAAAACAGTTTCATGTGAAGCTTTATTTCAAATCAAGTTCATAAATTCAGTCCAATTTCAAGTTTGCAATAAATTGAAATAATTCAATTTAACTTCTCACTACGGATAAATGGAAGTGCAATGTCATATTAGTTTCTGAAACTGAAGGAACTGTGTGTGTTTTTGAAGTGCAATAAAACAAGAAGTGCTGGAAATACAGGTCTGGCACTTCTGCAGAGAGGGAAAAGTAAGTTAAAGTTTTCAGTTGATGATTATTGTCAGAGCATGACAAAGATATAGCTAATTGGGAAGTTAGAGAAGGGTTTCCCTGAGAGTTTCTGCACCCTACTGTCAGGGTGAATTAAGAGTCTGCACTGTGTTCCCTTCCTCAGGACAGCCCATTAGCAATCTGTTTTGGCATATCACCCAGTCAGTATGCTGTTAAGAGACATGTTCATGATACCATCACTGTATCACAGCATGTGATCAGAGGGTATAAAGATCTCGTACTCCAACTTAGTTTGGATGTGAAGCATGACACTCTATTGGAAGCATACTGCTCTCTTGTAACTTTGCAACTTAATATTAACCTTATGTTCATATTATGTGTTTGAGAATATCAAGTTTGTATATAATAATTGCAATATATGTCTGTTGGAATCTTCAACAGCATAATATCTGCATCCACTTACTTATCTTACAAAAGATTACATCAGCATTGCTGCATCAGGTAGACACCCTGTTTGGAGGCAAACTTACATCATGGTTGTAGCAGTGGTGTCCTTTAAACATTCCAGATATTTGTAAAATCAATTGAAGACCAATGAGTTTAGAGAAGAGAGAATTTCTTACCTCAGCTCACACTGAGTGCAGACAACTACACAGATATTAAGAACAGATTTAAGAACACAGAGCCAATTTGGGAAGCTCGTTGAGTTAGTGATTACCTCTACACCAATTAAGGATACCAAGAGACATTGAGGACACTTGCAGGAAATTGGTTAAAAGGCAAAAACAAACACAGGTGACCAACAAGACAATACAATACCACAGCACTGGCAAGGATGATGATGATATTAATGGACAAACAGGTAATCAATGAGGTTCAGAGCCAACCGACTGAATGCAAATTTCAAAAGATGATCAACCTCACTCACCAGCTCAATGCTTAATCACACTCAGAGGTCCTACAAATGCAGCACAACACAACCGAGTTTAAAAGTTGACACAGGAACTAGTGTCAACATATAACCACTACACATCCTGATAGACATGTATCTCAACGTGGTGTTCCAATTTTAAACACCCTCAATGGGGGAAAATCACACTGCAGCCAGAGGGAAACCTGTTCAATCAGGTTGGATGGTGAACTCTCAATCTGGAGTGCCAATCAGGAGGCCTTCCACTTTCAAGTCATCAAGAGAAAGTAATGGAAGGGAAACAAGAGTGGGTGTTCTGCAAAACAAAGGTGTCCTCTCTCCACCTTTGCATTTAAAAAAAGTCATAAAGTACAGAAACAGACCCTTTAGTTTAACTTGCCCATGCCAATCAAGCTTCCCAAACTTAACTAGTCCCACTTGCCTGTGCTTGTCCCCCTCCCTCTAAACCTTTGCTATTCATGTATCTATAGAACATAGAACAATACAGCGCGGAACAGGCCCTTCGGCCCTCGATGTTGCACCGACCTGTGAACTATTCTCAGCTCATCCCCCTACACTATCCCAAAATCATCCATGTGCTTATCTAAGGATTGTGTAAATCTCCCTAATGTGGCTGAGTTGACTACATTGGCAGGTAGGGCATTCCATGCCCTTACACTCTCTGTCTTTTCAATGTTCTAACTGTACCTGCACCCATAACTTCCTATGGCAGTTCATTCCACACACAAACTACTTTCTGTCTAAAAAGGCTGCCTCTCGTGTCCTTTTTAATTTTTTTCTCCTCTCACCGTACAAATACACCCCTTAGTTTCAAACTTTGCCGCTCTCAGGGAAAGACCCTCATCATTCACGTTATCTATACCCCTCATGATTTTATGAAATCTCAAATAAAAGTCACCCCTCTCCTTCCTACACTCCAGGGAAATAAGTCCCAGCCTATCCAACCTCTCCCTATAACCCAAATACTCCAGTCCTGGTAACATGCTTTAAATCTTTTCTGTGATGTCCAGGAAGGAGGAAGCAAGCAGGAAGGGAGCCTCTAGACCTCCTTGGAGGCAACCCCATTCCCCGACCCACCAAATTGGCTTCCTTTAAAAGAGTCGCAGACATTCACGAGTTAGGTCAGCTCCCACATCTCAAACAAAATGCTTAATCTTCGCCTTTCCTGTAGCTTGGAAGAAGGAGAAAGCTAGCTTCAACACTGATGAGTACAGCTCCATTATTAAAATATAACTTGCAGATTTGGTTCAGCACACAGCTGCACTGTTCTCTTTGTTATTATTCTTGGGCTGAACTTGAGAAAAACAAAGTTACAATGTTGCAGTCAATAAATACATGTATCTTTTATCATATATTTATTACTAGTGTTACACTTCCTTACAGTGAATCAAAGGTTGCACTGTTTCAAGGTCAATGCTGTTATTAAAGTACAGAAATGAAAAGAAGTTCACAATTACAGTGATTTTCTTTAGAAAAGTTCATGACTCTTCAGAGAAATTTTTCAAAAAGAAAATACAGGAAAGGTCTTCCTTCACACAGCACAACTTCATCAAAAAAGTGTTTTTTTTTCCCATCATTCTGAACAGTATGAAACCAACCATTTAAATCCATAAAGTTGCATTATCAAGCTGTCACAAATAGAAGAAACATCATTTAGGGAAGGAAAACAAAACTGATGCAAAACAAGATCAGTCTATTTCTTTCCAGCAGCTTGTTTTTTTTTCCCCCTTAAGTCTGCAAGCAGCTAATGTAATCTCCTCTATCTTACGCAGTCCTTCGGGATCAGGGATGAATTGCTTCCACTTGGGTTCAATGGTTTTGGAAATGGCCAATAAGTCTAACATGCAAACTGCAGACTCTACTAACTCAGTCTATCACTGTTGGCGTTCTCCTGAAGTATCTGGTTTTCCAGGTCACAAACTTCATTCTGATGGCTGGACGATCTCCAAGTGTGGTTTTGCTTTTTTAAGATGGAACGGTTGTTGCATGACAACTACTGCATGGTCTCAACAGATAGGTGCCTTGGTCTAATGGGAAGGGCATTGCAAGTTGTTTAGAGCCATGCTCCTCAGAGAGGCATTAGCATATGGCTTGTAATGATCATATACAAATGTGTGTGGAACCTGTGGCCAGACCAGACTGAAGCTGAAACACTAAATGGAATCAGCAGTCAGACAAAGACTCTTGTGGAAGACAGATGTCTCTCAATCATTGCAGGGGAAGGGTTGTGCACTGACAAGATGCTTAAAATGCCACAGCAGATCAACAAGACAGAGACTGAATTCTGGGTCTTAAGATAGTGCTAGCTTAATCCAAACAACAAGCATCAAGACATCAAGAGAAATTTGGGATTTGAAAGCAAACCTTAAAGATGATATAGACCTTGGTTTTTCCATATGTTGCAGGTCAGGAAAAAACAATAATAATAGCAGCAGGTTCTAGACACAAGCACGGGGTGTTGTTTGTTTCTAGTGTAGACTTTGGAGACATAAATATTCCCATTTTCTGTTAAGAAATATTTATGAAACCTGGTCCACCATGGCTAATAGTGACTCTTCTCATGTAGACAAGCAGGAGGCTGGAAGAACACAGCAAACTAGGCAGCATCAAGAGGTGGAGAAGTCAATGTTTCGGGTGTAACTCTGCCTCAAAACTGAAGAAACATTGACTTCTCATCTCCTGATGCTGCCTGGCTTGCTGTGCTCTTCCAGCCTCCTGCTTGTCTACCTTGGATTCCAGCATCGGCAGTTTTTTTTGTCTCTAACCAAGTGATCAGGCAATCAGGCAATCTTCCAGCTCACAAAGCAAGAGATATGGAGGTGCTTGACACTGCTGGGGCCATCCGGCTTTCACAAAACTGCAGCATATTTAAAACCCAGCTGCATACCAGTTCAGATGCTGTGAACCAGGATCAGAAGATAAGCTCACACCCAACTTTGTGGGTGGGGACCTTTATTGGTTCTGAATGCAGTGTGCGTGGTTCAGGTCTAACCTCTGTCCATCAGATTACCACAGCAGCCATGTAACAAACCATGCAGGATGTAATTAGCACACCAGCTCAGCGCTGTGTCTTGGTATGAATTGAGGGGTCCAGCAATGTACAAGAAGCTCAGTTATTGTTTACACAGAGCAAGTTCTAATGTGTACAGTTTTTTTTTGCTTCCTTATTTGAGGAAGGATGTAATTGTGCTGAAGGCAGTTCAGAGAAGGTTCATTATACTAATTATAGAGATGAAAGGCTTATCTTGAGAGATTTAGCACTACAGCCTATACTCAATAAAATCGCCTCTCTTTTGTCTAAACTTAATTGAGGTATACAGGAAGCTAAAGGGGGTTGACAAAGTGAATGTAGAACTGATATTTGCCCTTATGGTGCAATCTAGAATAAAACTCAGTTTTGGGGTGGCAGACTTAAAGCAGAGCAGTGAAGGAGTTACATCTGTCAAAAGGGATCATGAATCTGTGGAATTCACTACCATCAGAATGTGGTGGACTTGGAACACTGAATAAATTTAAGGAGAAGATCGATAGATTTTTAATTAGTAATGGGTTAAAGGGTGATAGAGAGTTGTGGACCTAATGTGAGGTAAAATTAAACAAACTCAGTAAGAACTTGCAGAGAAAGTGGTGGGTGCAGGTACAGTTACAACATTTAAAAAACGTTTGGATAAGTTTGTGAATAGGAAATGTTTGGAATGATATGGGCCAAGTGCAGGCAGCTGGGATTATTTATTTTGGGATTAGGGTCGGCATGTATTGGTTGGACTCAAAGAGTCTGTTTCTGCACTGTTTGACTCTATAACTTTAAAATATTTTGCAACACATCTTAAATCCTTTGTTGAAATCTCTTGTGTCCAGTCGTTTCACTTTTGTACCTCCATCCACAGCCCCAAGCATTCAAGCAAAGACACAAGAATCAGTCAACTACACAAACCAGTGAGAACAATTAAACCATTAAATTACATTGGTTTTGTCGCCAGCTCAACATTGAGATTGTGCAATGCTGCAGGAAGGCTTATTAATAAGTTACCATAGCTTTTTTGGGTTTGCAAACATGGAATGGTGCCAAGAAATAATGCAGGGGCTTCATTTTGAGAAAAACTGTTCTGGAACTTGGCATTTGTAAGTGCTTGGGTGGGAGAAATGTTCAATGTGACTCTAGGTGGGAAGGCAAAATCGCTAAGTTGAGGGAGAGCCAATGAGATGTGACTAGACATAAGAGATCTTTTCCATTTTCCCTTCTGTATCCACTGTTGCCCCATCATGTAAGAGAAATAGAAAACAAATTGAGCACACAGTTGAACAGAGGTCGACATGAATCAGAAACATGTTACAACACACAAAAACACAGAAACATTGTCATTTTTATGGCATAAGAGTAGTTCTAGATTTGGCCCATTGCATTGATGCAGATAGGAGCAAGGGCACTAAATAATCAGCTGGCCACCCCTTGACACCTGTTAATATATCAACAGAGAAGTAATAACTTGTTAACTGATCCAAGATAAAGACTAGAGAACGGGTAGTTTCAAGACTTGAAACAAATTCCACCACCATTGAGAGTACCACCACAGGTAATTTTCGAAACTATAAGCTACACTTGTGTAGATTTTGACCTGTCTACACTTTCCAACTCTTATTTTCATTAACCTGTTGAAAAATATCTGACTGTAGTACTACAGCATGCTGGAGTTGCTCCAGCCTGACCACAATAAAGGGTAAATTCCGAAGTGGGCTTAAAAATAAAGAAACTTTGACAATTTTGTTTAGAAACAAACGTCAGCTGAATAAAAATTTCAATTCAAAAATGATTCTAAATCTAAATTGGCACTCAAATGAAGGTGATGATATCAGCATGTAGAATGGATTGGATTTTAATGTGCGGAGTTAATGTTAAGAATCATCTACTTTCACATCTTATAAAACATAAGTAAATAAAGCTAAACCTTTACTCTTCTGCAACAAGGTGCTTCAATCAGAGTAGGTAAATTAAAGGGAGAGGGCACTCGCATCTTGAGGCACTGTTTCAGCACTTCTTTCAAAATTGAAGAAAGGAAATTGGTCACATCTACTAGACCACCACTGCTGCACAGACCCACACAGACTGATTCTTTCCTATTACATATTAGTCATTCTTGCAGAGCATCATTTAACAGATGATCACGGTTACAGTGGCATCATAGATCCTCACCTGCTAACAACTGGCTTTAGATTGGCTCAACTTATTTAAAGAAGTGTAACAGATTAAGAAAAATTCTCAATCCCTGCGGTTCGGCTAAACTTGAATCCATGAGTGGGATATTCAGTTTGGGGTCATGGTCTTCAACATTGGGATCAGACTATGGCCCTGACCTTGTACTGTGGCCAGGAATAATCATCCAAGATCCATTTTGCAGCATTGGCTAAATGGTGATCTTAGGGTGCACTCACTGTCCAATTAAGGATAAGCTCCTAAAGCTAGAGGGAGAAAGTCGAAGCCCCTCCAGCAATGTAGATAAATTAAAGGGAGAGGGCACTCCCATCTTGAGGCACTATTTCAGCACTTCTTTCAAAATGGTAGAAAGGAATTTGGTCACATCTACTGGACCACCATTGCTGCACAAACCCAGTGACCAAGTAGGTAGGCAAGAGTAGGACAGACCTCAAAAGTGATCCTGGGACACAGATCTCTAGCCTACAAAGAGGAGGCTGGCTTCAGGAGCCAGCTATGCACTAAATGACACAGGAGGGCCAGGGGCCAACTAGAATTTCAAGTTGTCTCCTGATCAATGGCCTTGCTATTGAGTGAGCAAGTTGCCTGTCACTTGTGGCTGGGTAATCATTAAACACTTGACCTAGTTTCCAGGAAAGTTGCTGGGAGCCGGGGTGACTGCCTGCCTCTGCTCCCATTCCAAAAGCAGCACAAAAACTCTGACTCATGTTCCAGAGATAAAGATAACGTACTAACAGGCTTTGCTGGTCATCTCCGCCATCCATTTACTCTATCAAAATAATAATTAGCAATGACACTTAAAATCAATAGGAAATAATGTAGAAGACAGAGAGAGACTGCAGATAAAGTTCTATTTTTCAATTTCTCAAACAAGAATGAAATTTAAGGAAACAAATAATACAGACTGCAAAATAAGTTATACACCAATTTAATTTCCATGAGTTCAGACAATAAGAACAGTCAACTGGAAAATATTCATATAACTTAAGAAACCACTATGAAGCCGATTTGTTTTTTTAAAAGATTCAATTGTTTCATGGTGACTTTGACTGATATCTGATTTTTATTTCTGGATCTTCTTGTGAATGGAATGCTCCTGTGGTGAAAAGGGTTAATTAAGTATTTACTCTAAGAGTATCTGTTGAGCATGTGCAAAAGCAGTTACGCTGTAGTGTTCCAAACCATGTGGAACTGCACTTCAATTCTGTTGTGCTCCAAAATGATTGCTTCTCTTACCATGTCTTGCAAATTGTTATATGTTCAAAAAAAGCTTGTTGATGTTCAGTTGGATGAATGTAATTCTCATGTTACTGGAACTCCCATGCCGGGATTTGAATTCTCTTTCTCAGGTCTGCTAATCCAGCTTCCTGGATTACTGGTTCAATAACTAGATTATATCCATTGCTCCATTGGCAGACCAGTGAGTGTTGTTTCCAATGTTTGTCTGGTTTTCAGGCCTGGCACTGTAACTGAAAATAGATTATTTTCCTAGAACTCCAGTGCCTTTTTATCACAGAAATTATATGGTCATAGAATCCAGGCAGGCATTTGTGCACTTGATTCTGCACTGAGGATTGGTTTATAGGATTTCATTTGTGAGACTATAGAAAGGACCAAGTAATTCCTTGATTTAAGCAAGAATATAGATCAAAGATCAACTCCTGACCAATGAATATAATTTACCTTTATCATGGTATCAAAGTACAATAAGGCATTTCATAGAAGTACAGTCAGACAAAATTTGGACCTTGTGAAAATGAAATATCCATAACACTTGACATTCATGTGAAGGCCTACAATTCATCTTTACTTCCAATTAAAAAACAATGTGCATTTCACGTTGCACCTTTAACAAAGTAAATGCCTCATGTGATTCATTGAAGTATAATCAAAGTAGTTTGACAATAAGTTACAAGAGAAGCCATTAGAACAGACAATCAAACACTTGATCAAAAAGACTGGTTTTAATGTAGGTTCTGAAATAAGAGGAGAAATGTACAGAAGCAAGAATATTTAGGGAAGAAATTCCACAGCTAAGGACCTTAGGAGCTGAAAGCGCCAACATCTATGGTACAACATACAGCATCCTGTAGCTATAGTGAAATGATTGGTGACCAGATAATCTGCTGATGAGGAATAGCTTGCGGTTTGTCATTTGATCTCATGTGTAAAATGTGTTTGAAATCCTACATTGCAAGAAATCTTATTTGGATGATACAATCATGGGTCACTGTAAAATATAGGCAGAAAATTAAGCTATGATGTGTATTGTTTTTAACAATGCTAGAATAATTATCTCCGTCAATTTGTTGATTTGGGATAAAATTTTAGACTAAGGGACTGCCTACATGATCAGGTACGCTTAAAATAAAATTGTAATTCGTGGAAAGACTATACCATGAGCTTTTATTTTCCATGTAGCCTTTGATGTGGCCCCTTATCAAGCACCTTCAGGAAATCTAAGTATAGTACAAGCACTGGTTTCCTTTTATCAACATGGAGTGTCAGAGGCTGCACGGTTACCTTATAGAGGTTTATGAAATCATGAGGGGTATGGATAGGGTGAATAGCCAAGGTCCTTTCCCCAGGGTGGGGGAGTCCAAAGCTAGAGAGCATAGGTTTAGTGTGAGAGGGGAAAGATTTAAAAGGGACCTAAGGGGCCACTTTCTCCCACAGAGGGTGGTGTATGTATGGAATGAGCAACCAGTGGAAGTGATGGAGGCTGCTACAATTACAACATTTAAAAGGCATCTGGATGGGTATATGAATAGGAAGGGTTTGAGGGATATGGGCCAAATGCTGGCAAATGGGACTAGATTTATTTAGAATATCTGTTTGGCATAGATGAGTTGGACCAAAGAATCTGTTTCCATGCTGTATAACTCTATGACTCTATGTATACTGTAGGTTTCAATTAGGTGACCTTGGTTAAAATGTAAATAAAGTAAGAGACTGGATAGATCCAGGCAAGAGGTTTCGCCTACTGGCGTATCTAGGGCCACAGGATAATTTCCCAATAAGGAAGAAGCCAGTTGGGACCAAGAAAGGATAGATCTTTTACTCAGTGTTATGAACCTCTGAAATTCTCAGCCCTATGGATGTGGAAGCTCAATCATGGAGCATGTTTCAAGTAAAGACAAGATTTTAAGTGACAATTGACAGATTTCTAAATGCCAAGGACATAAAGTGATATGAGTAGTGTGAGATAAAAAAGGCATTGACGTGGTTAATCAGTCATGATCATTCTAAATGGTGGAGCAGGCTTGATGGGGGCAAATTATCTACTTCTGTTCCTCATAGAGAGAAGATGAGGACTAAATTGGTCGCAAAGGAGTTAAAGGATGAGGAAACATTGGAGAGGTTTAGAGAGGAAATTTCAGCTTGTCGATTTAAGCAGCCAAAGGCCGCCAATGTTGGAAGGGAAATATAGAAACAAACTCATTCCATGGCCATTTACAGGGTAATTGAGAGAAAGCTTTCTTCCTCAATAAGAAAAACTTTAAAATAACTTTGTAGGCGATGGGATGTGAGGTGTAGCAGGTAAGGGAACCAAAAAGGAAGACATCTTTTAAAAGAGATTTTAGGATGACTGGCAGCCAATATTGCTTTAAATTCAGAGGAAAATAATCCAGAGGTCATTGCAATTCCAATTGATTTAGATTTTCACATCTTTAATCTCCATCCATCTTTGCCTCGCTACATTTTCACACAAAAAGGTCCATATTAATTACTTCTTTTGAAGTAGGTTTTCTCCATTACGTCAGCATATCACAGCTTATGTTACCAGCAATTCTATTCTTTGCTGCTAAGAGTAGTGTATTTCAGACTGAAATGGATAGGCCTAGAAATGCGCTTACAGGAAGAAATTGAATATAACAATGTATGCCGCATCTATAAAAGAAACTCAAGATTAAAAATGAACAGAGTCAGAACATCATTATCTTTTCCAATAACCTTCCTGCCAAGTGAATGGAAGTCAGACTGCTTCAAAAGGTGATAAAGACATGTCTACAATACACAGAAGATAAGTCACAATATTCAAGCAGAGGTGACTTCAACATTAATAAAGTGCCTCAGCCTTCAAATCCAGGATTCTGAGCTTACACAGTGAATCATGAATCCTTACTCAAACGTCCTGTTGCACACCAGATGACCCATTTGGCTGTTCAATGAGGTCTGTTAATTAATGGTTTGTGTGAATATCAGCAGCTTATGTCAGAGGTGATGCATTTCAATGAAGCGACGGGAAATAAGATTATCATTCCCCACACCAAGTTCTTTGATGTGATTGATGTGGGAGCTGCATTACACTAATTTCTCCAGTCTTTTAGAAAAGAACCATATCAACCTGCTGAGGTTAAATCAAATTGTCAGCACTAAGGTGCTTGCTTTGTTTTGTACATTTGAGCAGAATTTACCTTCTATTTATAAAATCGAAACAGCTGAAACCCAATGAACACAGTATCCACAGGCATGGCTAAAAATTCATCTTGTAGCATTTTCAATGCCAGATCCCTTTTCCATTGGGTTCATTCATTGGGAATAAATAGATACGATTAATTGCTGACTGCCTCATAAGGCTTGACATAATGAAGTGTCAATGGTCCACCACGTGGCAGTTTAAAGAGTATTAAAGATTGTTTCCCTGTGGACGATCCCTGGACAACACTGAAATTTATGGTGCATAAACAGCATTAGAAACTGACAAATAAAACTGATGCTTGGTTGGGAGAACATGCAATTAAATTGATGCCAGTAGAAGGAACAAAATTTGCATCATATTAAATATTAGAAGGAGCACTCTTGGAGTTCAAGGAGGGCAGAGGGTAAACAATCAGCGACAACTTGTATTTACACAGCACCGAGCTTCAGTAGAACATTCCAAGGCACTTCACAAAAGGTATTATGGGACAAAATTTGACAACAAACCACATAGGGAGATGCTAAGATCAGTGGCCAAAAGCTTGGTCAAAAGGGGTAGTTTTCGAGAAGTATCTTAAGAGAAGACCATAACGGTATAACAGCAGGGTAAGGCCATTCGGCCCATCGAGTTTGCTAAGGGGTAAATTCCAGAACTAAACTAAGATTATGGAAGAAAAGAAATCAACATGCACAAGAAGCATCTTTTAGACAGAAAAACGTGTTTCATTCTACGCAAGGGAGAAGTAAGCCAGAGTAATTTTTGTTTAATTTGAAAGATGGTGTCATCTAAATAAAGCATAACCAGAATGATCATATGATTATCGGGAAGGTAATGATCTAGTGATTTTATTGCTAGACTATTAATCCAGAGACAAGGTTAGAGTGGTGCTGGAAAACCACAGCAGGTCAGGTAGCATCCGAGGAGCAGGAAAATCAATGTTGCGGGCAGGAGCCCTTCATCAGGAATGAGCCCTTTTCCAGGACCACTCTAATCTTGTCTCTGATCTCCAGCAGCTGCTGTCCTCACTTTCGCCTATTAATCCAGAGACCCAGGTAATACTCTGAGAACCCAAGCTCGAAACCCACAGTGGCAGATGGTGGTGGGATTTGAATTCAATAAAAATCTAGAAATAAGAGCCTAGATTGTTGGAATCCATCGTTGATTGTTGGAAAAATCCACCTGGTTCACTAATGCCCTATAGGGAAAGAAAGTGCCCTCCTTATCTGCTCTGGCCCACATGTGACTCCAGACCCAGAGTGATGTGGTTGACACTCAGCTGCTCTCTGCACAATTAGGGATGGGCAACAAATGCTGGCACAGCCAGCGATACCCACATCCTGTGAATGAATATTAATAAAAAGAGGATAGATGTGTCAGAAAATACTGGGAGTAGAAAAAAACCTAAAAAATTGTACTAGCGAGATTTCCTGCAGCTCAAAAAAGCACCACCCATAACTTGGTCAGCTGACAACCTCTCACTTTTTTTCTCCTTCTTGGCACATGAACATCATTGGCAGCATTTAGTGCCCATTGCTAATTGGTATTGTGAGTATGATAGTGATCACTGACTTGATCTATATGCAGTCCATATGGTCTGGATACATTTGTAGTGTTGTTAAGGTTGGCACTCCTAGATTTTGATCCAGTGACAGCAAATATTTCCAATTCTGGATAGTGTGCAATTTGGAGGGGAAACCCTGCAATAGATGGAATTCAAATGCATATGCTGCCTTTGTTCTTCGAGCTGATACAAATTGCTCACTTGGAAAGTGTTAAAGGAACCTTGGTGAACCAGCACTAAACATCTTGCATCTGCTTCCACCATGCCCCAACAGAATCGTTGAATCCCTAAAGAGTGGAAGCAGGCCATTCGGCCCATCGAGTCTACACCAACCCTCCGAAGAGTATCCCATCCAGACCCCCCTATCCTATTCTGGAAGTTTGCATCGCATACAGATAGGGTGGTTAAAGAGGCACAAGTGCCTTCATTGCTCAGTCCTTTGAGTGTACATGTTGGGACATTATGTTGAGGTTGTATAGGATACTGGTGAGGCCTCTTCTGGAATACTGGGTCCAGTTCTAGTTGCCCAGTTATAGGAAGGATATTATCAAGCTGGAGAGGGTTCAAAAGAGATTTACCAGGATGTTGCTGGGTAGGGAAAGTTTGGGTTATAAAGAAAGTCTGCATAGGCTCATAAATATTTCACTGGAGCATAGGAGGCTGAGAGGTGACCTGATAGAAGTTTATAAAATAATGAGAAGTATAGATAGAGTTGATGGTAGTTGTCTTTTCCCTCAGATGGAGAATTTCAAGACGAGGGGACACATTTTTAAGGTGCGAGGAGAGAGATTTTAAAAAGACATAAGAGGCAAATGTTTTAACAGAGGGTGATTCCAGTATGGAATGAACTTCCTGAGGAAGTGGTGGATAGAGATACAATTACAACATTTAAAAGACATTTGGATAGATACATGAACAGAAAAGGTTTGAAGGAATATGGGCCAGCAGGCAGGTGGGACAAGTTTTGGGGTTATGGACTGGTTGGACCAAAAGGTCTGTTTCCATGCTATATAATCTGATGCACATCCCCGAACACTATGGGGCAACTTAGCATGGTCAATCTACCTAACCTGCACACCTTTGGGCTGTGGGAGGAATCCTGAGCACTGGGAGGAAACCCACTCGGCACGGGGAAAACATGCAAACTCTACATAGTCATCGAGGGTGGAAAATGAACCTGGGTCCCTGGCGCTGTGAGGCAGCAGTGCTAACCAGTGAGCCACTGTACTGCCCAATCGATAGAGTAATGTTGGATTGGGTGTCAATCAAGTAAAATGCTTTGTCATACTTCATGCTGAGCTCCCTGGAGTGATGTTGGACCTATGGTCCTGCTTCCAACTATCCAGTAATACCACTTGTTAGCCACCCAGAGAACTGTATGTGGTCTGGTTCCTACTGTTACTGACTGACCCTCTTCCAACCCTCTTCCCTCACTCCCTGCCCCAGTGAGATGTGACACTTTGGAAATTGAAGCAGAGTGGTGAGTTGGAACTCAAATCCCAACGTTCCCAGAATCATCACAGAAGTTTAAGAAATAATACAAATTCCCCTCACGACTTAATTTTCATACCTACATTGAGAGAAAGCACACATGAGGTTTCTGCACCTACAAGAATCATTCATTATTACAGGTCATTAGAGTCTACAGCTTAACAATTAAGTAAACTCTACATATTAGAACCCTAAACCATTATAGTCTCCCCCTTACACACGTACATAAATAAATAGGGGGAAAAGCATGAGCAGTGGAAAAACTGGAAAGACAGTTCTGTAGTCTCTGTTCATTGTATCTGTTAGGTTGGTTTGCTGTTGATCTGCTGTTTGCTTTCTCCTCAACCTCTTTTTTTCCCCTAAATGCTTCCATTGATTTTCCAGAGGCATAAGGTGGCTGATTAGTTTTTGAAAGGTCTCTGACTTATCCAACTCACAGTCACAACTTGCAGCATCTGCTGAAGGAGCAATCAACTCTTCTCTGCAGTAAGCCACTTTAAACCTGAGAGAATCCAAGTGTTTTAGCCGCTGCAGACCTGCTGGTTTCTCTTCTGGTCTAGGCGAAAGTGAGGACAGCAGATGCTGGAGCTTAGAGTCAAGAGTGTGGTGATGGAAAAGCACAGCAGGTCAAGCTGCATCCGAGGAGCAGGAAAATCGATGTTTTGCCCAAAACGTCACTTCTCTTCGAGTCTGACTAGCTTCACTATTTTATTCACTGCCCAAGCTAAAAACAACTGCAGATGTTGGAAATCAGAAATTACTGGAAAAATTCAGCAGGTCTGGCAGTATCTGTGGAGAGAAAACAGAGTCCAGTGACTCTTCTTCGACCACACCACTAAATCAGATGGTTGTTGATAGGCAAAATAATTTTGTCATTTATAACTAGCCATTAGTCCACGTCAAATCAGCTTCACTTGTAAATAATCATAGAACATAGAACAATATAGTGTAGAGCAGGCCCTTTGGCCCTCGATGTTGCACCGACTATTCTCAGCTCGTCCCCCTACACTAATCCATCATGATCCATGTGCTTATCCAAGGATTGTTTAAACCTCCCTAATGTGGTTGAGTTAGCTACATTGGCAGGTAGGGCAATCCATGCCCTTACCACTCTCTGAAAATAACCTGCCTCTGACACTTGTCTTAAATCTATCACCCCTCAATTTGTAGTTATGTTCCCTCGTACAAGCTGATGTCATCATCCCAGGAAAAAGACTTTCACTGTCTACCCAATCTAAGCCTCTGATCATCTTGTATGTCTCTATCAAATCCCCTCTTAGCCTTCTTCTTTGCAATGAGAACAGACCTAAGTCTCTCAGCCTTTCCTATAAGACCTTCCCTCCAGACCGGGCAACATCCCCGTAAATATCCTCTGCACCTTTTCCCATGCTTCCA
>NC_057722.1:15702428-15751522 GCF_004010195.1 Chiloscyllium plagiosum | reverse complement strand
GACTCCAGACTGAATATTTTCCATCAACCATCACTCGCTGCTTTCTTTCTAATCCAAACTGCTAAATCACCCTTAATTCCATGCCTCTGCATTTTCTCCAACAGCATACCACGTGGAACCTTATCAAAGGCTTTACTGAAGTCCATGTATACCACGTCAATTGCCCTACCTTCATTAACATGCTTGGTCACCTTTTCAAAAATCTCATTGAAGTTTGTGAGACATGACCTGCCGTTGATGAAACTATCTGAAATCAAATTGTTGCTTGCTAGATGATAATGAATCTTATCTCTTATAATCCTTTCCAAAACCTTTCCTACAACAGAAGTAAGGCTCACTGGTCTATAATTCCCTGGGTCATCTCTGCTGCCCTTCTTCAACAAGGGCACAGCATTTGCAATCCTCCAGTCCTCTGGTACCAAACCTGTAGACAATGATGACTCAAATATCAAATCCAAAGGCTATGCTATCTCCTCCCTGGCTTTCCAGAGAATCCGTGGATAAATCCTACCCAGCCCAGGGGACTTGTCTACTTTCACTCCTTCTAGAATTGATAACACCTGTTCGTGACTAATCTCGATCCTTTCTAGTCTAATACCTCGTACTTCATTCTTCTCCTCTACAATATTCTCCTTTTCCTGAGTGAAAACCAATGAGAAATGTTTGCTTAGCACCTCTCTGATCTCCACAAGGTCCACCTTTAACCTTCCACTTCTGTCTTTGACTGGCCCTATTCCCACCCTAGTCACCCTCTTATTCCTCACATTCCTCACTCTGTTCCAGTTCACCTGCACAATACTGGAACTCACAACTATTAAAACAGGGCTCACAACGGGTAGCAAATCCCTCGCTTTCAAAATTGCAACCATCCTGTTTCAAACTTCTAACTTCAGTCAGTAGTTTTAAAAACCGCAAAAAAGAGAAAAGACAGTCCTTACAAAAGCAGCAGACTTGATTTCAGAAAATAATGTGCTACAACTACAGAAGCAGTGCGTACATGTCTTCACCACAGGCTTTCATGCAGTTCTGAGTACGGACTAAGAGATGACTATATTACACTATAATGGGCTTGCCATTTACTTTTGGTGATCCTTCTCCTTCCACATCCCAACTGATGCTTAACAGATAAATCATTTCCATGAAACAAGGTATCAGCACAAATTTAAATGAGGACAGAATATTTATACAGTAGCGCCTCGACATACAAACGACCCCGTTCACGTACAAATCGGTTTACGAACAGGATTGTACGTAAAATCTTGCTTCAACGTACGTACGAAATTCAAGGTACGAACAAAGGTACGAACGCAAAAAGCCCGTGTGCGACCACGTGGTTTCATTGTTCTGCTTTGCTACGCGCTTGTTGAACACAAAAGCTCTTGGGCCCCACGTGATCTCATTCAGTTCGTCTTTGGCGCGTGCGCTGTGAACAGCCGTCCAAGCATTCTTACGCTATCCGAACAATGGGAAAAATTGATTCAGTTCGCGAACTGGATCCCGGGACGGATTAAGTTCGTAAGTCGAGGCGCTACTGTATATAAATACACACACACACACACACAGTTAAAGCTTTAGGAAATGAAGTAGTCTTTCTGGCGCTATGGCTTCTTTACAGGCCATTAAGTTGAGAAATATAAAAGATTATGGGGCAATTTATGGTGACAGATTTTCAGGCAAGTTCTGAATAATACATCTGGAGCAGCAAACGGCTGAACATTATGGCAATTTTAATGCAGTCAGAGGGTGGGACAGGACCAACCTCCATTTGCTCCCAGTTTGTTTAGTTGCAAAATTATAGCCATTGCGCTCCAAAAACAATTAAGTGAAAAGACACAATTGTATGTGGACTGATTACCAACAATTTGAGGGTCAGGGCAGATAAATGAAAGTGGAATCTGCTTGCAAATGTTTTTTACTACCCTGGGTTTTGCATTAAGGATAGTGATAGGCTAATTAGTAAATTGGACAGCGATATTTGGTTGCTGCACTGATACAATAGCATTTCTAAATCAGGCAGCCGCTCTCCTTAAAAAAAAAACCAGTTCAGTCACTCGTAAGCTTTCCTTACCGATATCTTGCTGAAATCAAAGTCTTAGGAATACTGGAACTCAAACAAAAATTGAAAATGACAGCGATCAGAGAAGTGAAGCAATAAAATTCATACCGGAGGAGGTATAAAATGACAATAGCCTTATCAGCAACAGCTGCCATCCAGAAACAAATAATGTTCGAGGTTAGGATCTGAAATTGAACTAAACATCATCTGAGCACTTTACAGCCCTCCAGATTTGAAAGTTGCTCAGCCAGCATTTTGTCAGCAGCGGGGCAGTTTCTAATGCTACAACTGGCTCTCTCTTTTCCCAGCTCCCCACACAATTATAACTAAAATTCTAAGTGCCTACAGGATGCATGCAAAGTACAGTCATTCAGCCAAAGTAGCAGTTTTTCATTGGTGAAACGCACCATCAGCTGACATTGCAGCATCTGGAGTCATTAGGTTCACTAATGTCCTTCAGGGAAGGAAACTGCCATCCTTAGACATGTAACTCCAGACCCACAGCAATGTGATTGACTCCCAACTGCCCTTTGGGATGGGCAATAAATGCTGCCTGGCCAGTGACACCTTCATCCCATGAATTAATTTTTAAAAAGCCTATTAAAGGGTCTCCTGAACAGAAAAAGGCACTGCAATCACAATCGCAACTTTCCTGACCAACTCCACTGCCCTTAATACACAAGACTGCAGAGCATAAAAGTGGCTGGGGCATTTTCCAAAATGAAAATATCTTGCAAGTATTTCTTATTGCAATGGTCTCACCTTATTCATGCGTGCATCATTGTAATTTGTTAAGACTAGCTCAGTCAGAACATTAAGTGCACCTTATATTTGGCATGCATTCAGGGTTATGAGAGAGGTAAGGACTTATTTTTTCCAATATAAGTGAGAGAACAACGCTGCATTTCTCATTCATTCTTATTGAATAGCCATGTTTGTGCCTATTGGTGTGGGACATGGCTGACCCTGCAGCTGAGCTGGGCTATCCTTTAATGCACATTGTAGGTGAATACAAACTCGTGTAAGAATTACCCTCCCTATGAGTATTTTGTGTCAACCTATAACATGTGGTCTGCATCCGTTCAACAAGTCAGTTCACCACCACCTTCTCAAAAGGCAACTAGGGATGGGCAATAACAAATGCCAGCCAGCCAGCAATGCCCATGTCCACGAGTGATTAAAAAGAGATAGACTTGGACAGTGCAAACACCATCCTTTTGGTCCCCTCTTATCCTTACTTTGAAGATCCCCACAACACCAAAGAAAGCAGGCCCTTCTGACTTTACTCACCCAAGCACTCTAACCCATCCCCATCTCTTCCCCTATGTCCTTCCATGTCTCAATCACATTCCACAATTCCACTCATTCACCCACGCGAATCCCAAACCTCTATCCAAGCTGATCATCTGATCTGTCCCGACGCAACAGAATTCAACAACAAGAACCACTAATCTGAAACACAATTACTTAAAACCAACTAAAGCTCTGGGAGACAGGAAATTCCTTTGTGTTGCTGAATTTACTTTGAAGATAGGACATCAATAACAAACATTTATGCTAATAAATATTTATAGGATGTGTTAGAGTGAATCACACTCAGGGTTAAATCGGGATGTTTATGTTCACAGTAAAATTAAAGAGCAGACTTTGTATGAACCTTGTAAGACATGAATGTGGTGCACCCAAGAAGTGAGTGTCAACAAGAATTTGTAGGTGAGCTTTGTACAAACAATAAGTCAGTACTAACAAAACATTCCGGAGAGGTCTTGCAGCCAGACAGGATTCAGAGACAGGGAGATGAGTGACATTGATAAGGAATGGGGCACATCAGTGTCATGCCAGGATAAGATGAAATGATCCTTTTCTGGATGAAGAAAATGTTAATGACATTAACCAATGACTTAGAATGGACATCTGTTTCTTATGTCTGCATGAAGTAAGATTGGAATTTGGATCATGGAAATGTGTATGTGACCAAATTCGTACAAGAGCACCGAATTTCTCTTCGAGTCTTACACTATTTAAGCTGAAGTGATGCTCTCCCTGCATTTCACTTGAATGGACAATCATAAACCTGTACTCAGTCTCCGGTGGTCAATTAACACAACCACACACAAATGTATTACATAGGCTGTTGTACGATAGTGATCTCACTTGTGAGCCAGGAGGCCAGTGTAATGACTTCTCTGACTGCAATATTTCTAATTAACCCAAACAGTATTCAAAGTATAGACATGTCACAGAATGGATGGAGACTTTCACCCCCCCACACATTGCTGACTTTATCTCTGCATTCAATTGACTGATGAAATTATATGGGATCAAAATTTCCCATCCTGCCCAATTAATTCATCCCACTCACTATGTTTTCCTACTTTTGACAGCTTTATAAAATTTATCCCACTGATGTCACACTCCACATGGAGCTTCTGCGATCTTCATCAGAATAGTGTCGGTGACACCATTGTTGGAGTCTCTCAGTGAATTAAAATTACCCGTGGTTGGAAATTTGGAGATCACTTGTTTGCTGTATGCAACCACCTCTGTTCAGTCCACACACATTATGTTCCTCCTCTTAGTGTAGAGTAGACTTCCTAAATAGAAAGGGCAAAGTAGAGCATGGCTTCATTTGGAAGGATTGTTTGTGCCTTTAACTGTGAGGTGTTGTTGAATTAGCAAGACGGTGATGAGACTCAAGTGATTAATTAATTGACCAGGTAGATATGCAATTGGATGGAGCAGAGGACTCCTGTGGTTCAGTCTGAAGGCCCAGATTTAAGCCCCGCCTCATTCAGAATGTGACCCAATATGTCTGAGCAGATTCATTTAATTTTCTGAACTCTCTGTTCAGAGATGTTGTTACAAACCTGTTGAGCTTGTGGGACTTGAACCTGGGCCTCCTTGATCAATGGTAGGGATGCTACCATTGAACCACCGCAGCCCTCTGAGCAGATTGATTTATTTATTTTCGCCCTTTATTATTTTGAGCAAATTGATTTAAAAAACATACCTAAAGGGGGCATAGTTGAGACTGATGTAAGGAAGGAGCTACAAGACAGAGTCATTAATAATCTATCCACAGAGATAGGTGTCATTGTTTCTGTCTCATCATAGTGGTTTGGGTCCAGCTTGCAGTAGGGGACAGCTTAAAGGACAGCTGCTCTCCTGTGCTTAGATGAGTAGCTGTTAGAGAGATTGAGGAATAGTCTAAGGTGTTGAAATTAACAACCTTTTCAAAATGTTAAAAGAAAAGGGCAAGTTAATGTAGGGACAGGTTATTGCGATGGAGGGGTTGGAAACACTGAAAACCTGGTGAAGTCATAGGGGACCTTATTGTCATTCTTGGAGTAAGGAGGGAAGCCTTGAGATAGCAAAGCCAGAAATCAAAGAAATATGGTCAAGGCCCCTGAAGAGATTCAGCCAGAGGAAAGAAAGGCATTCTAAGTTGTGGCATAGCCAGAACGGATATGTCAGAGAACTGAGAGAACGGATCAGTGTCCTTACAGAAAACAGAAAAGGAACAAAACGCAGTCAAGCTCACTGAGTGGAGTCAGCGGAAGTACAAATAGATATTTGTTGAATATTCTGCTTTTCACAGTTGTACATCCATGAGGAGAAACAAAGAAATGGCTGAGGAACATTGTGTCGGTCCTCACGGTGGAAGACAGGGGTAACATCCCAAAAGTTCAAGAGAGTCAGAGAGCAGAGGTGAGAATGGTGGACATGACCAAGGAGAAGGTGCTAGAAGAACTGGAAGGTCTGAAGGTGGATAAATCACCTCGGCTTGATGGACTACACCACAAACTTCTGAAGGAAATAGCTAAAGAGATAGAGGAGGCGTTAGTGGGGAGGGTCCCAGAGGACTGGAAAATTGTGAAACTACCACCCCTGTTTAAGAAGGGGGAAAGGCAAAAGATTAAAAATTATAGGCCGATTAGCCTGACCTCAGTCATTGGTAAGATACCGAATCCATTTTGAAGGATGAGATTTGTGAATACTCGGACGTTCATGGTAAAATAGGGCAAAGTCAGCATAATTTCATCAAGGGGAGGTCATACCTGACAAATCTGTTAGAATTCTTTGAGGGGGTAATGAGCTGCTAAGACCAAACAGAGCAAATGGATGTTATTTACCTGGACTTCCAGAAGGCCCTTGACAAGGTGCCGCACAGCAGGCTGCTGAATAAGTTAAGGGTACAAGGTATTAGAGGCAAGGTGCTAGCATGGATAAAAGCTTGGCTATCTGGCAGAAAGCAGAGAGTGTAGATAAAAGAGTCCTTCTCAGGATGGCAGCCAGTGACAGGTTGTATTGCACATCCACTAATATCATCTATTGTATCCGTTGCTCCCGATGCGGTCTCCTCTACATTGGGGAGACTGGGCGCCTCCTAGCAGAGCGCTTTAGGGAACATCTCCGAGACACCCGCACCAATCAACCAAACCACCCCGTGGCTCAACATTTCAACTCCCCCTCCCACTCTACCGAGGATATGGAGGTGCTGGGCCTCCTCCACCACCGCTCCCTCACCACCAGACGCCTGGAGGAAGAACGCCTCATCTTCCGCATCGGAACACTTCAACCCCAGGGCATCAATGTGGATTCCAACAGTTCCCTCATTTCCCCTTCCCCCACCTCATCCTAGCTTCTAACCTCCAGAAACTCGATCCCCTGACCTGTCCGGACTTGTCCGACCTGCCCAGCTCCTTTTCCACCTATCCACTCCACCCTCTCCTCCCTGACCTATCACCTTCATCTCCTTCCCCACTGACCTATTGTACTCTATGCCACTCTCTCCCCACCCCCACCCTCCTCTAGCTTATCTCTCCACGCTTCAGGCTCTCTGCCTTTATTCCTGATGAAGGGCTTTTGCCCGAAACGTCGATTTTGCCTGTCTTCGGATGCTGCCTGAATTGCTGTGCTCTTCCAGTACCACTGATCCAGAATGTATTTCATAAATGTCAGTGTTGGACACACAACTTTTCATTTTATGCATTAACGATCTAGATGAAGGAACTGAAGGCTTTCTGGCTACATTTGCAGGTGATACAAAGGTGGAGAGGCAGTATTGAGGAGGTGGGAAGGCTGCAGAAGGATTTTGGCAGGTTAGGAGAATGGGCAAAGAAGTGGCAGTTGGAGTACAATGTCCGAAAGTGTGAGGTCATGCACTTTGATAGAAAGGCATGAACTATTGTCTAAATGTGGAGAAAATTCCGACATCTGAAGTACAAAAGAACTTGGGAGTTCTAGTCGAAGACTCTCTTAAGGTAAACTTGTGGACTGACGTGATAGTTAGGAAGGCAACTACAATAATGGCTTTTATTTTGAGAGGAATAGAATATAAAAGCAGGGATGTACTTCCGAAGCTCCATAAGGCTCCAGTCAGATCACATTTGGAGTATTGTGCACAGTTTTGTGCCCCATATCTCAGAAAGGATGTACTAGCCCTGGAGTGAGTCCAGAGGAGGTTCACGAGAATGATCCCAATAATGAAAGGCTTAACATATGAGGAATGTTTGAGGACTCTGGGTCTACACTTAATGGAGTTTAGAAGGATGAGGGGAATCTAACTGAAATTTACTGAATACTGTCTGGCCCGGACAGAGTGGGCGTTGGGACAACGTTTCCAATGGCAGGGGAGACTAGGACCTGAGGACACAGCCTTAGAGTAAAGGGAAGACCCTTTAGAACGGAGATGAAAAGAAACTTTTTCAGCCAGAGAATGGGGAATCTGTGGAATTCATTGCCACAGAAGGCTGTGGAAGTCAGCTTATTGAGTACATTGTTACGACACAGAGGTGAACCCTTCTGTTAACTAAATTAAACAACTAGAAAAACTCATCTTGCCTTGTAATCTGTAAACATGTGAGTCACAGAGAACTCCCAAATTCTACTACCTAACAAAAATAATATCAATTTATTCTTTAACTCTAAAAGTGAACATTAAACACCAACTTTTCACAACTCTAAGCCCCCCTTTCTCTTAACTGCTTATTATCTGCCTCCAACTCTATAACAATATACTGTTCCAATAAAACACATTAAAATTACATCAACTTAATTTAAAAACCACACAGCGGTTGTCATCTTCAGTGTCTGTTTTCTTCCAGCTCAAAATCTCCCTGGTTTGTTTTCTTTCTTTTTACTGCAAATATGTTTCAAATGAAAAGGTATATTTAATAGAGAGTGTTTCCTAATTTCTTAGCTCTCTCTTGATGGCAATTGTTCTATCTCCAAATGCCTGCATTTTTAGATCCCCACCATAGGATAATCTCATTGATTCAATGTTGGCAAAACAATAAATTCAAACTCGATTGGGTTTTAGTATCCTGAGACATAATTTAAACTGATTGGTTAAATTCCAATTGTTGTCAAAACAACAACCAACTCAGGTATCCATTTCCATTTTCTAGCACACTCTGAGGCTGCCATCTAGTAAATAATAGGTGCTTGTAATCTCCCAGTTCAAAACAGCATTCACTCTCTCTTAAAGGTACAGTGCATTTCTCAACTTCGAAACACCTCCGAAAAGATGGCTTTTTTTTCTATTTCTTAATCCCATTACAATGAAATACATATGTCATTAATCTAAGTTCATATTAATTTCTGCACATATATACACAGCATTGGTGTCTGTCCAATCTTATCTCTACATTTTCCTTTAAATCCACAAAACCGCATCTATCACATTTTAACAATCCACAACATGTACAGTTCGTAAATTAAAAGTCTGCAACAAAAGACTCCAATGAAATAGTCTCATATTATTGTATTTAAGTTGTTCCAAGAATGTAAGAAGAGTGTGATCAGTGTACACAACTGTCTCTGACACATTGTCACATAAACATCAAAATGTTGTAAGGCCAGCACCAAACTCAATAATTCCTTTTCGATGGTAGAGTATTTTCTCTGGTGAGTGTTAAGTTTCTTTGAAAAGTAGCCAATTGGCTCTTCAATTCCATCATCACCTTCCTGTAGCAGTATAGCTCCAACTCCGATATTGCGGGCACCAATTGCAACTTTGAAGAGTTTCAAAAAGATTTGGTGTAACTAAAACTGGTTTGGTAGTTAATACTGCTTTTAAATTCTCAAAAGCTTCCTGGCATTGTTCTGTCCACTGAAATTTTGTGTTCTTCTTCAGCAAATCAGTTAACAGTGCCACTACACTGCTGATGTTTGGAACAAACTTCCGATAGTCCCAAAAATTGAAGTACCTCTTTCTTTGAGGTCATGGAAATTCTTCGATGGCCTTTATCTTCACATTCATGGGATCAACCTTCCACTACCGATGTCACCTGTGCCTTTGTGAATTCTGTTTTCTTTAAGTTTATTATCAGTTTTGCTTCTCGTAATCATTCAAAGGACTCTGCCATCTGTACCATGTGATGTTTCCATGACTTGCTAAAGATCACTACATCTTCCAGATAAACTGCACAATTTGTTGATCGAGCCACAAATCTGTACATGAGTCTTTGGAAAGTGGCTGGTGCTTTCTTCATTCCAAAAGGCACCACCTTGAATTGATATATCCCATTTGGGGTTACTAATGCAGAAAGTTCTTTGGCTTTCTCTGATAAAGTACCTGCCAGGAACCACGCAGTAAGTCCAACTTTGTGATGTAACTGGCTTGTCCAAATTTCTCTATACAGTCTTCTGATCTTAGTATTGGATATGAGCCCAATTTTGTTATGGCATTGACCTTCTGATTGTCTTCACAAAATCATTGTGTCCCTTCAGGTTTGGGAACTAACATGATCGGCGAACTCCACTCACTCTGACTGGCTCAATGATATCTTCATTGAACATCACATCCACTTCCTTCTGGACTTGTGTGGCTTTGAACAGATTATGTCTGTAGGGGAGTTGTTTTTATCAGAACAGCATTTCTTACGTCTACTTCATGCACAATGGTATTAGTCCTCCCCATCTTATTCCTGCATATGTCCTCATACTGCTGCAACAAACATTTCAAATGGGTTCTTTGCTCCTGAGACAGATAGTTCACTAATCTATCACACTCCTCAAGGACTTGCTCATTGTTTAACATATTTTGAGGCACATCAAATTCCATGACACCTGGATTTGATTCCTCACTCTGCCTGACAGTAGCTAACACCTGTTTCTCCAGTTCCCTGACTCTATTATAATAAGGTTTCAATATATTCACATGACATACCAAATACAGTTTGTTTTTTCTCCATCTGGATCCTTTACCAGATAGTTTACCTGACTTAACTTTTTCTCAATTTGATAGGGACCACTAAATGTGGTTTTGAAGTGATCTCCACCGATGACAATACTAATATGTCATCCCAATGGGAAAACATCCGAATTTGAGTGTTTTTATCTGCCACATGCTTCATTCTATGCTGTGCCCTCTTCAGATGCTATTTAGCTAACTCACCTACCCGATTTAATCTCTCCCTCACCTCCCATGCATAATCCAAGTGTGAGATCTCCGACTTTGGTCTTGCCAATTTCTCTTTAATTAATTTCAAAAGCCCTCTCACTTCATGTCCAAATATTAACTCAAAGAGAGTATACTGAGTAGATTTGTTGGGAGTACTGGTTCCCACTTTTAGTTTTAGGGAGGAGACCTACACAATCAATCATAACCTGCATGAAAGGTTCGTTGAATGTGGGAACTGGCAACAAAGGTGCTGGTGTCATTACTGCCTGTGGCTTACCTACCATTTGGCACATATGATATGTACGGCAAAAGTTAACCACATCCTTCTGCATTCCAGGCCAGTAGAAATGCTTTTGTACCTTAGCATGAGACTTCCTCACACCTAGGGGACCACCTACTGGTAATTCATGTGCTAGCCTAACACTTCCTGTCTGTGTGCTACCAGCAACTCAATCTGGTGCCCAGTTCTCCTCTGCACTAACTTGCCATCATCTCCATTTTTTTCTTAGGATTCTATCTAAGGTAATAACCCAAGGGAATACATTCAGTTTCCTTTTGTGAGTATGGATCAATATATATATCTTTTATTGTCTCGTCTTTCTGTTGTAAGTCCATTAGCCTTTGAGGACTAAACACTTCAGCCTGACCCTCTTCATGTTCAGGTTTTTTCTGCACCATTACATCAAACAGGGTGTCCACTATCTGAACCTTAACTCCTTCATCTTTCTCTTTAGTTTTTGCTTTGTGCTGTGACTTATGATAGTGGGATCTTGTTAGTAGACAGTCTTGTAACTTTTTTCTTTTAACTCCTCACTTCCCTGGTCTCCCTTGGGCTTCTCCACAACAAAGGGTATCACTCCCACCTTGGATCCTGCTAAATCATTTCCAAGAACAAAATGTATTCCTGGAACTGACACTCTGTCAATCACTCCCACTGTTACTTCCACAGTCTTGATTTGGCTGTCCAACCTAATCTTACACAGGGGAATGCTACATTACTGTTCACCTATTTCACAAATTACCACTCCCTTGGGTAACATGTCAGAAAGAGTGTAAATACGGTCATCTCTTACTAGTAAAGACTGATTAGATCCCATATCTCTCAAAATTATAACTTATTTCCCTCTCCCCCTGTTCTTCCTGACTAAACTTTACCCACAGAGGCAAAGTCTTTATAGAGATCAGGCACTAACTCATGACCCAGCCTGCCTAGGCTGTGCACTCTCCTGAAGCTCCTTGACTTTTCTTGGGGTTTCCTTTACTACTTTCACTGATGCCACTGGCCTGGCCTTTTTTACCACATCCTTTCTCACAGTGCCTTTCTTCAATGACCAAAACTGTGACCTTATGGACCCCAACTTCTGGCAGTGAAAACACCTTTTCCCAGTGCCCTTCTTAATCCACTTTAACTGTAATTTTATGTGTCCTACTCCATTACAGTGAAAACACCTGAGGCTTTCCACCTCCTTTCCACCCTCAAGGGGTTCTTTTTTAACCAAACTATTACCAGTGTGCTCTACTCTTTGTGTTGGAACATAGGATCTTCCCTTCTCCCGATTTCTATCCCTCACAGGATGAAATTCTTGCCTGAAGTAAACTTTACTTTATACACTGATGTATATTCTCTGTTGCTCTTCTCAATTCTTGAACTTCCTATTCATCCACACAAATTCTTCTCATCTCTGGAAGTGAGTTTTTAAACTCCTCCAGCAGAATAATCTCTCTTAGGGCCTCATAGGTCTTATCTATTTTTAAGGCCTGCATCCATCTATCAAAATTACTATGTTAAATTCTTTCAAACTCAACATAAGTCTGACCTGGTTCCTTCTTTCTGTTGCTGAACTGCTGTTTATACATTTCTGGTACCAATACATAAGCACTCAAAGTAGTCTGTTTGACATCTGCATAATCTCTTAACCCCTCATCTGACAGCTCTGTAAATACCTCACTACTCTGCCTACCAGCTTAGTCTGACCTAGCATTACCCACAAGTTCTCTGACCACTCCATTTGCCTAGCCAATTTTTCAAATGAAATAAAGAAGACTTGGGTATCTTTCTCATCAAACTGTGGCAATGTTTTAACATATTCATCTAAATCACTAATTTCCCTCTTCATCTCCATCCTGTTCGCTTGATTTTCCTCACTAACTCGCTACTTTTGAAGTTCAAATTCAAATGGGGTGGCATGGTGGCTCAGTGGTTAGCACTGCTGCCTCATGGCACCAGGGACCCTGGTTAGATTCCAGCCCTGGGCGACTGTCTGTGTGGAGTTTGCACATTCTCCCCCTGTTTGCATGGGTTTCCTCTGGGCCTGTTTCCTCCCACAATCCAAAGATGCACAGGTTAGATGAATTGGCCATGCTAAATTGCCCATGGTGTGCAGGGATGTGTAGGTTAGGTGCATGAGTCAGGGGTAAATGTAAGGGAATGAATCTAGGTGGGATACTCTTCAGAGGGTCGGTGTGGACATGTTGGGCCAAAGGACCTGTTTCCACACAGTAGGGATTCTAACTCTAATTCTCTCTCCCTTTCTCTTTCTCTTCATTTTCTTTGCTCAGCTAAGGACTTTCTGTTCCTTTTTCCCTCTCTCTCTCTCTCTCTTCTCTCTGCCTTCTCTAACGGCTCTTCTTTCCCTTTCTTTATCTTCTGGCTCCATTTGCCTCAATTGTAACTTAAGTTTTTCTAACTCTGCTGCACTTATCTTTTTTTCTGACACATCTAAGTGCTTGGCCAACTCTATTACAATTTCAACTTTCCTTTTGTCCCTGATTAAACCCAATTCTAACCTATTTGCTTCCTCTAGAAGTATGTCCTTTCTCTGTCTTTCTAAACTTTCTTGTCAAATTTGGGAATCATCTTCAAATCCCAGAACCTCTTTAGCAATGTTAAGAGCCATTTCTCTCACTTTTAGTTTAACCAACCACAAGTAACCAAAATTAAACAAATAGTCTCACCTACATTTTATTTTAAGATCTAGGCACTAATCAGCAAGTGGTTAAATCTACTGGGATCTTTTGTACCCCAAATATGTTCAAATCTGTCCAAATCTCAGACAGGATCTGTCTAAATCGCAGACAGGATCTGTCTAAACCTGTCCAAATCCCGGATGAGCTCCAAAACTGTTATGACATGGCGGTGAACCCCTCTGTTAATTAAACCAAACACTCAGAAAAGCTCACCTTGCCTCATAATCTGTTAAAATATGAGTGACAGAGAACTCCCAAATTCCAATATTTAAAGAAAATAATATTAATTTATTCTTTAACTCTAAAAGTGAACATTAAACAACAACTGTTCATTAGTCTAAGCCTCCCTTTCTCTTATTACCTGCCTCCACCTCTATAACAATATACTGTTCCAATGAGGCACTTATTAAAATTATATCAACTTAATTTCAAAATCACACCGTGGCTTTCATCTTTGGTGTCTTCCTTCTTTCGGCTGAAGATCTCCCTGGCTTGTCTTCTTTCTTTTTATTGTGAAAATGTTTCATATGAAAAGGTACTTTTGATAAAAAGTGTTTCCAATTTCTTGGCTTTCTCTCGATGGCTGTTGGTCTGTCTCCAATTTTCCAAATGCCCGTATTTTTAGAGCCCCACCATCGGATTGTCTCATTGGTTCAATGTTGGCAAAACAATAAATTCAAACTCGATTGGGTTTTAGTCTCCTGGGACATAATTTAAATGGATTGATTAAATTCAAATTGTTGTCACGACAGCAACGAACTCAGGTATTCATTTCATAGCCAAATGCAACATAGTTTCAATTTACCAATACACTCTGAGATTGCTATCCAGTTAGATCACAGGTGCTTGTTATCTCTCAGTTCAAAAAATCATCATTCATTCTCACTTAAAGATACAGTACTTTCCTTTAACTTCATAACAATAGTTAAGACAGAGATAGATAGATTCTTGATTGTTAAGGGGCCCAAGGGAAAGAAAGTAGGAGAATGGGGTTGAGAAATTTATTAGCAATGATTCAATGACAGAGAAAACTCTATGGGCCAAAAGGCCTAATTTCTGCTCCTATGCCTTCTGGTCTTATTTCTTGAGTTGATGCATTACCATCTTGTTTTGCCTTGCACTACCTGTGGAGGTATGCATCAATTTTGTCATTTAGTCTCTCCTGGCTTCCAACCTATCATAGGCATTCACTTCCTACCAACACCCTCCCCTCCCCCAACCCCATTCCAGTTCAGTGTGATGATAGCAAATAGTGACACTTTCACTATCCTTATAAATACGAAATCTTGGCCATTGTAAGCTATATTCCATTGTAAGCAAGTGAGATTGTTTTCAGCTGATTGGTTGAGGAAAAGTGTTCTGAGATTGCCTGCAGAGGGCCCCATGCCAGTTCAAACTGCTGATGACCAAAGTTATTGATCGCAAAACATGTCTACGCAAGCTGTAAGCATACTGAATAGCAAGCATCATGCAGTCACTGAGATTGCAGAATCTGAGCTTGATGTCTTTGGAATAGGCAATGGACCTGAAGGGAAAGTGTATTCATGGCAGCAGCAGGAATCCTACACTAAACTTCAGCAATTTTAAGACAGACAGTTGGTCAAAATATTCAATATCACAAATAGTTTTCTTTTTTAATAATGCAAGTGACAGAGTAGTCAATAACCTGAGGACAAAGAATTAAGATAACTAGCAAAAAATTTACAAGGGGGGTGAGGAGAAATTATTTTATGCAGTGAGTTCTAATGAACTGGAATGCATTGGCTGAAAGAATAGTGCAAGCATGTTTTATTGCAACTTTAATTAAAACCTACTTGAAAAGGAAAACACTACAGAATTATGGCAAAGGCTAATTGGATAGCCTTGTCAGAGCCACCACAGCTAAGATGGGCTGAATGCTCCCCTTGTGTTGTATGATTTTGTGAATGTGATGGATTTTGTTCATTTATTACAGTTTTGTTTTCGTGAAAAGTTGAAGAATATGGAAATATTTTTTTCAAAACTTCAATTTTCAATGTATAATGGTATAATTAAGCCACAATGCCCTCAATTAATGAAATCAATTCTTCAACAATTGTGTAAATGAAGAAATGTTTGAGCAGATAGCTTTTGAATGAGAGGAATAGACTACTACCAAAATCTGTAACTAGAAGACAGTAAGAGCCTTTAGCCTAGGCAAAGAGATTTTGTTATGAAGCTCCTGGGGAACAATATGCCATATAACTCCAATAACTCCAAGTTCCACAACACGTTGGTCCGAAGTCACACTGGATAGATCATATCAGGAGTCATACCTGATAATAGCTGTTACCACTGGGTTCTGTGGGTACAATTGTTAGCAAATAACATTTCTATGAACCCTCGCTCCCTAGAGATACAACAGTCCAAATGTTTATAACTTCCCAGAGTTCCAAAGATGACTCACTGAGCATTAACACCGCAGTTCAAAGTCTGGCCACTTCTAAGAAAATGCCTCTCCTTTCTCTTTTCAGACAAACAGAAAAATGAATCCCTGGCAACACAACATATGTTTCTTACCTTACTAGAATTTAGTGTGGTCCCCTTTCTGTTTCACATATCTGCAGATCTCCTTTGTGTTTACAAGCCACATGGCTTTTTTGTAGATTGATGTCCTTCCGTTTTATATTGCATCCAGGTCAAAGGTTGCCATGTCACATGGACAAACATTTTAACTGTTCAAGAATATTACAATTGGTTCCTTTACTATTGGCATTGACTCTCAAACAAAATGTACTTCACCAAATAAAATTCCACAGATCCTTTAAGTAAACTACAAATTTTCATTTCTATGGTGCTCCATGTCAAAAGGTGATCACAAATTGTCTGTCTTTCAAATGAAAGACCTTGCATGGCAGAGTAGAGACGGGCAAAGCGTGAAACCTGAATACTTTCCAAGGGTGAATAACCACCAGACTGCTGGTCAGCAGCCTCACAAGGTTTAACAACAACTTCAGGAATAATTGACAGCAGGAAGCATGTTACACAATAAGGTAACTAGGACTTGCTACAGCCAGCAAGTACAATGCATTTTCATTCAACAGACATAAACCTCTTCGTCAGATACACAACACCCTGATTTCATGTAGTAAAGCCGGTGCACAGCCTGGAAATACAGGAACACTAATGTTAGAGCAGATGCCCATGTTTCATGGCATCACAAACCATGAAAACATAACATATAAAGGGAAATGGTTTGCACTGAGACAGCAAACCTCCAGAGAATGAAAATAAAAAGACGTCAAATCGGTGTGCTCCCAGAAGTTAAATATTTCATGCATTCAGTAATGAAAGCTTTGTTACTCACATTCCGTTAAGGCTGCAGTGTTCCTGGCCCTGAAACCTAAATTTTAACTGATTATATATGGGTGTGTGTGATGTAGAGGGAGTCCAAACCCAAATTATATTTTGAGAGATGGCACTCCATTGACTAATATCATTAAATGCTCGAATTGTAATTTCTAAGCCCACCAGTATTCAATTTTCTATTCGCTATTGTCATTAGTTCACGTAAATCATGCTCTAAGTCAAATGTTTTGACCTATTGCTCAGCACTTAGTCTTTGCAAATATCAATGCCTTTAACTGTAACTGATCTACTATGGATTTTAAATGTTACATTTATGACATCCAAACTGGCACATGTTTTACTTTGTCTCCCAATTTAAAACAGCTGTGGACATGACAGCAAAGAGCAGTTAAGTTGGAAAATGAGAGTATCACATGAGAGAGAGAAGGAAAACAAGACATATACCACAAGAAGGAACAATTTCAGTGTCTGGACAACCAGCTGCTTTGACAGGTTGGAGTGAGCACTTGACAGCAGTGAGCCAAGATAAATGAAACAGCTCAATGTTGTAAGTAGAGATTGCTGTTCTGGTGGATGATCTCAAAGTTGTTTTGTGATCTTAGGAGACATTTCAACATGACAAGATGCAACCAAAATATAAGCCTGTTATGATCTCCTGTACTAAGTCGTGTACCAGCATTAAAGTGAACACATGCTTATACACTGCTCTACTGCAAACTGTCAAACTCACAATTCACTGGGGCAGGAATTGCAAGTGGGGACAAGTTTTGAATTTCTCTTCTGGAATTTAAAAATAAACTGATTATTGCTTTCAGCTAGAGATGTGATCAGAGCAGACTGGCCTTACAAGCAACAACTTCTGCTAAAAATGCACACATTGGTACCAGGTGGGCAGAGCTAAGTGATCCCTCCCCTAGAGTGTTAACACTCAATGCCAAGTCACATATTCATAGTGGCATCTTAGGCAAGGGACATCCCTGGAACTAAACCATAGCAAAAAGTGGTCTTCAAGAGAAGATGGTGATAATTACTTTGATTTTACATGAAAAATAAAATGACTGAGCCTATTCAGTCCTAGGATGAACAATCTTACTTATTGTGTGGAAGCAACAGTTCCCACAAGACAGTAAACTCCATTTATTTAACATTTAAATCATTGGATTACACTAGACTTCCTGCAGAGAACAGACAATTTCTCCAGTCATGAAATGAAAGATAGATATTTGTTGATTAGTTTCAAACAAGAAACTCTGGCAATCTAATTTCAGAACTCTAGAATTTCACTATATAATGATAATATGCACACCTTGAAATTTTTTATTATGTGTTTAGTAAAGCTACCTTAAGTGGAGATCCTCTGATATTCCACTCCATGCTATTTGTACAAAACATTGCTATGCAAAATAAGTTACTCAGAACTTCTTAAAGACATGAATCTCCATTTTTAATATCATGGTCAATCAACAGCTCCATCAGTGAAAGGAGGGGAAAAAAATTGGAAGGATTGTAAAGCTATTAAACTTGTACTCTCAGCATCCTGAACAGTTGTTGAGAGCTGACACCTAGGGACAGGTCCCGTGGTTACACTAGCTATGTGTGTGCTATCTTAAAGAAAGAGAAAAATGAAATGCATTTGGTGCCAAGATTCAGTAATGAGTGAATGAATGTATTTGGAACTATGCTTAATTAGTCAATAATTAAATATGCAGTCAAAATGATCCACACTTTGTATGAAGATATCACTTAAAGGCACTTTTTAAATTGTGGTTTCAATACCAACATTGGGTCTCCTAGCTGTTTCTCTATGATTTAGAAAGTAGTCCATGTCAATTGGTCTTGGAGTTAATATATGCAGGCATTCTAGCATTCATGGTCTCATTGTGGTGCTAAAGAATATTTAGAGAGCCTGCTGGGGTAAGGAAAATGTTAATTTGATTTAAGAAATATCTTAAAATGGCTTCATATTGCCTTAAGGCTGTAAGGAACACCAAGATCATGCATAGCATGCATTGTCACCAAAAGTTATGCAAAGTCTCATAAGGGAACAGACTTGAGTCAGAATCAATCCTTTATACCTTAAGTAATGCATTAGAAAATAGGTCCAGTTGGTGAAACAATTAATATTACTCAAGATAAAAGTTGAACAGACACACAAATGTTAACTTAATATACTTGTCAACCCTTCTTTGAGGCTATTATTTATGCCAATTATTAGCTTGGACTAATACAAGTCAATTTATTAAGCCTCACTTAATTCACAACACTTTCTAGTGGCCCACACACGCCAATCCCAATTTTGAACACCATCTTATCATTTAATGTGTAGGCATAATTTCTTTGCAGAATTCATTTCAAATAAGTTCCATTTTTAAAGTCTGAAAGTTTCAAGTTCAGAAAATAGTTAATCATGTTTTTCTGAAATTCATTCGGGGAGTGTTTCACTCACTAAGTAGAACTTACATCCAGAACGGAAAATCATCCTAAACAGTGTTTTGTAAGACACCCAAACCAGACAGAAGGTTCTCTTTAAATTTTAATGTATGTTTCATATATTGTACAGAAGGATGAAACATCCAGTTCCAGTGAATTTAGTGGCACTATAAATAAAGCAATCTTATGAATATGCATTTCAATCTGTGAATCACTTGAGCTAGATAAATTACTGCAACAGAAAGCAATGATTAGGTTTGATCTAACAATCATGATGGAGATGGAGTTGCAAATTGACCAGGTTAGGAATAAGTGTTGAAGAAATCAATAAAAAAAAGAAAAGGAATGATAGCTATTTCAACAGAGAATGGGAGAATGACTATAGAGAAAAAATATATATTTTAGCTCAGAAAACCAGAAGTACAATCAACTTGGATGGACCAAAGAAACAGCATATGATAGAAAACTTGGGAAGTTGCTTACAGGCTCTCTGACAGTTATTTAGGCAAAGGCAAAAAATGAATCAGGAAATCAGAAGTACATAGACATGCATCTCACTTGTTCCAGATGATACAAACCAAATTTGTTTTAATATATGAAAGATTAATTCATGCAATGCACTCAAGACAGCATGGTAGATCAGAATGTTGAGAAATCAACTAGGGAATAGGTGATTTTGGACGTAGTGGTGTGCAAGGTTAATTACAGTAAAGGGGCACCCTGGGAAGATGTGACCATAATTTCAGTGAGTTTGAAAGTAAATTAAAGTTCTGATCTAAACAAAGAAAACTACACATATATGGAGGAACAAGCTAGCTAACCTAAGTGGAAAAACTACCTTAAAGATTAGTAATATTTCAAGATTTAATACATCATTGGAAACAAATCTGCATTCTTTGAAAGGCACAAACACCCTGCAAAACACAAAATGGTTTAACCAATAGCTGACAAGAGAAGTAAGATTTAGGACAAGATCAAAGGAAAAGGCTTAGAGTGTTGTCTAAAAAAAGTAGCAATCCTGACAAGTCAGGAGGACATTAAATTCGGCAAAGTAGAACCAAAAACAGCTGACAAAGAAAGAGGAAGATTAACATGAGAGCAAATCAAAAGAAACATTTACATTCTAGAGATGAGTGGAAGTAAAATACACGTTATCAAGATCAAGGCAGGTAAAGATATAATGGTGAAAAAGAAACAGCAAACATATTAGACAAATATTTTGTTTCAGCTTTCATGGGAGAATACAAACAAACTGGAAATAATAGAGAATCATGTCATGATTTCCATTCCCTCCCCTTCCCAACCCTCAGTTTGCTCCCTGCTACTTCCAAGACAATTTCTGTTAAGGCCAGTCATCTGAGGAATTTTTCAGTTGATCTGTAACCTTAGACATGTCAGATACAGATGATCTAGATAGACAAGTAGGGGCTGGAAGAACACAGCAGGCCAGGCACCATCAAGAGGTGGAGAAGTCAATGTTTCGGGTGTAACCCTTCCTCAAAACTGAAGAAACATTGACTTCTCCACCTCCTGATGCTGCCTGGCTTGCTGTGTTCTTCCAGCCTCCTGCTTGTCTACCTTGGAATCCAGATTTGCAGTTTTTGTTTTGTCACAGACTAGCTAGAGGCAGCTTTCCAGCATCAAGCAAGGCAGACCATTGCTCTTGAGTCATAGAGATGTACAGCACTTTGGTCCAACTCGTCCATGTCAATCAGATATCCAAACCTAACCTTGTCCTATTTGCCAGCACATGGGCCATATCCCTTTAAACTTTTCCTATTCATAGACCCATCCAGGTGTCTTTTAAATGTTGTAATTGTACCCAGGTCCATCACTTCCTCTGGCAGCTCATACACGCACCACTCCCTGTATGAAAGTTGTCCCTTACGTCCCTTTTAAAAACTTTCCCCTCTCACCCTAAAGCTATTCCCTCTAGTCCTGGACACACCCACCCCTTGTCTATTATCCTATCCATGCCCCTCATGATTTTATAAACCTCTCTAAGGTCACTCATCAGCCTCCAACGCTCCAGGGAAAACAACCTCAGCCTATTCAGCCTCTCTTTATAGTTCAAACCCTCCAACCCTGGCAATATCCTTGTAAATCTTTTCTGAACCCTTGTAAGTTTCACAACATCCTTCCTATCACTCATCAGCCTCCAACGCTCCAGGGAAAACAACCTCAGCCTATTCAGCCTCTGTTTATAGTTCAAACCCTCCAACCCTGGCAATATCCTTGTAAATCTTTTCTGAACCCTTGCACGTTTCACAACATCCTTCCTATAGCAGGGAGACCAGAATTGCACACAATATTCCAAAAGTGGACTAACCAATGTCCTGTACAGCTTCAGCATGACCTCCCAACTCTTGTACTCAGTGCTCTGACCAATAAAGGAAAACATACCAAACTCCTTCTTTACTCTCCTATCTACCTGCCATTCCACTTTCAGGGAAGTCCTGGAGATGCTCCCTAGGCTATCTGAAGACAGCTGCAACCACAATACTAACCTGATTGCTGTGCCCCTTTCTTCATTAATTTCATGTTTTGCAGTTTCTAAGATGACATCTCAATATGGAAGCATTCTTTCCTGCCACCATCAGCAAAGGGAAACAGTTCTTTCTTCAGACTGAAGGTTTAACAAGCATCAAGAGCCTGGATACAATCCACAATCAGACTTTAAGCATGGTCTCGGGCTGCTAACCAGCAAATTCACACAAAAAAAACAAGAAACCCTGCAGAGTGACCATTCCCCTCACAATGCTAGGTCCAAACACCTGTTCGACTTTGTTAGAGATTCAACTTCATAACCACAAATTCAGTCCCAAAATGTTTAGCAAGAGTTAGGTACTTAAAGACATCAGAATTAGTAATGACACAGAATTGGGAAGATTAATGGGAATAAATGATGAGAAATGCTCTTGATATGAGAGCCTGCACCATAGTATTGTAAAAGATATGATCGCAGAGATAACAGATGCATTGAGTTTTGAGCTTCCAGAATTCCTTAGATTCGAGAGCAGTTCCTAAAAATTAAGGCGTAACTATTTAAAATAGGAAAAGAGAGTAATTAGACAATTTATAGGCCTGTTCATCTTATAGCAGTCCTAGAGAAAACTACTTAAGGCTTAAGTAATAGTGCACTTCAATCATAAGATTAAGCTGATTGCTTAAAACAAAAGTTTGTATTTTAAAGTTGTAACTGGAGCATGATGAATGAGAGGGAACCTGATGTAATACTTGAGGATTTTTAAAAGTCATTCCATAAAGCTATTAAAATATGAATGACTTGGATAAGCAAAGTGAAGGGATTATATGAAGGGTGACAAAAATAGGTCGGAAGGCAAGTGATGAAGGTGAGAAAAAGAATCCAGAAAGATACATAGACAGGCTAGTGAATGGACACAAACTTTACAGATGCAATATAATCTGGGAAAATTTGGAAGGAAGAATAGATGAGTTGAATCTCATTTAAATGAGGAAATAGTGCAAAAAGCTGTAGCACAAGGATTTGAGGACCCAAATGCATGAATCACAAAAAAAACCACACAATTTCAACAGTTAATAGGGAAGGCAAATGGATTGTTGGCATTTCTTATTTTGCAGCAAATGCAGTATAAAAATAAGGAGGAGGTCTTGCTACAATGATACAGGGTACAGTCAGGCTACAGCTGAAATACTGCAAATAATTTGGGCCCTCTGTCTAAGGGAAAGCATACTGGCATTGGAATCTGACCAAAGACTATTCGCTCAGTTGATTCCAGATTAATTGGAGGTGTAATAGTGAAGAAGGTTACCTCAGAGTACAATGGGATTTTGATCAGATGGGCCAATGGGCCAAGGAGTGGTCGATGGAGGTTAATTTAGATAAATGTGAGGTGCTGCATTTTGGAAAGGTAAATCAGAGCAGGACTTATACACTTAATGGTAAGATCCTCGGGAGTGTTGCTGAACAAAAAGACCTTGGACCGCAGGCTCATAGCTCCTTGAAAATGGAGTGGCAAGTAGATAGGATGGTAAAGAAGGCATTTAGTATGCTTTCCTTTATTGATCAGAGTATTGAGTATAGGAGTTAGGGATTCATGTTGCGGCTGGACAGGACACTGGTTAGGCCACTTTAGAATATTGTGTGCAATTCCTATGGAAAGGATGTTGTGAAACTTGAAAGGGTTCAGAAAAAATTTACAAGGATTTTGCCAGGGTTGGAGGATTTGAGCTATAAGGAAGTGGTGGAGGCTGGTACAATTACAACATTTAAAAGGCATCTGGATGGGTATACAAATAGGCCAGTTTTAGAAGGATATAGCCAAGTGCTGGCAAATGGGACTAGATTAGGTTAGGATATCTGATCAGCATGTTTAAGTGGAGTGCTTATGCCCAGTGCGTTGACTCTCTTCTCCTCGGATGCTGCCTGACCTGCTTTGCTTTTCCAGCACTACACTCTTTGACTCTGATCTCCAGCATCTGCAGTCCTCATTTCCTCTCAGTTGGACTGATGGGTCTATGTCTGTGCTGTACATCTCTATGATTCTATACAGGGATTTTCTAATGAGGAGAGGTTTAGTAGGTTTGGTTTGTATTCACTGGAATTAAGAAGAACAAGGGGTAACCTTATTGAAAGGTATGAATCTTAAAGGTCTTGACAGGTTATTTCCCCTTATAGTCTGGGATTAAGAAACAATCTCAGAGAAAAGGGATCACCCATTAAGATAAAGATGGTGAGGGTTCATTTTTCCTCTCAGATTGTGATGAAACCTGTATTATTTACAGGTTCTGATAGGCTGTGCCATGAAGTATATTTAAGACTGATATAGGCAGAGTTTTAATCAATAAGGGAATCTAAGGTTATTGGGAAAAGGCAGGAAAGTGGAGTTGCGGAATATTAGATCAGCCATAATCTCATTGAATGACAAAGGAGACTCAGTCCAAATGGCCTACTTCTGCACCAATGTCTAATACTTTCACATAAGATGTTAATGCACAATGTCAGGACACATGGGATTGGATGTAATATTTTGGTATGTATTGATTATTTGCTAATGGACAGAGTAAAAAGCCAGAATAAATGAGTCATTTTGGGGAGTAGAGGTGGAATTTGTGAGATATTACGAAGATTATTATTTGGGCCTCAACTCTTTGCAATCTATATCAATTTAGAGGTGGGAACTTTTATTTCACTCACAGGATGAGGGTGTTACAAGCTAGGCTGGTATTGATTACCCATCTCTTTACCTTTCCTGCCCATTTTTGGCTCTGTTTGAGGCCCCCGCTCCCCCTGCCACCCCACCGGCCTCATCTTTTTCTCCAGTACACTGATTATTGTATTGGTGATGCCTCCGAACTCACTTACATTGATCTCCATCCTTCCCTCATCTTCAGCTGGTACATATCAGATTCTTCCCTTCTTTAGTCACTCTGTCTCCATTTTTGGAAGCAGTTGCCTGCTAATATTCACAACAAACACACAGACTCATCCAACTGCCTTGATGGCATTTCTTCACATTGATTCCTGTAAGAAATCTTTCTTCCAGTTTCTCCATCTTTATTGCTAAAGATACAAATCTCCCACATTGTAGCAGTTGAGAGCTCTCCTTTCTCGTCAACTGAGGACTCCAACCAGCCTGGTTGACAGGACCTCTACGGTGTCCTGTCCATTTCATGCACCCTTACCTCTTCCCCTCCCTCACAGCCATGATAGGATTTACCTTAGCCTTAACTTCATCACACCAGCCATCATATTCAACAGTCAATTCCACAATCTCCATGTGCCACCAAAGGTAACCTTCCTTTCACTTTAACACTGTGAAGGGACTGTTCTGTCAGCAACATTTTAGTCCACTCCTTGGTCACCCTCAACATCCCTTTCCCTTCCTTACAGCATCTCTCTGTGCAAGCTTTGGATATGCAATAATAGACCCTTCATCACCTCCCTTCACACTGCCCAAAGCCCCAAACTCTTCTTCCAAGTGAAGCAATGATTCAGATGGACATCTTTCAATTTGGGAAATAGTTGCTCATGATAGGATCTCCTCTTCATTCAACAACGCATGGGGGAGTGGGTGATGGCTTTGTAGAGTTTGTTTCCTCAATACACAAGCATGGCAGGTTTCTGGTCATTTTATTTCACCACATTGCTCCTATCTTGATCTGGTTTTGTCTGACTTCAGTGTTTCACTGAAATTCAATAAGAACTCATCAAACAGCACTTGATCTTTCAAACCTGCAGCCTTCTGGGCAACATCTTTTCATTCCTTTTTCCTCTTTGGTTTTGCTGGGCTGATCGTGTCTTGTCTGTTTTTTCCTTTTTATATCTGGAAGTGTTATTCCACACAACTGAACGTCTTCATCCCCCATGAGCAAATCACCGGTGACTTTTTCTTGTTGTTTTTAAAACTATAAAATGCCAGTAGTAAAACACTCATGCAGCTAATTGGATATTTACATGAAAAGGCTAATACAGGCATCAAAACTGAAGGAGGGATAGAGAGAGAGAGAAGTGGTTTCCATCATGTTCCATTGAATGTTAATGACGTTGCAATTGATACCTCATTTGGACACAGTTCATGTTTCTTCACTATACCCATTAACATTCCATCTGTTACATTAAAACATTGTTATTTAACCTTCACTATCCCCAACTCAATCAGTTTTCTTTTGACCTTCCTGCGCCCATTCAATTACATTGGCTTATGAACTTATATTTCTGCCTTATTAAATTCTAATGAAAGGTAATTCAACTTGAAACACTGGATGGGATTTGAACCCAGAGTTGGACAGCCGGAGTTGGATGAATCTTTGGCTCTCTGTGTGTGCTTGCCTAAAAAGCACTAGCACCAGATGCACGATCTTCATGGTAGGTTGTGAGAATGGGTGCTAGTTGAAGTCAGGCCAGGTGAACCTAGAAAAGATTTGAGTGCAGCCACGGGGGATGCTAGCTGTGAATGATGACTGTTTAAACAGCTTAAAGAATAACTCAGACAACCATTGGAGAGCTGAAACACCTGCACCCCTGCTTGCTTGTGGCTTGTGTTCAAGCCCTATAGGTTCAAGAGCTGTATAACATCATCTCTGATCAGGTTGATAAGACAACATCTAAAGATTGCAAGGGTTTGACACATTTATTATGTATTATGAATTGATTTTTTTCTCTCAAAGTGGTTTTAAACAGTGAGAAGATATGACATAATGAACTTTAAGAGAGCTGGTAGAACTTAAAAGTATGTGTGCCTTTTAAGCCTTGATGAGCTACAGGTTTCTAGCTGTAGTTATTACTGAACACAATAGCACTTGTCAGCATGTGATTTAGTATCTAGCTTGAAAGCATTTCATATCTTGCGAACCATTTTCTAAGATGACTAACCCTGTGTTCTATTTGACCCAGCTCAAATTAATTCTGCTGGGAAAAATTATTGCTCCTGACACTTTTTTCTATTGGAATTATTTATTTTCATGTCAAAGATTTTAATTCTATAATCTCAATAGTACCTTTCACTCTTTCCCAGGTAGATTCAAACTTCAATGTCTTGAAAGAATTTAAAGCAATATTTACACTGCTATATTGCAATAGTGTACATCTATACTGGAGGTAAATTGTGTGGGTGGGGGGGGGCTTCATTTATTTTGCGGTCAAAATGGAAATATCGCACCGTCTGCAGGCAATATGAAGGTTTCCAAATTTATTGCTAATGCTTGGACCATCTCTCATTTTAATAAACAATTCCCATCATTTCCCAAATAAAACCTGCTTTCTGCAGTCTGATTAAATTCTTCTCTATGAACTACGTTTTAACTTATGGACTTCTGCTCTCATTACATTCTCAACAAATCCTTCTGTTAAACTCATTCAGTTTGGGTTTTTACATTGCCTTTTTTTCCAGCTTCACAAAGTTACTGGCATTGCAACCTACTTGGATTAACCTACTTCTATTGTCCTTGGTCATGCCTCATGGTGTCCACTCATGATGGTGGCAACACTTGTTACAAGCTACAATTCTCCTTTGTACGTTTTTAGCCATCTCAGCCTATTGTGCACCATTTCCCTTGCACAACAATGACTTTCTTCCAATTTACTCATGTAGTTTCAACTTCCACTCAGGACTGCTCTTCCGCTCATCACTTCTCATAGAATTTGCAACTACCAGGTATGGCTAGGTTCTAGCTCCCATGCCCTTCTGCTATTCTCTTACCAGGTCTGAACTGAAAAAGCTTTAAGATTGAAGTGTTGCTTCTCTGTTGTTGATCTTTTCCACATGTTTTCTGCAGATAACATGGCTGTTTGGCAGTTGTCAACTGTCCATTTGAATGGCTCTTAAAGCCATAAAGTATTTAAAGATGTAAATGTCCAGTCCTATTCTTGAGCCTACTGAAACTCCTATTATTATCTTGTGGCGTTAAGAAATAATTCTCACCACTGCCACCATGCTGTACATGCTGTGAATCCAACCTCCAATAGCTCATGGTTAAAATAGTTTGCTGCTATTATTCCTTTTCCTTGACTGGTTCAAATGGCCTACTTGGTTTATACTCATACAGGGAAACCATTACAGACTCAAAGATGAGGCTCTTGTATTAAACAAAGATGTAGTTTATAGTTTATCTAGCAATCAAATACAAGTTACGTTAAGACTGACAGTATTCTTTAAACTATTGGGAGACCTCTGGAATAGATGTGTAAACCACAAGATGCCAAGGTGTTCCACCCTTCCCCTCCCAAGGTCTTATGATATGGTCAGTTCATGTAGTGCTTCATGTAGTCTCCAGCAATGATTTTTGAAAGGGTTATTCTTAGAACAGTCAAACCACCCCGCACTTTGAAAAGCACTTTCAAAATCATTAGAAAGTACAGAAAGGAGGCTTGACTTCCTGGAAGTGAGTCCTAATCGACAATTTCAAAGGATTCACAAGTCAAACCAATTCAGTAGGAGTCTGGCCCAACTAACTCTATTCCTTTCCACAGATGCAGCCTGGCATTGCTGATTATCATTGGGACTGTTTTTTTTCTAGTTGATATCTCTTAACTGCAAACTATATTATATTCCATTGCATGATTAATTAAAGTTAACGACTGATATTTCTTTCTTCTTTTGTCAGACCCATTAAAAGCCCAAACCACAGGTTTGGTGATACTCTATTATTTTCTGAAGATAAGGAGGGTGAGAGTATTTAATAAAACCAGTTACGGTAATAAAAAGGAGCATTTGCTTTTCATATCTTAGTAGTGTCACAAACATTGCCTATTTCGTCAAGTGAAAACATACCCTGAGAGAGAGGTGAAGGGTCATTTTATGGAATAATCTGAAAGATGACAGTCACTGGAATAAAGAGTAAGGTAGCTCATACAAGCTGCCTCGAATCTTTGTCGACTACACAGAGGTGAATAGAAAACTCATTTAGATGAAAAAATTCTCAGGGCTGACAGTTTTTTAAACCATGAAAGGAAGGCTACCAGTATTCATCATCAGAACTCTCAGTTCCTGTTACTGCCTTTTTGTACAACTAGAGATCTCTGTTCTGATTTTATTTCATAGCAATCACACAAGGTAATGAATTCATTACTTGAGGTTTATGATCAGTTTATTCCAGTTGACTTCCAAAATGTAAAGCGCAACAATGCTACAAAACAGTCAGGCTTCATTTAAAATTAACCATATTGAGGGTGTGTGTGTGTGGGGAGGGGGTGATTTTAAAAAAAAAATCATTTAGTCATTTAGTGTACAACATTCTGAAGCAAATTGCCTTACAACTTGACAGAGGATAACAAACCAGGTGTCTAATTCATAGCAACACCATTGGCTGCTGAACTTGAAAGACGATTTTGATTCATAAATTGCACATTCTAAAAAAAATCAAAGAATCCATACTTGCAAGAGCATATTAGCCTTGAAAATGTACTTAAAATAGTGCTCTTTTGTATACTTGAAACATTTTGTGTAGACAGTAATGGTTTTTACTATCTTTCATTCTTCTCTCTGATCTACCAGAAAGGGACATGAATTCATGCACTAAAGGAACCAGCTCTCTGTTTTCAGGTCCACATTATGTTTAAGATTTAGCCAATGTTTGAAAGAGAAAGAAGTGTTAGTCTTCGCACGATCAAGAGACTGGACTAGGGACAGTGGTGTGGCTGCCACACCTTTGTCACACCCACCCTATTCCCCACAAGCCAAACACACTCTTCCAATCAGCAATCTTCCAGCCTCTGAATCCAGGGCTGGTTTTGTACTAGCAGTAGGCATGGCTCCCATTGTGCTTCTGCTAAATTCAGAAGATGCTGACTTTTGATGAGGCGGCAGCTAAATTAACAACCCAACATGCTTGCTCCACTCACAATTCCAGCAGAAAGCCCATCAATGACAAAGCCGTTTCCCAAGGTTCTAGTGGGCTTCCCTATCTTCTTAATCTACAGCTTCCCTCCAGCAAATCTCTCACTTTGGGCTTAGTCCAAAAACTGGAACATACCAGCCAAAGCCTCCGTCAAATTTATGTAAATAATCACTTCAAAAACACAAATATTCAGATTATGGTTATGCATTTCTCCACACTCATTACACATTTACAATTATCAGATCCATATTCAATTTCTAGAATCTCTTTGCAACAGGTGTACAGAGAACTCGCAACTGTGCGCAATCTTTTCTATCACCACCCTATACTTCTACCTGCAAAAAGTAGTATCAAATTAAGTTATAACCTTTCATAGATGTCCAGCTGAGGTGGATCACGAACATTTAAAAACCTATCCAAAGTTATGAGCTGATAATGTCAAAAGGTACCCTACTAGAAGTGGCAAAGGTAACTGAGATTTGTAATTGACGTCACCTCAATCACAAGTAAACAGCTCAACCTGCAAAACTTGAACTTCTATTAGTCCGCCCTTGGGCGAAAACTATTTAAATAATGCCATTAAAGATGTTGGTTTTTAAGAATTCATGCTGCTTAGACATGTTATGGCACACCCCTGCAGCAGGTGAGATCTACTGGCCCCAGAGGTAGCAACACTACTGCTACTACAGCACAAGAGTCAGACAGTGTGGTGCTGGAAAAGCACAGCTAGTCAGTCAGCATCCGAGGAGTAGGAGAATTGATGCTTTGAGCATAAACTCTTCATCAGGAATCAAACAACAGCACAAGAGCCCTGCCAATGCTAAGTCTGCTGTCTTCTATTCCAGCAGTCTGAGGAGTAATGACTTAAAAGATGTGCATTGCATCATACGTTAGAGTGTGCCTCTAACGTTTTAATAATGCATACATCCTATGACATTCTTGTTTAGCTCTCTCCAGTCTCATTTTCACCCAAAGGGAACTTATTTTCGCAATATGAGAGGAACAAGACATCTTGAATACTCAATATAACCTAATTATTTTTCCTTTTAGCAATTTCCAGAGGCAAAAACCATGACCGTCTTCTAAAAGTGGCGTTTGGTACTTTAAAGAGACTCAAACATTTTCATTGGCTCATAAAACAAACTTTTCAAAACAACAAAGTTGTCAGATATGACAACATTAATCTAAACAATTTTTTGGAAGGGCAGGTGTTTGCTGGGTGGGCACTTTCTCCAGGTCTGACACTGACATTGCATGGCGCAATACACAAACATGTCTAACCCTTTGTCTGTTCATTGCTGGCAACTACAACAAGCTGCCTGGCTTTCTGTCAGCGATAAAAGGCAAAGCAAGGCAGCGATGCTGTAAGCGTCCAAGTAAGCCCTAAGTGAGTGAATGCTTAGAAAAAGCAATCTACGAGTGCTGAGATGCAGTTTGTTCCGATGAATGAGATAGATGCTTGTCCTAGTGTGCAAAGCGGCCTGGTGGTAGCATTGCAATGTAAGGTATCAGTGATCTCCAAAGTGCAGTACTGAAATGCTAAACTGCATTAGAAAGTTAGTCTGAGATGTGCCATGTGGTGAGGATGATTTGATTATGCCAACTTCTGTGGAGGGAGAGTAGGGGTTGTCACTGCCCATGGAGTATCCCCTGAGGTGTTGTGGAATGCTGGCCAATACGGACATCCAAAGATGATGCTGGCAAGCTGCATAACTTTAAATTCTGGAATTAACACTATCTAGTTTCTCACTGACACCTGGGGAGAACAGCAACTTGTAAATGCATGGGTGGAGATGATGTAATAAGGAGATGGTAATGCATGCAAATAGGCTTCCCATCACTTCCCAGTGAAATTCTCATCTAACTATTGAACCCTTAAGGGGAAAATTTGACTTTTCCTCTCCACACTGAGAATCGTACATTTTCAAGTTCACAGTTACCCACATCATTAAGATGCTGAGAAAATTCCACTCCTCATTATTAACTTTTAAAGGCCCCAGGGCAATTCGTGACAGATAATAGTAGTCACTTGGTTAAATTGAACTCTCAAGAAAAAGTTGGCAGTTCTACTTAATTATTTGAATCTAAAACAGGATGGTAAATTAGTATGCACAGGACTGATAGAAGTGTTACATTTATGGAACCAACCAGTGGCAGATGGTTGTCACCAAGCCTCCTTTCTACTCTTTGTAAAAGAAAAAGAATAAATCAGGTTATGCAGCCCGAGGGTACTGAAAAGTCTCTTGAATTTAAATTCTAGTGCCTGTCATGGTGGGATCTGAACTTATCTTCCTGGAACGTAAACCTGAGATTCTAAATTACTCATCTGGTGATGTTACCATTACATCACCTTCTCCACTTCACCTAGTCTAATAGCCTGTGGCAGGGAATTAACTGCTTGTTCGACTTAACAAGGAGGGATGTTAGAAAAATATGTCACTTATTGTACAGTAGCAATGAATACAAGTTACATTGATTGGTGAGAGATTACCAGAGACAATCAAAACAGAAGAGGTGTCCAACCGCATTGGGATCTAGATCTGGACTCCTTCAATTCGTCACTGAAGCCTGAGAGACATCAAACTTAATGGAATTTCTAAATTTACTTACCAGAACTATTACCTGATTTAACAAAAGAGACTTCTTTCTTCGCATTTGCCATCAAAATAAGACAATTTGCTGACACCAATGCATGCATGATGCATCACTTTAAATTGTATGTTTGCAGATTTCAGATGGGGAGCATGTGGATGGGGGGGTGGGCGCAAGAGAAGAGGAGAGTTTGGGATGGGGGTGTTTCTCCTTGTCATGTACCCAGCCCCAGATTCTGGGCCCATTTATCCCTTCTCATGCCTGGTGGGCGGGGGGGGGGGGGTATTCACACCCACCCCACCCCTTTTCCTGCATCCCTTCTCCCCACCACTGAAGACTAGTTCAAAATCGTACAGTGATTGTATATGATGTTGCACGTAAAGTCTACTTGATGACATCAGCCCTCCAAATCATGTGCTCCTCAAACAAACACGCATGAGCAGTAGCACACAGTTGTCAGTATCAGCAAATTCCGCCTCAAAATAAAGAGAGAATAAGGTATTTGATCTTATTTATGCCAGGTTGCCTAAGTGACCTCAGGCAAGAAATAGGCATGTATTTAAATGCAAACATGTAAAATACCCTCATTGCATCTCAATAGTGAAGCTGACTGCACTGAATAGCATGAGGTTCCTATATGTATATGGGAAATACAAACTAAGCTCATGCCGAGAAAGTCATCATTTCAATCCAACTACTTTTAGTGATAACATAGATGGCTCAGTGGTTAGCACTTCTGCCTCACTGCACCAGGGACCCGGGTTCAATTCCAGCCTCGGGCAACTGTCTGTGTGGAGTTTGCACATTTGCCCCGTGTCTGCGTGGGTTTCCTCCAGGTGCTCCGGTTTCCTCCCACAGTCCAAAGATGTGCAGGTTTGGTGAATTGTCCAAGCTAAGTTGCCCAAAGTGTTCAGGGATGTGTAGGTGAGGTGCATTGGTCCAGGGTAAATATAGGGGTAATAGGGTAGAGGAATAGGTCTGGGAGGGTTACTCTTCGCAGGGTCTGTGTGGACTTGTTGGACTGAAGGGCCTGTTTCCATACTGTAGGGATTCTATATTCTCTAAAAGCAGGCACCATTCTATCCACTGCTACATCTGAGTACAGCCGCATCAGGATGGAAGCAGAACTCAGAAGGAATGCCCCTCAAAGTTGAAGGAAGGCCTAATACAAGAGTTAATTTCCTGCAGTTGCAAACAAACATGGAAATGTGATGCTCAGAGGTGGAAGCCTGTGACAAGTTCAGTAGCACTGTAGTTGCACTTAAACCATGCTGATACATAATCTGGGTTTCAGAAGTTACTTCAGTGCTTTTGAAATTAAGTTATAGTTGCTTTACCATCATGGAGCACAAGGCAGTCACTCGCAAGGGCAGCTGAACAAACTTTATGAGTACCAATACTGGAAACTAACATTCCCTAGTGATCTGCTGAAATGCAAGTACCACTGACCCTCATTTCAGATTTCTGAACCTGAGAATTGTAATTCCTTTCAGTAAAACATTTTCAGTAAGTTTCATCAGATTAAAAAGAAAGGGACAGATCAGATATCAAGAGAGAGTAGAATGAGCTCAAAAATCAGATTACGCTTCCAAGTCATGCCTTAGAATTCCTATGCAATCAAATTGTCATGGCAAGGTTATTCCTACCACTGACTGTAAGATTAATGCTCATTCAGAAGAAAATGGTACAAAAAGGTTCTGTCATTGAATTAGATAACTTACATTTTATGTATTTATTATTTTCTTACTGCTGACAAGGCACTCATTAGAAGATATTGGATTCGACAGTCCATTCAGTTGTATTGTATATAATCCTAACTGACTAAATGTACATATGTATTGCCAGAATAACCTCCAATTACACAGATGATTCATGACTGAATTATCAATGCTTTTTTTTAACTAAAGGTTGAAATCTCAGAACCTTGAACATCATGAGAGTACAGGAGTTTCTAATGACTTGACTGACACTCAAAATTGTCGTCCATGTTGCTGATTCAAATTGTACAGATGGACCTTTAACTTTAAAAACTACACCTAAGAGAATTTAGGTGATGGGATACTCCCCCATTCCACCCACCCCCCCCTCACCCACAACAAAAAAAACTCATGGTCATACATTTATTGCATTGCAGAATAATCTCCTTATGTTACTTGGTAGATTTACGTAGAATTTTGCTTGTCTCCTCCCTCACCCCCACCCACCCACTCCCAACCCCACTGCCTCCATTCCAGTACTTCTCATCCCAAAGGATCACACCAAACTTGCTCCAACTGGTCTGTCATTGATTAACACCGGGTATTATGCCAGTGTGACATATTGAATACAAAATGATTCTAAAAGGAGTTAATGTTCATGAAACCTTGAGTTCCACCTGTTGAAGTCAGAGTATGCGGATGAGCCTCAAAATTCACAAGCCAGCTTTTGAAGGAAGCAAATATGTTCTGTAGGACTCCTGAGTCTCCTCATAATTATGCCGCATGAGTCGTGTAGTTGTACATACTACTTTCATGCAAAAATACCCATCCTGTTAAAGAAAAGTGCAAAACAAAATCTGGTGTGAAATAACTCCATGGAAGTTGGTATCCCGCCACCAAGTCATCCTTTGTTACACAACAAAAGAAATCATAGAACACCAAAGTCCCAACAGGCTTATTTGGAAGTATTAGCTTTCAGATCGCTGCTCCTTAATCAGTTAGCATCATGTGCATAGTACATGACACTGACCCAGCTAGATCAGACCAGACTCCTAGAATGAACAGAATTCCTGATATTGCTGATTTTTTTCTCTGACTGAGGAGGTTGTAATTTCCTGGTCGTTTTTGTTTTTTTTAAACTGAGGAGACGCTAAATCTCCTGGTGAGATTTTTTTTTAAAAAAGCCCTGATAGGTGGCAGTGTGGCTCAGTGGTCAGCACTGCTCCTTCATAGCGCCTGGGAGCCGGGTTCAATTCCAGCCTCAGGGACTCCTGATTTATTTTTAAAACAAAAGAACAAATGTCTTCCCTAAACAAGGGGAAAGAAAGAGTAAAAACTCTCCTCCTCCAAAAGAAAGCAGAAACCCACAGTATCAGCACAGTGTCAGTGCTCTAAACTGAGGAGAACTCCTGATTTTTAAAAACTTTATTAAACAATACAGTTTACAAAACAATTGACATTAACAGCTATATACAGAGAAACAGAAATTTCACATGGGAGAGGAAGGGCAAAACCAGGCCCCAAACCCTACTGTTCAACCAGTTTTCAGGGAAATTAGGACAAACCTCAAATCCCAGTTCCAATCATTACAAAACAGTAACAATGACATTTGTGCATATAAGACTGTCCAATTACATAAAAATCAGTGCATACAATACAGACCCCCAACAACACACCTATCCCTCCCACCTTCCGGCAACTCTGCGGCAGCACCTCCCATGCCCCTTCTGGCTCTCGGTCCGCCCTGACACACCTTCCGACCACCTCGAGGACAGCCCGCCCCGGTACTTGCCTGGGGTGACAGTGGTCAGTACAGCCTACCCACCTTCCGGCTTCCCTAACCGCCCTTCGCACCAGCAGACCACCTCTAGGTCAGCCCGTCCCGGCACCTGCCCAGGGTGACAGTGCTGAAGACGGCCTACCCACCTTGTGGTTCTTGGTCAGCCCGATGCTCCACTTAGCCTGTGGACTCCCCTGACACACCTTCCGGCCACCTCGAGGTCAGCCCATCCCCTTCCCCTGGGGCGACAGCACGCAGGGCAACCCACAAGCCATCCGGATATCAGCCTGCCACTATGCCCCTTTTGGCTCTTGGCCGCTCTGACACACCTTCCGACCACCTCTAGGACAGCCCATCCCGATCGCCAATTCTCAGGACGACAGCGCTTAGAACGGTCTACCCACCCTCCGGCTTCCGGGACAGCCTACTAACATTCAGGTTCACAAGATGGCCTACCCACCCTCCAGCTCTCAGGGTGACAGCTTTCAGGATGGCCTATGAGCCTCCCAGCTCACTGTAAGGACTGCCAGACCCAGGGACACAAGACAATGCAGGTGATAAACCCAACAACCAACAAGACAAAGTCAATTATCAACAAACAGAGTCCTTTCTGGTACAGAGTCCATTACCATAAACAATTCCCTTCAAAATTTGGAGTCCATTCCCAGGATCAGAGTCCATTACAGTTTACAAAGTGCATTGTCAAAAATGGGGTCCACTCCAAACTGCAGAGTCCATTGCTAAAAATACAGTCCACAACCGAGGGCAGAGTCCACTCCTGAAGGCAGCAAATACATACCCCACAGCACACAGGTGTTCAGTTTCCATAGAGTGCTGGCCCATTCTTGGAGAACCAGGCCCACTCACAGGAACACAGTACATTGTAAAGGTGCAGTTAACTCACAGAGTGTTGGTCCACTCCCAAAGGCAGGGCCTACTCCCAAACTCCAGGATGCAGCAAGTGGGTGGCACAGTGGTTAGCACTGTTGCCTCACAGCGCCAGAGACCCGGGTTCAATTCCCGCCTCAGGCGACTGACTGTGTGGAGTTTGCACGTTCTCCCCGTGTCTGCGTGGGTTTCCTCCGGATGCTCTGGTTTCCTTCCACAGTCCAAAGATGTGCAGGTCAGGTGAGTTGGCCATGCTAAATTGCCTGTAGTGTTAGATATAGGGGTAAATGTAGGGGTATGGGTGGGTTGCACTTCGGCGGGTCGGTGTGGACTTGTTGGACCGAAGGGCCTGTTTCCATACTGTAATGTAATGTAATCTAATCTAAAGTGCTCACCTCCCAGCACACACATACAGGGCTATAGTTTTTGCAGAGGCCTAGTCCAAAAAAAAAATCAGGAATTCTCCTCATTTAGAGCACTGACTCTGTGCTGGCTGGTGCTACAATCAATGTATTATTGCTGCTGTTGGTCTTTGCTGTTTATTTGAGGGAAACCTGGTTCCTGAACTGGCTGAATTATTTGAGAAAAGAACAATATTGATTTTATGGCAGGGCTTAGCCTTTGGATTCTTTGTATGTGTCTTCACTGTTTTTTGGTGTTTGCACTGAGCCCTTGTGGGAAAATACATCTTACCAGATGAGCTGTTCTTGTGGGTATTCTTCTTAATTCAATTTCTATCACCAGGAAGAAAGAAAACACCCAAGTGGCCAGTGACAAGCAGTGCCCATCACATCAAAGGGCAATGTTGTGTGATCAAACAGTGAAGGGGAGGGCAGGGATTAAATCAAAATAGAGGTGGAGGGGGAAATAATACACTCCACTCCCTGCGGTGCTCATCGCTCCCTGAACAACTCAGACCTGCCCTCCCTCCTCCGTACCGGGTGCCCGAAGATCAGGAGTGTGGGACTGAAGTGCAACCAAAATCAGAGGAGGAGTTTTTTAAGAAAATCAAAAAGGAAGTGCAAATGCCCACACCCAATATACACACGGTCCACGGACTCCACAGCACCACAGAACAAGCAGTTGGGCTGGGAGTCCGTGAACCACTGCAATCTGCGGTTGCAAATAACCGCTGCGTGCAGCATCCTCCACCCCAGATCCCCGAGAGAAAGGGGGAGGACTCCCGCATAGAGAGCCCTCCACTGGGGATCCCCACCGCCCAGTGATTTTTTTTCCCCATTACCAAGTCATTCTTTATTTACATATGCACAGTATACTGGCTGTGGCCAGCCAGCTCAGAGTCAGTCCCTGAAGTGAGGAGATTCTGAATCCACTTTTGATTTTATTGTACAATACACTTTATAAAACAGTTAACATTAAAAGCTGTATACAGAGAAACAGCAATTTTACAAGGGAGAGGAGCAGCAAAACCAGGCCCCAAACCCTAACATTCAACTAGCTTTCTGGGAAATGAGGAACTTCAAATTCCAGTTTACAACTCCTGATTATATCTGTCAGCCAGGGCTCCCTGATTTCATGAGGTTAACAGCCCCAATCAGGAAACCCATTCAATGAGATCCACCTGGCTGATATCATTCCGATCACTGAATGGTGGCGTATCATCTACCACTAACTAAACAGGTCCTGGACCAGATATAGATAAAAGGGAATTGCTGGCACTAAGCCACCTCAAACAACACTTATTGTGAACCACATACTGGCAGAGGTATATAAGTTGCAAGTCGTAGCAATTTGAATAATGGAACAGGATTTCCATCAGGGAATTGGTTATAATTTCAAGAACCTGAACCTATGGGAAGGTTGGAATTAAGATACACCCCTTTTTTTTGAGTTGTGAAATAAGACCTTGAACTTGAAACCCCATGATGACATAGATAATCTTTTTCTAAAATAAAAAGTATTCAACGAGAAGTTGTTCCACAGACAGGGTTCCATCAAAAGAACATAAGAATATAACATGAAAGCTAGGAGCAGGAGTAGGCCATCTGGCCCTTCGAGCCTGCTCCATCATTCAATAAGATCATGGTTGATCTTTTCGTGGCCTCAGCTCAACTTACCCACCCTCTCACCGTAACCTTTAATTCCTTTATTGTTCAAAAAAAATCTTAGCCTTAAAAACATTAACTGGGGGATCCAAGATGGCGGTAATCCAGGAGGATCGCAATGCTGGGCTCCGCACCATGACAGCAGGTGACCAGAGCTAGAACCCTTCCCATCCATGTTACTGTGAACAAATAAAAACAGTAAAAAAGCTACAAAACGTGAAAATTTCACTTACCTTCGTTTTTGCTGCAGGAGAATGCCAAAGAAAGGAGGGAGTTCGCTCAGGGCCACAGTCGTGGCTCAACCCACTGAGGTGGCGGGCTTGCTTACTCACCAGGCCTAGGCTGAGGAGTTCACCAAATCTCACAAGATTCTGGGGAAGCAAGATCGAAGAAAATTCGAGGAAAAGCTGGTGTCTGCAATGCTGCAAAAGCACGAACAGCAGCTGGAAGACCTAGGGAAAAGGACTGATGAGCTCGAACGCCGGGTCACAAGGGTGGAAGCAGAGGCTGATTCATCCAAGAGTTGGATTGAAGCCCTGGTCACACAGGTCCGTGGTTTGCTAGATCTGGTGGATAACCTTGAGAACAGGCACTGAAGAAAGAATCTTCGTGATGTTGGCATGCCGGAGGGGACGGAAGGTGAGCGCCCAGTGGAATGCTTTCAGAACTGGTTATCGGAATTCCTTACCTTGGAGGCTGAAAAGGGAATGATAAGGATTGAGAGAGTCCACTGGGTCACAACACAGAGGCCAGGAATGGACCAGCACGCTCGCCCTGTCCTACTACACTTCCATTATTATAAAGACAAACAGAGAGTCATGGAACCTTCCAAAGCCCAAAGGAAGGATCCGAGGGCATTGATGTGCAAGGGTTCCAGGGTCATGTTTTTCCAAGACTTTTCAGCGGTGGTGATCTGGAAAAGGAAATCCTACGACAGCATCAAGAAGAGATTGGAAGAGATTGGGATCCAGTACTCTCTCAGATATCCAGTGGTGTTTTGGATTAACTGTAATAGATCTGTACATTTATTTGACTCACCAGAGAAAGCAAGGAACTTTGTGGATATGCTAACTTAAGCCGGATGATTGAATAGGTACAGATAACAAAATTGCTTGGTTTGTCCTTCTTTTGGGAGGACATGGTGGAGTCTCCTTTTGTTGGTAATGAGTTGTGTTAAATTATACTCAGGATGGATAGAGTATTCACCTTTAATTTCTAAGTTAAGTTATACCAGTCTTATGGCACGATTCTAGTTAGGAGGAGTTAAGAGGATGGTTAGAGGGTTTTGGGGTGTGTAGATGCCTCCTTTGAATGGGAGGTAAATTCCTTTAATCAATGCCTTTGCCGCTTTTTGGCTTTTTCATTTTTGATATACATAATTTTTTGTAGATTTGTTCGTTGTAGCTGTTTTAGTTCATGTAGATGTTATACTTCGTGGGTTTTTTTTTAATTGAAGTTCAGCAATTCGTAATTCGAGTTCTTCCTCTCTGGAGTCTAAATGGTGCTATAGAATGTTATGGCTAAGGATGCATTCAAGTGGTGTACCTGGAACATTAAGGAGAGTCACTCACCAGTCAAGAGGAAGAAGGTACTCTCCAGTCTTAAAAGAGAGAGGGTGGATGTTGCCTTATTGCAAGAGACACACTTCGATGATGCTGAACATTTTAAACTGCAACAGAATGGGTATGCCCAGATTTATTTCTCATCTTTCAACACTAGGAGTAGGGGAGTGGCCATACTCGTTAGGAAGGATCTCCCATTTAAGTTGTTAGAGTGGATTAAAGACATAATTGGGAGATTTGTAATCCTTAAAGCTTTGATAAATGGGGAAGAATACGGGATCTTAAATGTCTACTGTCCCCCGGCCCACCCCCTCAAGTTCCTGGTAGACACACTTCCTAAAGTGGTTAGTTTCGCACCTCAGCACATTATCATGGCGGGAGGATTTTAATTGTCTAATAGATCCTGTGATAGACAGATTTCCCAAAGGCTCCTTGATATCTTCTTCATCAGCAATTAAGGGATTTCTGTGTTGAACTAGGACTGGTAGTCGTTTGGAGGCACCTTCACCCTACTGGCAGGGATTTTATGTTTTTCTCCAATCTGCACAAGTATCTTACCAGGATTGATCTCTTTTTGACTCCAGCAGTGCATTTGGGCTCGCTGATGTCATTTACAATTGGCAATATCACTATTTCTGATCATGCTTCAGAGTATCTAATGATCAAGTGTAAGGATACAATGGTAGGTTCGAGGCACTGGCCGCCAGGTCCCTTCGTCCTTAAGGATAGCAATTTTACTGAATTCTTTTCTACTGAATTCAGGGTTTTTTTTCAGGCTCGGCCAGTAATCTATTCATTCTCTGGGAAACTGTTAAAGCCTATGATGGGGGTTAGTTATTTCCTACTCTGCCAGTAAGAAACGGCAAAGGGTGAGCAGCAACTCTTGCTCAAAACACGGCTGAAGGCAGCTAAAAAGGCATACTTTGATGGGCCCTCGCTGGTTAAATTATAGCGGGTCACAGCACTTTGGTCTACACTGAACTCCATGCTCGCACAGACAGCTAAGAAGGAACCTACATTTGCAAAACAAAGGTTGTTTGAGCATGGGGATAAGCCGGTCAAGTACTTAGCATATCTTGCCAGGAAGAGGAGTGCTCCCGAAGCCATTTCCTTGACCAGGGAAGATACTGGAAATTTAACCCAGAATTCTAAAAGGATCAACGCGGCATTTCTGAAATTCTACTCCGAACTATAGCGACTGAAAGTTGTGAGAATGGGCCGGTTAGGATGGAGACTTTTTTTTAAAGAATCTTGACCTCCTAGGTGTGACCCCCTGAGCAAGAGTCTCTCCTTAATTCTCCCGTTTTCAGTGCAGGAGACTGTGAGGGAGCTCCAGAATTGAAAGTTACCTGGTCCTGATGGACTTCCCAGTGAGTTTTATAAGGAATTTGTAAGTATCTTGTCAGTACCAATGCTTAGCATGTTTAATGATTCACACAGTCGTGGCCTCCTCCCGCCATTTTTAAGAGAGGTAAACATCACTCTTCACCTTAAAACAGGGAAGGCCCTGAAGGACTATGCTTCTTATAGGCCCATCTCACTTCTGAAGGTCAATTTCAAAATCCTATCGAAGACTCTTGCACTGAGACTAGAAACTGTGCTGCCCTACATCATTAAGGAGGATCAGACGGGTTTTATAAAAGGTCGCAGATCGTCTAATAATGTCAGGAGGTTATTTAACATGATCCAAGTATTTCAACAATGATCAGTATAGGGATTAGTGATCTCTGCAGACGTAGAGAAGACATTTGATCGGGTCGATTGGCCATACCTTTTTTAAAGTGGTTTGGCCTGGGCGAGGTCCTTATCAGATGGGTAAAGGTTTTGTATAGTAACCCTCTTGCCGCGGTTCTCATCAATGGTGTGTGGTCAAGCAATTTTTTATATCCTTAGGGGCAGTCAACAGGGCTGTCCCCTATCACCATTGCTTTTCACTTTGGTGATTGAACTGCTGGCAGAGGCAATACGTAGAGATCCCAATAATTTGCTTCAGAAGTGGGACAAAGTCACACAAGATTGCGTTGTATGCAGATGACGTTCTTGTCTTTTTGTCAAAGCCAACAGTCTCACTGCCTCATCTGTTACAATGCATTAAGTCGTTTGACGGCTTTTCGGGTTACAAGATCAACTTTGCAAAATCAGAGGTCATGCCGAAAAAGACTCGTCCTGAGGATGAATCTTGATTTCCCTTTAGATAGTCACAGGAGGGTTTTCTCTCATTAGGTATATTCATTACTCCTGTCTTTGATCGGCTATTTAAAACCAATATTGCCCATTTATTCTACAGAATCAAAGAAGACCTTCGAAGATGGGAGGCATTTCCGATCTCTTGATTAGGTCGGATGGCCCTTATTAAAATGAACATTCTCCCCTGCCTGTTGTGTCTTGTGTGAACGCTTCCTTTGATCTTTACTGAACAAACCTTTAGGAGACTGAACGGCTGGTTCAGTTCTTTCATCTGGTATCGTAAGTGACCCCTTATTAAACTAACTAAATTACAACTACCCCACAGACTGGGAGGAGTGGACCTCCCAGATATTAAAAACTATAATTAGACTCGGCAAGATGGCGGCGATTCTGTAGAACTGCTGCAGACAGTTCTGTCTAACAGCCAAGGCATACCGGTGTTTTTTGCCATCTCTGGCCAACTTATGTGGTGGAAATATTAGTTTAAAACCTTAGAGAACACATATTTGTTAATATTTGGGAGTGGGAAGGATGCCAAAGGGAATAGGAGCGAGCAAACAGCAGCAGGGAGGACACTCCCCTGCAGCACCTACAACACCAGAGACAGCAGCAACAGCAGTCTTTCCTAAACCCCCCCCGGGGACCTGACAGACTCACAGGAATTGGCTGCAGTGATGGAGAGACTTACCTTGAAAGTTGCATCTGCGATTGAGGAAATCCATGGGGAGATTCGTGCCCAGGTCCAACCTATAACATCGAGGCTGCAGAAGCATGAGCAGGAGATCCAGGGCCTTGGGGAGAGGCTGGAGGAGGTGGAGGATCGAACTAAGGCCTCGGAAGCTGCAATGGAGCGCTCATCCAGTCAGATCCAGGTGCTGGAGCGAGAGGTGTAGGCCTTGTGAGACCATATTGACGACCTCGAAAATCGAGGTCGGAGGATAAATTTCCGAATTGTTGGGCTCCCTGAAGGTGAGGAAGGTGAGCAGCCAGTCAGTTTGTTTGAAAACTGACTGCCGAAGTTTTTGGGCCTTCACATCAAGTCCAGCAGGCTATAGATTGAAAGGGTGTATCAGGTTACAGTGCACCTCAGGGCTGGTGAAGCTTCCCCTCCCGGTCCTAGTGCACTTCCACTCATATAAGGAGAAGCAAAAAGTCATAGAAGCTTCCAGATCCCTGGGAAAAGATCCACAGGCGCTGTTGTACAAAGGGTCAAAAATCATGTTTTTCGAGGATTTTTCAGCGGCTATAATCCGAAAGGGGAAGTCCTTCGATGAAGTTAAAAAGAGTCTGAGGAACCTGGGCATCCAGTACTCCATGAGATACCCCGCAGTACTTCGTTTCAGCCGTGAGGACTCAGTTTATACATTTGACTCGGCGGATAAAGCTAAAAACTTTGTGGACACTTTAAAATAGACGGATTGGCCTGAAGAATATGGTTAATGTTTGTTCTCTTTTCTATTTTTCCCCATGTTTTCCCTTCCTTTTTTTTATTCCTTTCTTTCTCCCTAATAATTTCCTTTTTGGAAAGGGGGGAAAAGACTTTGGAATAAGTTGTTCCTTTTTTTTTAATAACTGGATTTCCTGCTGGGAAATTTTGTGGATGTTCTTTGTTGTCTCTCCCCCTTTTTTTTGTTTGTTTGTTCTGCTTCTCTTCCAGTCACAAGTAGGGGTGTCATGAAGCCAGGGATGGGTGGAGTGCTCATCCTGACTTTGTCTTTTGATTTAAGGATCATCTCCTTGTTTATTTCTGGCCTAAGGCTGGGGCATAGTCCAGGTTTGAAGGAGCTGTGAAGGAGGGTATAGGTAGGGTGAGTGCCCCCTATGAGCAGGGGAAAGAGTCTTCCATTCAAGGTTCTATTGTTGGTTTTCTTTGTAGTTTGTTGGTAGTAATAGTTGTTTATTGTTATGGTAGAGTAGTTTTTGTATATATAGTTTTTCGATTCTATGAGTCTTTATTTACTTATGCTTGGCATTTTGTAAGCAGGGTTCTCCCTCCGAGGGGTTCAAGGGTGTCTGAAAGGGGATATGGCTAAGTGTGTGTCTTATTAAATGGTGCACCTGGAACATTAAGGGAAGTCATTCGCCTATTAAAAAGGAAAAAAGTGCTTTCTAGCCTTAAGAGGGAAAGGGTTGATATCACTTTGTTGCAGGAGACCCATCTTGATGATGAGGAACACCTGAAATTGCAACAGGGGGGTTACGACCAGGTATTCTTTTCATCCTTTACTACTAAAAGTAGGGGAGTGGCGGTACTTATCCAGAAAAATATGCCGTTCACATTATTAGAGCAGGTGAAAGATGAGCAAGGATGGCTTATGATACTTAAAGCCCTGATACATGGAGGAATATGGCATTTTAAACGTCTACTGTCCACTGGCGCATCCCCTCAAATTTTTGATTAGTGCTTTCTCTAAGTTGAGTGTTTTTGGAACACGGCACATTATTATCGGGGGGGATTTTAATTGTCTTTTGGATGCGACAGTGGTTAACGATATTTGGAGATGTCTTCACCCTACTGGCAGGGACTTCGCCTTTTTTTCAAACCCACATAAATGTCACACGAGGATTGACCTCGCTCTGGCTCCCTCGACCCTTCTGGATTCGATTATGAGTTGTAAAATTGGGAATATAGCTATCTCTGATCACGCGGCAGTTTATTTGGAGTTTAAGGCCAAGAGTCAAGGGCTAGCTTTGCGGCACTGGCGTTTGGATCCCTTTCTCCTTAAGGATTCCAAATTTGTGGAATACTTTTTGAAGGAATTTCACGAATTCTTGACTATCAACTCAGGTATGGCTAGTAGTCCGTCCATGCTATGGGAAACTGCTAAGGCCTTTGCTAAGGGATTAGCTATTTCCTATTCGGCTAGCTGGAAATGATAGAAGAAGGAACAGCAGCGTCTACTTGAGATGCGGAGGCAGCACATTTTGCGCGGCCTTCGGTAACTAAGCTACAGTGGATCACAGCCCTTCAGGCTGCCTTGAATTCAATACTGACACAAAACGCAAAGAAAGAACTTGCTTTTGCTAGACAAAGGCTGTTCGAATATGGGGATAGGCCAGGGAAGTATTTAGTGTACCTGACTAGGAAAAAGCGTGCTCCCCAATCCATTACTGCAATCAGAGACAGCACCGGGGTCCTTACATATGATGCTAAAAAGATTAATGAGGCTTTTCGGAGCTTTTACTCTGAATTGTATTGGTCTGAAGGTTGTGAAGACAGGAAGGCTAAAATGGAGACCTTTTTTAAGAACCTGGACCTACCAGGGGTAACCTCGGAACAGGCCTCTCTCCTTAATGCCCCCTTGACAGTTCAGGAAATACAGGAGGCAGCTAGGCAACTTCAGAGTGGGAAAGTGCTTGGCCCTGATGGTCTTCCGGGTGAGTTTTATAAGGTGTTTAGAGGGATTCTGTCAGGGCCAATGTTGGAAATGTACAATCATTCCTATATGCATGAATGCCGACCACCATCTTTGAGAGAAGGTAATATTTCCTTAATTCTTATGATGGGGAAGTTTCCTGAGGATTGTGCCTCATATAGGCCCATCTCTCTATTAAATTCAGATTTCAAGATTCTGTCCAAGATCCTGGTGCTGAGATTGGAAAGGGTGTTGCCCCATATTATTATCCAGACAGGCTTTATAAGGGGCTGTAGGTCCTCTAATAATATTAAAAGGTTGCTGAATATGGTCCAAGTTTGTCAGCAACAATCGATTCAGGGGTTGGTGATTTCCTTAGATGCAGAGAAAGCATTTGACTGGGTGGAGTGGCCGTATCTTTTTTATGTCTTAGAACAGTTTGGGTTGGGTGGGGTCTTTGCTAGGTGGGTGGAGGTTTTATATCGCCACCCTCTGCCCGCGGTCATCACCAACGGGGTGAAGTCTGGGAATTTTAGGATTGTTAGAGGTAGTCATCAAGGCTGCCCCCTCTCACCGTTGTTGTTTACGTTGGTGATAGAGCCGCTGGCAGAGGCCATTCGTCAGAATGTCCACATAACCACTCCGGAAGTGGGATCGAGGGCACACAAGATTACACTGTTCGCGGATGATGTCCTTCTGTTTTTATCAAACCCGATCACCTCCGTATCCCATTTGATACAATGTATCAATTCATTTGGGGCTATTTCAGGATATAAGATTAACTTTGCAAAATCGGAGGCTATGCCTTTGGGGAACCTTAAGGATGTGCCAGAAGTTGAAGGTGGCCCTAACTTCCCTTTTAAGTGGTCACGGGCAGGGTTCTGGTACCTAGGCATTTTTATTACCCCCAAGTTTGATCTGTTATTTCGGACTAACTTTGCTCATTTGCTCAACAATATTAGGCGAGATCTCCAGAGACGGGAGGCTCTTCCAATTTCATGGCTGGGCCGAATATCTCTCATTAAGATGAATGTTCTTCCTCGTTTGCTTTATCACATGCGTATGCTCCCTATAATGTTTCCCAGGTCAACGCTGTGGAAGCTTATGGTATGGTGTAGTTCCTTTGTCTGGCATCGTGGGCGGCCCCTCATCAAACTTACTAAATTGCAGTTGCCTCAAGGAGGGGGAGGAGATGATTTCCCAGATATCAGGAGGTATCAATTGAGTTCCCTGCTGTCCTTTGTCTGTGATTGGGTAGGTAATGATCCAAACTTAATATGGCTGGAAATTGAGGCCTCCCAAGCAAAGTGCCCTCTTATTAACCTGTTGTTCATGGATAACATGAGGACAGTTATGGACCACTGCCGGAACCCCACTGTCATTAGTACCGTCAAGGCATGGAGGGCGATGCGTCAGTGAGGGTTGTTTATCCAAGACTTCGCCACTTACACCTACAGTTGGCATGCCAGGGTTCTGACCAGGGATGATGGACTCAGGGTTCAAACTATGGGCAGCGAGATGAGTTTCTAGTTTGGGAGACTAGTTTGAGGGGGAGGTTATGATGTCTTTTGAGCAACTGAGCTGAAAATACAGGTTCCCCGGCAGAGACCTTTTCCATTTTTTACAGGTTAGGGATTCAATGCAGAAGAAGACTACGCCTGTCACTAAGCCCTATCAGCCCGATACAGAGAGGATGTTGCTATGTTCCACAAGCACCCTTTCGGTTAGTGCCCGCTCTTGCCTGCTGTGTGGCAGGGCCTGGCAGGATATTCACCGGTTATGTGAGCTCTAGGAGCAAGAGCTAGAAGTGGAGATCTCTTCTGAAACATGGGAGAACATATGGGAGAATATTCGAAAGATCTCAATCTGTAACAGGACATGCGCTACGCAGTTAAAAGTTCTGCACAAGGCTCATCTGGTACCAGACCCTTTGGCGGTTTAAAAAAGGGGCATCTTCAGTGTGCCCAAATGTAAAATAAGCATAGGTACTCTTACCCATTGTTTCTGGACATGCCACAGGCTCCGTGTTTATTGGAGCGCTGTGGCGGGAGGGATAGGGAGGGTATTGAGGACTGAAGTCAAAGTAGACCCGATATCTCTCCTCTTAGGTTTACCAAATTTACCATCTTTAGACGGGCATGGGAAGAAACTATTTAATATTCTTACATACTGTGCACGGAAGAATATTCTGATGAACTGGGTGTCTGAAAACACGCCAGGCTTGCTGGGATGGCAGAAATTAATTATGAAGCACATTCCCGTGGACGTTGTTACAAACATGGTGCACCACACAACAGACCATTTTTATAAGACATGGCAGCCCTACTTGAGTTATTTGGATATAGATTTATCAGTTATCTTATCTAGGGCATTTGTTTAACCAGGATGATTAGATTTGTCGAGCCCTGGGCCCTGGAGGGGGTCTCCCGAGTTAATACGGGTATGTATACAACGCTCCCGTTCCTTCGTTTAGGAGCCTTGCGCCGAGCATAGCTGTTCTGTATTTTGTGGATTTGTTTTGCTTTTCTTTCTTTTTTTTGGTGTTGCTTTGCACAATGTTGGGGTTTGCTTTGTATGATAGAGTAGGTTAGTAGTTAGTAGATAATAGTTGTATTGTAATTTGTGGTTTTATTTCTTTTTATTATACTGATATTTGTGATTGATTGATTGTTTTCTCAATAATTTTATATGTTTGTAAAGCTAAAAAAAATTGCTAATAAATATATTTACGAAAAAAACTATAATTAAGCTCATCATTATCTTACATGGGTGACTGGGCCCAGGGGGACTCTCACTCACTATGGGTAGACATCGAAGCATCTCAGGCAAGATGCTCCCTTACTAACTTGCTGCTCTTGGACAAAATGAGGACCGTTAAGGAATATTGCCATAGCCCAATAGTTATTAATACTGTTAAAGCATGGAGGGCAATGAATCAAAGTAAGGGTAATATTGCCAAAACATCATTTTTTACGCCCATATTAAATTGAATTGAATTGAATTGAATTTATTGTCATGTGTACAGAGGTACAGTGAAAAGCTTTGTCTTGCGAGCATTACAGACAGATCAAAGAGTTACGGAGCATAGATAAGTAAATAATCGGTCAACAGCGGCAAAAACAAAAATACAGGAACAGGCGAATGTTAAAAGTTTGTGAGTCCATTCAGTATTCGAAGAACAATAGGGTAGAAACTGTTTCGAAACCGGTGGGTGTGTGTGTTCAGGCTTCTGTACCTTCTCCCTAGTGGTAGAGGTGTAGAAAAACATTGCATTTTGGGAAAGCAAATCATAGCAGGACTTATACACTTAATGGTAAGGTCCTAGGGAGTGTTGCTGAACAAAGAGACCTTGGAGTGCAGGTTCATAGCTCCTTGAAAGTGGAGTTGCAGGTAGATAGGATAGTGAAGAAGGTGTTTAGTATGCTTTCCTTTATTGGTCAGAGTATTGAGTACAGGAGT
>NC_057722.1:15671050-15701405 GCF_004010195.1 Chiloscyllium plagiosum | reverse complement strand
TAATCTAATCTAATCTAATCTAAAAACCTGTTTGGAGAGGGCCTCTCAGCCGAGTTCGAGTGGCTCTGTAAGATATGGGAGAGTGAGTTGGACGTTGAGATCTCTTCAGAAGTATGGGAGGATATCTGGGAAAATGCAAGAAGGATCTCAATTTGCAATAGGACCCATGCCTTGCAATTGAAGATTCTTCATAGGGTCCAGACCATCTATCAAAATTTAATGTGGGAGAATTTCCAATGTGTCCTAAATGCAAAATGAGTGGGGGCATGCTCACTCATTGTCTCTGGTCCTGCCACAAACTGTGGGCATACTGGACCACTGCGCTAGGTGAAATAGAGAGGGTCTTGGGGACAGAGATGGAGATGGATCCAGTATTTCTTCTTCTTGGCCTAGACAATCTACTTTCATTAGATGAACATAAAAAAGAGCTTTTCAGTATCCTCATTTTTTGTACAAGAAAGAAGATTCTGTGAGAGTGGTTGTCTGAAAACACCCCCTGGGATTGTTGGGCTGGCATAAATTAGTCATGGAACATATCTCTTTGGACTTTTTTATGAGTATGGTACACCATAAAACTGAGAACTTTTATAAGATATGGCAGCCTTTTTTGGACTACTTGGGTACACATTTGTCTGCCATACTAATAAGGGCCTTAATATAGCCATAATGATTCTTTTTAATGAATCTGGTATCCAGAAAGGAGGAACTGCAAACACATGAATATGTATAAATTTGTGCTTTTGATGGTTGAGGGCTATTACTTTGTTTCACTAGGCTGCATTGTTATTATTATTATTACTGACATGATTTATTAGTTAGCTGTTAGTTATTATTTATTTATTTATGTAATTAGTCGGCTTCTTTGTATTATTTTGAATTGTTTTGCTTTGTACTTGTTGTAATACTCAAAAAAATTTCCTTCTTTTAATAAAATGTAAATATATTTTATATATATATAGAAGCTGTTCTGCAGACAGAGTTCCACCAAAAGAACATAACAATATAACATAAGAACTAGGAACAGATGTAGGCCATCTGGCCCGTCCAGCCCACTCTGCCATTCAATAAGATCATGTCTGATCTTTTCACAGCCTCAGCTCCACTTACCCACCCTCTCACTGTATCACTTAATTCCTTTATTGTTCAAAAAAACTTAGCTTTAAAAACATTTACTGAAATAGTGTCAACCACTTCACTGGGCAGGGATTTCCATAGATACATACCACTCTGGGTGCAGAAGTTCCTTGTCAATTCAGTCCTCAATCTGCTCCACCTAATTTTGAGGCGATGCCCTCTTGTCCTAGTTTCACCTGCCAGTGGAATCATCCTCTTTATGTCTAGCTTATCTATTCCCTTCATAATTGTATATGTTTCGATAAGATTCCCCCCTCATTCTTCTGAATTCCAATGAATATAATCCCAATCTACTCAGTCTTTCCTCATAAACCAACCCCTCCTCAACTCCGGAATCAACCAAGTGAAATTCCTCTGCTCCCCTTTATAGCCAGTACAAAAACTATCCCATAAAGTAGAAACTCACAATTCTTGCATATAAAGATACTGATCGTGGTCAGTAAGAAGGAACACATACTTTCTGTCCCTTACAACACAAATGGCCAAATATCATTTCCATGTTATTTCATTCAAGCTATTCACTTTCCACCTCACTATTAAAACGCATAGAGTTTTTAAAAAGTCACATGTGTTCATGGGATATAGGTATCATTGTCTGGGCAAGAGCATGTTATCCATTCTCTAATTGCCTTCAAGAAACTGGTGGTGATGAGATGCCTTTTTGAACTGCTGCAGCCCATATGCTGTAGGTCGACTCACAATGGCAAAGCTGAGGGAGTTTCAGGATTTTGATCCAATGAAGAAAAGGAATGGTAATTTATTTCCATGTTAGGATATCCTGAGTGGTTTGGAGGAGAACTTTGGGGTGTTTCCACATGTCTTGAATAGGATCAAGGTCCTTGAGCGTTATTGTAGCTGTAATAATCCAGGTAAGGGGGGAGTATTCCTTCACACCCCTAAATTGTACCTTGGAGATGATGGACAGGCTTTTCAAAGTCTGTTGGTCATCAAATCCTTGGACTATTCCAAACATTTGCCCTCTTGGAAACAGAGTGTTTATTGTGAGTGGCAAATCCAATTCAGTTTTTGGTCAATGGAAACAACCCCCAAGATGTTGATAGTTGTGAAGTTGCAAGAGTTTGTACTGTGGACATGAAGTGAACTTAAATGTTAAAGTTTTGTTATTTCGACTATCTTTTTCATGGCAGGTGTTAATTAGCACAACTGAAAACTAGTGCAGATGTGGAGCATAATTCCTTTTATTGTTCTTGCATAATTTAAAATTTGCTAAATTTTCATCTTAAAAATAAATTCCTACTGTTTCGCTTGTTGAATCTAAGTTTGGATTGCAGGATATTTCTCAGTTGTACCTGTTGTATCAATTAGTCTCAGCCCTGTAAATATAACTGGAGGATTTATAGGAGATCAACATCACTACCTCTTCATACCTTCAACTTTAAACTAAAATAATGGATAAACCACATTTTGAAATGCTGCAGTTTTTGATTTATGATAAATGTATTCTCTGGTCAGAGTGGAAATCCATGACATGTCAAAATACTTATTTTTCACAAAACGTAAAGCTAATCCCCCATGGACCATTTACAATATACATTCACCTTTAGTCACACTAAGGTATATTTGTTTCAATTGAATCAGCTCTGCCTGTTCTCAACAATGCAAGCATGGACACATTTCAGAGAGATCTCAGTCATGAAGAACATTTCTGCTGATGGAGTTAGGAAATTACATTTTAGTTAATACTGGACATGCATTAGCATTATAAAAGCTCACCAGACTGATTTTAGCTTTTAAAAAAACTTAGTATATACGTGAATTGGCTCTTCTCCAATTGGCTCCAATATCTAATAAAAAACTATGCTTAAATAAAAAAAATCCACTGAAAACCTGCACCTATCATGCCTTGCTGTTTCCAGAACAAAAGCAAATATTCCTTCAATTTGTATAAGGCAGCACTGCTGGTTCAGTTTTGAACTGTGATACATTGCACACTCGCACCCATGCAAAGTTAAACAAGACAAAAGTATGAGTGGAGCGTGGTTTAGTGATGCATGGCTGAAGAACTTTCAAACTCTTATTCAGCAGCTACAGAGAAATTCCTGTCTCTGAAATGCCTATTAATTCCTCATATCACATACCAAGGGATCAAACATACCTTTGAAGTGAAGCTTATTCACCTGATTTTTATTTGCACGCCTGGAGACATGCATTATCGACCTGTGCATGACCAGAGGTGTTTGTATGTTTCTAAGTGTATCTGCATATGTAAAAGAACTGTGCATATTTTCAATGTACTTTGGTCCATCTTGCTTGGGAACTCAGTAACACCATCATTTAGCCCTTGGAGCCTGTTTTACCATCCAGTGAGATCATGGCTGCTTGTAACTTTACTCCGTATCCTGAATTTGCCCAAACCTCCTTCGTATCTTTTTATAAATAACAAAAAGATCACTCTCAGACTTACAATTAATTGGTTACAGAGGGAGTTCCATCTGCAGGAGTTCCAAACTGCTACCATGCTGCTTGTGTATTTGTGTTTAACTTTTGGAAAGGTCTAGCTCCGGTTTTACACAATCGATAGGCTTAAGCTTCCCTAACCAGCAAAACCGATTTCATTCTATTCTATCAGTCTGTTCCCCATTAACATCTTGGATATGTTAATCATATCTCCTGACCTTTTCAATCCCAGTGAATAAATGCTTTGTTTGGGAAATGCCCAATTCTCAATTTAACCTTTTGGAGCCCAGTTAAGGGGAGGTAATTACTTCATAGTATTGTCACAAGACGATTAATCCATAAATTTAGCTCATGTTCTGGGACCCTAGAATTTTTATTTCTGGAATTAAGAATCTGAGAACCATGAAACCATGGTCAATTGTCAAAAAAAACATCTGTTTCACGAATGTTCTTCGGGGGGAAGGAACTGCCATCATCACCTGACTGGTCTGCGTGACGCCAGAGCCACAACAGTGTGATTGACCCTCAACTGCTCTCTGAAATGGCCGAGCGAGCCACTCAATTGTATCAATCACTACAAAGTCTAAACAAGAAAATAAAACTGACAGGCCACCAGGCATTAACATCAACAGCAAAAACCGTCCTCTCAACCTTGCAATGTCCTCCTTACTAATATCTGGGGGCTAGTGCCAAAATTGGGAGAACTGTCCTCAGACTGTCAGGCTATTGCTTGGCCATTGTCTGTAAAGTACAATCCTTTGAACATGACTAACAGAATTAGAATTAGATTCTATTGTCACATTTACCCAAGTACATGGATACATGAGTGCAGCAAAAAGTGTACAAAGACACCACTTCTGGTGGCATCTTAAGCACAAAAGTGCTTAGGTACAAAATCATTGGTGTCAACTAGAAAAATAAAGAAATAAAGTTGAAAGTTCAGCATTACAGTCCTTTGAAAGTAGACAACGAGAGAGAGAAAAAAATACTGGGCTTACAGACCCCTGCACTGGGCTTCACCTCGAGGCCAGGGGTCTGCGCAGTGTCCCAAACACCACCATCATCCCTGGATATGTTCCGTTCCACCAGCAGAGGTCTTGGCATTGTGGTATACAATCGGGAGGGAATTCTACTGGGAAATACTCAATATTGACTCTAGATCCCGTGAAGTCTCATGGCATCATGGGCAAAACAATCTCCTGCTGGATTATTACATACCATCCTCCCTCAATCAGTACTCCTCCATGTTTAACAACACTTGGCAGAAGCACGGATGGTGAAAAGGGTGTAAAATGTACTCTGAGTGGAGAGTTCAATATCTATGAAGAAGTGGGCTCAGCAGCAGCACTACTGATCGAGCTGGTTGGGTCCTAAAGGACATAGCTGCTGAACTGAGTCTGCAGCTGGTGATGAGGGAACAACAAACTTGACCATGTCCTCTCCAATCTGTCTGCTGCAGATGTATCTGTCCATTACAGTATCAGTAACAGTGACCACCACACAGTCCTTGTGGAGACTAAGCACCCACTGATAATACCCTGCATCATGTTGTGTGGAGCTATCCCTGTGCGGAATGGACAGATTTCAAACAGACTGGGCATCCATGAGGCACTGTGGACCATCAACAATAGTAGAATAGTACTCCTTCACAGTCTGCAACTTCAGGCCTGGTCCCACTCTACCATTACCATCGAGCCGCGGGGATCAACCCTGGCTCAATGGAGAGTGCTTATGCCGTGTCTTCCCACACAACTACTACTATCTCAAAAGGATAAGGGCAGCAGATAGGTGAGAACACCACCTTGGAAAACATAACCGCCATTGCTTCACTGTTGCTGGGTTAAAATGCGGAAACTCCCTTTCTCACACGATTATGAACATACCCATAACAAATCGACAGCACTGGTTCAAGAAGCCAACTCAACACTGGGTACAAATGCTGGCCACCTCCCAAATAATTACACTCTATGTCGACCTGTAAAAATTAATATTCTCGATGATATGACATAACAACAAGCGCTTGGAAAGAAAACATCCACTTGGATACATACATAGGTGAACATAGAAATCCAGGCTCACATACTCCTCTATATGAATCATAAAGCTCTCAGCTACTTTACATTATGACTAGATCATAGAGCTATTCATGACAATTCAGCATAATTTGAAAGAAAAACCAAGCATGACAACTTACCTGTCATTCCTGAATGATGACATCTTTATAATGTGGAAATCAGAATGTGAGTCTTATCTTTGACTCTAAACAACTCCAACAGCCACGTATGTCAGACCTAGCACCAAGCCACACCACAGGAGAATATCAAGAACACTAAACCCTACCAAAGTATGAGACATATAGTCAGAAGAAGTGGCTTTTCAAATTTTGCTGTTATTGTTGCAATAGAATCTATAAATAATGTCAACAAACAAATTTCAACAGTTCTTTGACCTGCCTGTTGAATATCTGTAGAGTTATCATCAGCCTTTCAATAACAGATCAAACCAAAGTTAAACATTACCTCGTGGTGTAGCCATTGCCCAGAGTATACACCTTTACAGCAACGTCTCTTAATGATCCATAATTAATCATTTCATCATATTAAGATGTGATCACGTGAAAACCACAGCAATAGGGTGTCATTGAACACCCTCCTTCAAGCCACCATTGGGAAAGGTAGCATTATGTCATGGTGCCTGATGGACATTTTGTTCACCAGATAAGACTGGTGTTTTCACTTTTAAAAAATGATATTTTACTCAAAGACGTGCCAGAATACGAATTCAGACAATTGCCATGTGGTCTGTATCACTGCAATAACAATTTCTCAAAGGAAAATGACATAAATCCCTCAAGAGAAATGGATTTAGAATGCCATTGTATAATGAGAGTGGATATGATAACAAGATGATGATATATGTCAAGGATGTAACAGTCAACAAGGGTCATGGGAAAAGGACTGAAGAAAGGATGGAAGAACTAATGAGAGATGTACTTACAGAGAACAATATTACAGATAAAAGGCATAAGTACTAGTTTGAACTTAGGCAGCAGTCACTCAAAGTTAAGAAACAAGTATTATACAGCACAAACCACTAGAAACAAGGATAACCATCTCTCCATTGCACAGAGTAGCACCCCAAGCCACAAGTCTTGTGATAACATGAAATATCGTCCTCATTTTGAAGTGGAGCTACTTCTAAACATTATATTAGCTCTTATCTAATTATCTGAGCCATTCCCTTCTTTATCTCTGGTTACATTTCATGGTTGTTCTCTCATGTTTTTGTATTTACAATGAAAAGTAGTTTCCTGAATAGACAAAGTCTTCTAAAAGGGTGATGTTATCTTGCACCATTTATAGCCTTGGGAGATCATAAAATGCTTTTCAAGCCAATGAGATAACACTGAAATGTAGACACTATTGTGCAATGTCAAAAAATACCCAGCATTGCAGCATGTAGCATTGGAGATTGTTCGTTCCGTTTGTCTTTTTCCTTCCAACGGACTCCCCCGGTAACAATTCAATGTACAGGGTTAGATTAAATACAACTCAGTTAGCACAGACAACCTATGACAGCAAGATAATTAATTAGCATAATGTTTAAAATTAAAAAGGGAGGTTAATTATGCTATGTTTTTCCTCCCTTTTGAAGACTCCTACAAATGATTAGTCAGGTTTGTTTCATGGTAAATCTTCCAAATGCAAGGTCATATGTCAGTAACACAATTTCTATTTTTTTCTGAGTATTGTCATCCATTTCATGGGGTTAGGGAAACAGGAGAAACCATTTAGGGAGAATTATTTCTAGTCTTATTCTCCAGACTTTGAGTCAAAAGGTGTCTGAAAGTCAGAACTGTCATCATTCACAATTAAGGGTGCAATGCGGTAAGAGTTAGCAGAAAACCACATTCAGCAGTGTTGGATATTATCTGTTTCCAAAGCATTCATTACTACCTGTATGAATTTAATTAACATGCTCAGAATACAGCATACAAACAATAAAAAAAAACCCTGGACCCAGACTAATTGGCAAATCAATCAACTTGACCAATTCCTGGACAGAATTTATCCCAGTAATTTCTAAATTAGGTAAAAGTCAACAACTTCATGCTTGTACTAACTTCAAACTTAAGGGCTGAACTTTTCTATTTTTTGGCCAAGTGTTATCTTTGGGGAGTTTCAATGTGGACTTTCCATTGTCATTCACAATGACTTTGTTAAAACCATTTTCCTTTCCCTACCCATTAATTACACATATGAACATCCTTTTCATGTAATCACGTGGCACCGGGGCAAAACGCCTGCAGCTGCCGGAACACTCCGACATCCAAGCTGGTGATATCATCCTTAAAACTCAGCTGAACATCACTTACAAGTCAGGGTCTGGGACACACGTTGTTCTCAAAGGAAATTGAAAATGCTCTCAGAAACAGAATTTGCAAGCCTGCTTTCCAGATAGAATCCTGATACCTTGGTGGACAAAGTGATAGAGAAGACAATCCTCTCCCAGTATTATTGATTCGGAGATGCCGGTGTTGGACTGGGGTGTACAATGTTAAAAATCACACAACACCAAGTTATAGTCCAACAGGTTTAATTGGAAGCACACTAGTTTTCAGAGCGATGCTCCTGATGAAGGAGCGTCGCTCCGAAAGCGAGTGTGCTTCCAATTAAACCTGTTGGACAGCAACCTGGTGTTGTGTGATTTTTAACTCTCCCAGTAAGGGAGGCAGCCATCGCATCAATGAAGTCGACAGAGACAGTGGCCTGGGTGGAACTTCTGTGATCTTCTGTGCTTCCTAGAAGCTACCATCTTGTCTCAATTTCCTCACACTCACTAATTCTAATACAGTTTGCAAATCTCACAATGCACAGAGATTACCAACCTGTCTATTGCATGCAGCCTCTCCATTCTACAGCTCTCAATCACTACAACTCCTCAACTTTCCTTCTTCCGGCTAAGAAGCTTGCAATCCAAAGATTCTCACTATCTTTTCCTCAACTTTCTTACTAACGCTACTCCAGCAATGGTCTGTTATACCAGTATATAGAAATCTCTCCATTACGCCACTGGCCTTCTATCTAATACCATGCCAAAATACTGTATATTCTCTGGTTTCATTCAATGTTAACTTGACCCACTTTTCCTGAGTACAAAATCTTCACTATAAATGTTTTTTCTTTCAAAATAATTTTGATCCAGAAATACTGAAGTCGCCTTCAGAAAATATTTCAAATATGCATGTTCAGTCACTTCAATATTTAAGAACTGTTGATTGATTTTTAAATTCCAACCTCAAAACATTCCAAAGGAACGCAGAGCTATGCTCACTATTGAAGGCTGAGTGATATGAGAATAACTCTGATTTAAGAGTGTTTCAAAACTTTGCCTACATACCTTGCAAAGACATTCCCCAGTCATTATGCTTTGAAAAATCTTCCACCAGTGTAATGGATGAACTGATCACTTTGGACTGTTTGGGAGATCCTCTTGTGCTCAACTGGACTGTTGTTCTCTAAGACAGCAATGACACTTTTCAAATTGGTGATGTATGCAGACTGCGAAATTTGTATTCTATTTATAAAAGTTATGGACAGTGTTAGTCCCCTTGTTGCAACTAGAGAAATTCATCCAATCGATTTGCAAAAAAGCAAAACAGGTTTGGATATTTGAATTGAAAGACAAACAAAATCTTCAAAAGCTATTTTTAAAAAAAACTATCCAAGTGCAAATTGCCATAAACATCAACGGGGAAAAGATATGTCACATTTTCTATTCTTTTGTATTAGTCCTCATTTTTATTGGATCAAACCTTGCCTTTGAATTCACCACGCTGGCCCAGATTTATAGCCCAGCCTCAGACATGAAAGAGCAGCTGATATGCTAAAACCTTCAACTCTTTAGACCAGGTGGCAGAGTGCAACTGGAAAAGTGGAAACAATGGCAAAAGATACTCCTGGGTGGCTCAAATCCCAAGAGTGGTATTGAATCCATTGAGTCTGGCCTGCATGAGTCAGAAACAAGAATGCCATCTTTAAGTTAAGCTAATACCTGACTCATTAAAAAAATTCACTGTGACTTAGGAATCAGAACCAGATTTCAAAATATAACTCCTCTTACCATCAAATACCTGTTTTGACACCAACCTCAGCTACTGAAGGCATTTGAGAGATTGCCAGAGAAATATTCCCAGCATGCTAAAGCAGAACCAATTTGAGAACAGTTGGTCATGTGAAAGAGCCAGTTTTTCTCTTCAACCAAAAAGGGAAAAAAAATCAACTTTACAACAGAAATGTTAAAATAGAAACCCAAGGCAAACAGCAAGGAGAGAATGCTAAATGGGAGAAATTCTCTCAAAATATGCAGTCAGCCTGACCAGGTGGTCAGGCCAACCAGTTTCACGACTTTACTCAAACAGCCTTCGTTAACCATCACCACCCCCCGACAAGCAAGACTGCCTTCCTTGATGACACTCCAATCAAAGTCCTTCTTACCCCTCAGAGACAGCCAGCTTGGCACCGAGCAAAACCCCTCCAATATCCCTTATCAGAGCTTGCCTCCCCCAGCCCCAAGTGCAGTACTGACAGTTGCCATCGCTTTTGACTGTGCTGTTCTGACAGGATGCTGCTGGCCTCTGTTGTCTGGCAGATTTGAGAGGTGGGACATTCCTGAGGACAGGACCTCCAGTCCAAAAGGTTGATCAGCAGTCTCCCTCCTCTCTCTGATGTCTAAAAGGAGGACTTTGTTTAAACCTGATGTCACTGCACAAGACATTGATCAGATCAAGTTTGTAGTCTAGGAGTTTCATGAAAGTGATTAGTGGGCTCAAAATGGGTATGAAGACCAGGTAAAAAGCTAAAATTTGAATCCATTTCCTTCAGAATGGGAGAACAATAGAAGAGACAACTGGAGATATATAGGTCATGTAGGTAATTGATCCAGGCAATTTGCTCACAATGTGAAAGAGTTAATGCCAAGATGTTACAAGACAAACCAGGTGTGACCTTTTCACCCAACTTTAAAGAAAGTTACCAAAAAAAAGGAGAGGAAAATGGATCTGATAAAGAAACTCTGTAAACAATTGGATGCATTTCTGGCGAGATAAGAACCCAAAGCATTTGATTGGCAAGTATGGCTGATTTATGAAAAAGTGTAGCAAAACCTAATGATTGGTCTGGCTGCTATACCACCACATTCTTTAACATATTCTTATATAAATAAATAAAACTACATTTTGAAATGGAGAACCTTCACTCTCAATAGTTCACTGCAGATGAGTTATAATGTACTAACTTGCGCAATGACACATATCCACAGAGAATAAAAATTAATGCAACAATTACATAAAAATTTTGAGTAATGACCACCATATACTGAACAGAAGATCTAAAGAACATAACTATATTTTGGAAATCTCTTTCTGACTCCCAAACCCATGACAGAAAAATCAATTGGATTTAAGTCTAATGATAATGAGCATTGAACTTATTCATTAAAGCCTCATCTTTATTTCAACAAAGCATGCTAGGGAGGTCTCTGAATAACCTCAAATAATAGTATTCAAGACCAGATCAATGTGGCTTTAATAAGTTATTGACTGACATAGACATTACAGAATAGCCATTATTTTTTCAATGGGATTTTGTTTGAAATGTTTGGGTGATTTATTCAAAAAGATCAACTCCGTCAGTAAGAGGTGGCTGTGTCTTTCATCCATCATCTGTACAGTGGTTTGAAGGAAGAGATCAGAATCCGAATCACAAAAGGACTTCAACTTAATTCTAGTTAAGGGGAGATTAAAACTTCAATTGAAATAAGACTATACTAAGCATCAGGAAAGTAGATCAGAATTTCAAATTTGAAAACGGCAAAACAAGAATTCATCTGGAATAGGAGAAATAAATCCAAGTTCAAAAACTCAACCTTACTGTCAATTCAAATTTGTCTGGCCATTGTTAATCGATTTCATTTTCTTTTTCAAATTGAAACTACATATTTGTTCAAGTTCAGAAGCAAAGGTTCTGCTCATAACTAATTCTGATATGATTCAAAGGTGTTTTAATTAGATGAAGAAGTATTCACTCAGTATTTTCTCAAAAGCTTCCATTCTAAATATAAGTCCAGCCTTATTGCAATTGAAGTGTTACAATGTGGTGCAATCATTGAGAAAATTAATTTTTCTTATGTCATAACTTCAAAAGGCAATACTGAAAGGAGGAGAAAGAGGTTTAAGGGTTGAGGGAGGCGCTGCCAGTGAGCAATCTGGATGAGGAAATGGTCACCTAAAATAGTCCTGCAATTGGAGCTGATGAAGCGTTGCAGTGAACAATCGCAATAACTTAATCATCTACATATGGGCTTCCAAGTCACCCATGATTAAAGTGTAAAGCCTCTATCTAGAGGAGACCAGGAGTTTCTCCATCTTGTTTGTGACTGAGATGGAATAAATCTAAAATAACACAAATATCAATGAAGAGAAAAAGCAAATGAAAGCTAGAGGTTCATTGCTATATCATATACTAATGGAGGGATTAAAATCACAAATGTTACATTTATGAATACGATAGAAGTAGGGGACATTTATCAATGCATAATCCTCTTAAACAAAAATGATCAAAACTGTACACTACATCTAAATTCATTGAACCTCTGCAAATCCCGCCCCCCCACCTCCAAATGTCAAGATGTTAACATAATATCGATACAAAACATATCCAAAAACAGAATCCCGCAGTTCATTCCAGGAGCAACTGAAGGAATAGAAGACAGCCCAAGGAGAAAGTCTAGGAGTGATCACTGAAGACAATACTAAAAGGAGGAGAAAGAGGTTTAAGGGTTGAGGGAGGCGCTGCCAGTGAGCAATCTGGATGAGGAAATGGTCACCTAAAATAGTCCTGCAATTGGAGCTGATGAACCGTTGCAGTGAACAATCACAGATTTGTTCCCTATTGATAAAAACAAAAAAAAAAGGTCAAGTTGCTATAGCCCTCTTGGACAATAACACTGCTCCCTCTTTATAGAGAGAAATGACTGGTGGTGGTTTAACCTAAAATTTGTCCTCTTCACCACTTTTGAATTTATGTATACAGCCCCACTAGCAAAATTCTTATTCTTTCCAATTGATATTCACTCTCATTGCAATCTCCAGGAGCACAGCTACCCAACCAACTCATTTTTTTTCCTGCATTCAGAGGGCTTCCCAATGCTTCAACCAATATGCTTCAACCTTCAAAACACCAATTCCCTCAGTAAGTCAGGCTCTTCTACTCCGCAGCTTCATCTAGCACAGTCTCAGTCTCATCCAACATCCTGACCTCACAGTTACAGTCTCCAAACAATTGCAGCTACCATACAGTTCTTATTCCCAAAGCCCAATTCAACTTTACCCCTTAGTTCATCAGTGTTTTCATAATCTCACTCTCGACTATTTCAGCCAGTCATCCTTTGAAAACCTCATTGTCGCCCATAATGGAGTCTACTGGCAGCCTCCCAAATAAAAATCCCTCTCCCTATTCAACCTTTACACCAAGTAACAATTTACACACAGTGATTTTAACTTTAACTTGATTTAATACAGAAACACTTCAAATGAATTGCCAATATGTTTTCCCATCCTAATGAACAAAGAATGCATGATATGTAACACTGAGACTGACCGACATAAATCTGTCCAAACCACCATCAGTTTCCTCTGACAAAATATTTATATTATCAGTCTACAAAACTTTTCAGCTTTTAAACAGAGACTGTGTAAGGCAGGAAAACTGAGTGTCACTTTATGACCTGAAAACAACAATTTATAGGACCATCTAAAAAAAACCCTTTCTGTCTGCACCTATTGCAGTAGGAAAACAGCACCAGGAGAGAGATGACTGCATTAGTCATGAAAAGCACTTGTTAGCTCTTAATTGATGACATGTAACTTATCATTGTACATTAAAAAGGACAATATCATCAGGCAAGAAACAATTTACTCAGTTTGTAAACAGAATGCAATTCATTATTTCTAATTCATTACAAGCGGTGCTTTTAAAAAATGAAAGCAATAAATAATTAAAAAAGAAAAATGACCTGTAGAAACTATAGCTGTGATGGGTCCTGCATAGAATTAAACTAGTCAAAATGGTAGTATTCTTATTGTGTTTGTGAAGCATGTTGTTCTGCTCTGAAATCCTTAATGAAGTAATGATTCCACTTTACAAACTGTGCTTTCACGTGTGTAAGCTTAAGGGAGCCATTTTTCTAAAACCTTGCTACAGTGGCTTGTTTGTAATCAACTCCAAAGTTCAATTCAGTGTAGTGAACATGATATTCATGACAGACGTGCCAGAAGGGCTGTTGTGGTACAGTGATAGTGTCCCTTTCTCTGAACCAGGAAACTAACATTCAAAGCCCACTTGCTCCAGAGTGGTGTGTAATAACATCTTGGAGGAAGCTGATTCATTAAAAATGCACATTTGACAGATGATTTTGACATTTAATTTCAGCAGCAGTCCAGTGTTCCACTGCCAAATAGGCAAATTGCAAGTTTTCACTTCCACCTTGACCAGGGCTGCACGTCATTTCTAAGTGAAGCTAACAACTCACAAAACTGACGAATTAATTATTCGTCACTCACGGAAGTCTTGCACAAAAAGTTAAAAGAATACTGAGCAGATGGAAGAGAGTACAAGAAAATTGGTTTGGTCCATCATTGCTGATACAACCCATAATTGATCAGTCTTCATGGGTCAAGCTGGCAAGAGGTTTGGAACTTGGGATTCTATCCTGCATTGCTGAGAGACTACTCCTTCAAACTGTCCGGCCTCCACTCTTTGTAAGGTGTATCAAGATCTCCAACAAAATTGTTTCTATTTCTTCAATGAGGACTACATCTGCTTCAGTCTGATTCATCGTAGCTTAGATAAGTTGTTGGCTGTGATTGGAGTTTTTTCTGGTCAGTAGTGTGTTGCATATCTAAAGTGTATCAACCTCAGTCTGAACCACTAGATACAGAACGTCGTTTTGACTACCTCGCTGGATTCTAATGGTGTAGCAAATGGCTTGGGGTCAGTGTGAAATTGAAACTTTGCTTCTATCATGTAGCATTTTATATCTCCTCCTCACTGACCTCTTACTCTGTGGTGTGCAATGTCCCTCTGTTTCAGTTAATGCTCTGTATGCAAACAGTTTGGCTTTCTTCCACCATCATCCTGGACCAGTCTAAATACTGCACCCAATCCTGTTGAAGGTACATCTACAGCCATTATTGTGGACAGTCTGGGATTGTTGTGAGCTACTGCATCCAAAGAAAGTAATTTCTACTTCATCTTCTCAAATGCTGTAGCCCGCATCAATTCTAAAGCCACTGTTCTTTGTTTCTCTACAGATCTCTTTAAGATTGTATAATTATAGTAAAATTTGGAATGACTTTCCTTGTCTGGTTGATAACACCGAGACATAACTGACACACATCTGCTTTCACTTTTTCTGATTACTTACATTTTCTTAAGATCTGCCATGATGCCACTTTAATGTATGGTAGGGCTCAAAACTGTAATTCTGTCCTTGCAAATTCACACTTTTCATTCAAATCTGCTGCCTTGAAAGTGATGAAAAATGGACTATCAGTTTTGACTTCCATCATTCGATTTAATATCTGGGGATCTTGCAGATCAAAAACAGAAAGGTGCTGACAACAAAAAACAATGGCCATAGTGATCACCTGGTCACAGGTAGAATCAAGCTTCAGGAAACCAACGTGAAATCAACAAAATCACCAAAACTGAAATAAGCAGCTTTATCAGAAGAGACAAAAACACATCTGGCATGAAGAAACTGACATCTCCTATTTTTAACCAACCTGTTCACATTGGCTGTACACACCTCTGAAGCAGGTGGGATTCAGAACCTGGGCCTCCTGGCTCAATGAAAGAGACAATACCACTGCACTGCAAGATTCCACATGCCATGTTAAAATATTTTTTTAAAAACAAGACCAACCTCTCCAGGAATTTTATGATGCATGTCTGGAGCAGGTTTTCTCACCCGAAAGTAGGCACTCTACAACTGCACCAGAGGAGCCCTATCTCCTATTTGTAATTTACTTCAATGTAATAAGTTTCGCATTTTGAAGATGAAAGACTCACCAGCAATAATCCAACTTGGAAACAAGGACTCCAGCCATGGGAATACATAAATGAGCTGCATTTCAAGAAAAAAAAGCTTTGGCAGAGCAGAGGAAATAGAATTGTAATTGGAACAGAAGGAAGCTATCTCTCTATCTCAGCTCTCACTCAAGGGAACCAATGACAGTACAAATTAGAGAAATATCAGAATACCACAAACTCAAAGCTATCTGCAATATTCATGGCCGTGGTTGATACATGATACTGCTAACTGACAGTGGTCTCAAGTTAACACATCAACTTCCAGGATGACCTAATAATTTTAAACTGTATTGGGTCAAGTATTACATGGAGATGGACTGCTCATATGTTTCCATCCTCTCGAGTAAAATTTGGTAGCCAGCCAACAGACCCCGAAAGACATTGGTTCCATAGACATAATGCACTGCATTTAAGACAAATTGATGGATAGAGGGATTTTGATACCTCACTGGGAGGAGATGCCATCCTATAGAGCCAATTGGCTGGCAGATCCTGCAGTCTCACATTGACAGAGATCTGCAGTGAGTAGTGCTGGAACTGAAGGTGGTCCACAAAGCGGAACTGATGGATTCTACAGTGAGGTTGGGGGGGTTTGGGAGCTTTGGGTGAGGGGGTTTCATGACTTTGGGAGCGTCAGATGGATGAGGAGCTGAGATTTTTCAGCATGGGTGTGCAGGGAGGAAAGGGGTACCACATTCTCTGCATTGCCCCAGTGGACTTCTCCAAAAAGAACAACCCCAGCCCCCATTCCTATCACCTTAAACAATTTTGGAAAAGCACAGAATTCTCTCTCTCACATGCCCATTCAAGCCAATCGTATTGTGACATGAGCAATGTAATACTGGGGCAATTGAGTTTTTAGTAAGTAAAACAGACCCTAACATTTCTTTTAAAAAACATATTGAGGGTAGTTTCTGATTTTCGCACCCACCACTCTTTGCATTAACAGGATGAGAGGGGGTGCAGGGCTAGGAGGTGGTGATCTCTCTAACTGACCTATATTACATATATGCTGCCAAAAATACATCTGGAGGTTGCACATAATATCCAACCATAAATCTTGATATTCCCTTATGCATTGAACTTTTTAACTTTGTACTTAAGTTTATTATGTTTGTTTAATGTCACATGCTTATTGCTTTCCTCAAGGTTAGTAAGTAATACAGTTACTTACCCTTTCATTTAAGAAAACCTTAAAACTGGCCTCTTAACGTTTCTGGAATTAGTTTGCCGAACTTTTACTGAAGTCTTTTGTAGCTGCTAAAAAGATCTTTAAATCTTTGTTGTGGTCAATCAAGGAGGTTGAAAGGAAGGGACTACATTGACCTCTTCTTAACACTAGTTATAGAGTCATACAGCACAAAAATATACCCTTCAGTCCAACCAGTCGATGCTGAAAATAATCCCAAACTAATCTAGTCCCATATCCCTCCAAACCTATCCTATTCATGTACTTATTCAAATGGCTCTTTAAACATTCTAGTTGTTTGAACAGTGAAGTCTGCTTTATGTACTTGTTTTAGAAATTTACAAATTCTGCGATCACACTCCTTCTTTGTAGTGTAGGCAGAATTATGTCATCCAAATGATAAATTATTTCTTTTCACCTCTCCAGGAATTGAGACATCATTTTTTGAAATATTTCTGGGATTGATGGTTTTTCAAAAGATTAAAGCAATATCACTTGTAAAGCATGAGGAAGGTGATTTAACTTAAATCGTCATCTTATGTGTATTGTATTTGCCAGAAGTGTCTGTTAGATTCTAACTTAAGAGTAGATTATTGGTTAGTTTTACCAGCCAGAGACATTAGATGGATTTTTCTCCAGAATGTTTGATTCAATTGTAAGCTGTCTACCCAGACCTGATCTCCTCATTCAGCTTGAACACCAGCTACGTGACAGGGATGTATGTTACCAATGCAGAAAGGGGGCACTGCCATCTGATCCAGCTGTGCACAAGCAGTTACATCCATGACATCATGCCATCAGTGGGAGAGAAGAGTATTTTCAACAAATACCTGGTGAAACACTGCAGACAGAATACAAACACCATGTTGCATATTACATGTTGTTCTGAAACAGTTTTGGCTCCACTGTGTAACGCAATGTAATGCTTTAATAGCATTTGCAGCAATCGCAATTTGGATACACATTCTGAAGTGAAGCTAACTAAAGAAGGTTTGTTCCATTCCACTTTTTCCAAGACATTTTGCCCTGAAGTTGCATCAGAAACAATGCCTGGAAACATTTGCAATCTACTGGATTGCCTTAAGCTTTCAAATGTTATCAAATAGATTTCTGGGTTACTGGCATCGCATCAAGCGGCTCTCTAATTTTTGTTGGGCCTGGCGGTGGCATTGGCCATAAACATAGCCTGTGATGTCACCCAACGGTGTGGTATGCAATTAAACTGTGTTTTAATTTGCTCCAGCATTGAGCATGCTACTATCCTGGAAGTTTATAGATATAGCATCCTGAAGTGGGGAGAGTGTTGCTCTTTCTTGAGCATTCTGATGCTGTGAGAAAATGGTGGGACTTTTCAACTGAATCCTATCCCATTGTAACCTTATAATGTTGTATCCACTCTTTCTAAGACCTTCAGTGTTTGTATTAATTGCTTACTTGTTTAGTTCTTTAAGATGTAGAGACTTTCAATCTCTTGCCCCTTCTGGTTAAGTCTGGTAGCAAACAGACCTAATATTTGGTGACCTGTGTAGCCTGGAATTTGAAGCTTAATGCTTGCTGGATGAACATCTGTTGATTTAAACAACGGTAAATTGTTGGCAAAAACTGCTGTGTCAGTGTCCCAACTCTGTCCTTGAAGCCTTATACTTTCATTGTAACTGTGTCAGTAATCCACCATAAACCGCAGCCCACCCACCTCACCACCCTGCCATCAGAAAAGTCTTCCTTCAGTGTCACAGCCTATGCCATAGAAACAGGAATAGGCCATTCAGCCCCTTAAGCCTGTTCCGCCATTTAATAAGATCATGGCTAATGTGTGATCTAACTTCATATACCTGCCTTTGCCCACATAGAGTCATCGAATCATAGAGATGTACAGCACGGAAACAGACCCTTTGGTCCAACCCATCCATGCCGACCAGATATCCCAACCCAATCTAGTCCCACCTGTCAGCACCCGGCCCATATCCCTCCAAACCCTTCCTATTCATATACCCATCCAAATGCCTCTTAAATGTTACAATTGTACCAGCCTCCACCACTTCCTCTGGCAACTCATTCCATACACGTACCACCTTCTGTGTGAGAAAGTTGCCCCATAGGTCTCTTTTGTATCTTTCCCCTCTCACCCTAAACCTATGCCCTGTAGTATATCTCTTAATATATATTTGCTTAAGGGAAATGTATCTATCATAGATTTAAAATTAACAACTGATCTTGCATCAACTGCGGTTTGTGGAAATTGGTTAGTTCCATGCCTGTACCACCCTTAGTGTGTGGAAGACCTTCCTAATAACACCCCTGAATGATCTGGCCCTAACTTTCAGTCTATGCCCCCACAGTTCTAGAATCTTCAACTAGTGGAAACAGTTTATCTACCCAGTCTTTTCCTGTTATTATTTCGAGGACTTCAATCAGATCACATCTCTGCATATTTCCACTTCAGGCTGAAAATCTGGCATTTGCCATGTATTGTCACTGATTACTTGCTATGGGATGTGGTTGTGAAATGGGAACTTTAAGTTCCGCCTTTAAGTTATTTGTTCCCATGACACTTGTTTTGCTCACATGACAAGGAGGCAATTAGTTTGCACAATGTCATGCTCTTGATTGCTTGAGGCCATAATTTTTAATTTGTATTCTTAGACAACGAATGACCTGATGACAATGTGCAAATCGAAGCCAGATGAGTGGTATTATCAAATCAGTGGAAGCATGATTACTGCAATTGCCCTCAGCAGGGCCTCCATATCAACTTGTTTACTCTGCCCCGGAAGAATAAAAAGAAACTAACTCTGCACCTGGGATCACAGCCATTTTGTGAAGTAATTGCACACTTGACTCTTGAACTGAGATGGCAAACTACCAAGCTTCTGTTTGCATGAGTGACTCGCAGGCTCTATCCATTAAGGGTGAAATATAAAGTCACCACTTAAGGCTTATGGGGAAAACTGTACAAGATTTCTTTGATGTCGTGAAACTGATCTTTTCATTCTCGCCTTTTTTAGTCAGCCCACCCACGATTACTCTTATCGCACCAAGGAGGGGAAAATTCCTCCCTTGGTTTCTTTTGAACAACTAACTACATTATTCTGGAGAGTAATTTTCCAACATAAAATCACGATGGAACAAATCATAACCCTGAATTCATGGAGTTATGTTAGTCAAAGAGTGAGACTATTCAACCCATTGCATTTGTGCTGGCTCATAGAAAGAGAGATTCAATTAGATCTATTACCTAAAATTAGCCTATACCTACAAGCGGATTGTTCCTTTTCAAGAACATAACCAATTCCTAAAAATGATTGTATATCGCAAAATGTTCATAAACAATGTACATCTTATCCTCAACACTATTAAAAAATGATTTGAACAATGACCACAAAGTGCACCGATTGTCTTAGCTGAGCAGTAGCAAACACAATGTAATTTGGCAAGTCACTCCACATAAGACAAGCAATTGGTGACACCTAGTGGCAGTTTTTAACCTTGTTCTGAGTGTAAAGTTATTGTAGAGTGTGGCTTATCCTGAATCAAATCACACTGAATTTTCTCCTTTGATTTGAAAATGTCATAAATACAGAGCCACGGTAAAGTGTCACTGCATAAAGTACACATCAATCACTGGTGTGACATCATCCTTGCTGTATCCTAGACTTTGGAAGTTTAAAGAGCAGCACTATTTCTGAAAGCAACATTTGGAAGATGAGCATATTGGAGAGCATTTTTAACATGAGGTTTTAGTGATTCAGTCTTTTTGTGATTCTAAAGTAAAATAATACAAAACCATGTGTGACTGTTGCACATTCCTGAGTTTAATCACTCTAGCATTGTCCTCCTGGCCTGCAGCTGTCAAGACCCTAAGCTCTGGAATTCTCTCCCTAAACTTTTCTACCTTTCTACCCCTCTCTCATTTCAAAGATCCCTTAAAATCAACCTCTTCAGTCAAGTTTTTGGCCATCTGGTTGAATATCTTTTTACTTGGCTCAGCATCATGTTTTGTTTGACAATGTCTTTAAAGTGCCTTGGGAAATTACATTATTGTGAGGATATTTTACAAATGCAAACTGTCCTTTGTTGAGATATTGTAAGGACAGATTCTTCAGTCTCTGAAACTGGATTTCCTGTCTGAGATGGTTTGAATAAATTTAAAACCTGGATCTTAAAAAAAGAATTAGACTGTTCCAATTTCGCAAGCAACTACTGTCACCAAACTATCAGATATAATCAAAATGATAATGAGCGACGGCATCCATTTTTATTCTATGAGAAATTTGACCATTTGGGAATCAATTCAAAACAATGCTTTCACACAGTTGCAACAGAAGAGGGATGGGTTAAAAAAAATCCATAAAACTAGGGTGGAATCTTATAATTTCTTTTGGTTCAGCCTGAGTTGGGTCAGGTTTCTTACAGGGATTCCTACCATGAGGCCAAGCAGACTTTGAGGAGAAAGTGAGGTCTGCAGATGCTGGAGATCAAAGTTGAAACTTTATTGCTGGAACAGCACAGCAGGTCAGGCAGCATCCAGGGAACAGGAGATTCGACGTTTCGGGCACAGGCCCTTCTTCAGGAAGGGTAAATTCATCACCCCTCTGTGCAGATCGGGACCTGGGGGTCTGGATGGACAGGTGGAGCAGAGGCTGGACTTGCTCCTCCGCAGGATCAGAGGAAGAGGCCACATCAGCAAAGAGTAAAGCACTCTCAGTTGCCTGGAGAAATGCTGAGTACTGTAGGAAGGTGGTCAGTGATATTCTCTGTAGTAATTGTAATGAGGATAGCCAGGTGGACATCACAAAATAAGAGTACCTTGACTGGAGCTGTTAATCTGCCCCAATCAGGGAGCCTGAGCTGACAGCTATAAACAAGAAGGTCAGAGGTTCTGCTCACTCTGAGAGCTGGTTCTGAGGAAGCTGGATCCGTGTCGTGAACTGTGCACACATAAACAAAGGGATACTTGTTGCTGGGATACTGGGCTCCATGGAGTTATTTCATTCTCCATTCTGCTAGGGTAAGTGCCACCATATTCCCTCCAATACCTCACACTGATTTTGTCCCTCCTACTTACCTACCTTCCAATTAGGCTCATGCTTTCTACTCTCACTATTACCGATAACATCTTCCCTCACTCACTTTCACCTGCCCCAAACCCGCATGACCTCTGCACTGCTTACTCACTCGCTCATTCAGAACACCTCCTCATCTGTACAAATAGTAACAGCATGTAGCAGCATAACTTTTGTCTCCTGTTATGGCTGCCTCTCTCTCAATCCAGGAGGAGAACAGTTCCTATTGGGGTAAGAAGGGTGAAGATAGGTCATGGGCTGCTGACATTTGACTCCTCACTTGTTAAGTGGTCAGCAGCCCAAGTGTGACTCTGTAGAATGGCTGACTGACTGTGTCAAAGCCTCTGGACAAGTAGCAGAGGCTGCCATTCACTCACTATCCCCTGAGAGAAGGCGCTCCCTCTTGATTTTACTGAGGCCTGTGACAACCATGACAAAGGCCTGCTGCATTTGTGTTTGTGCTAAGTGACAAATTAAATCAAGTAATATGAACCTGGTATCTCTGGCTAAGGGGCCAAAGCATGGAAAGGCAAAACAAGGCAGGGATGCTGTGAGCATCCAGTTCCTTCTCCCTTACAGTAATGTGCTGTCCCTATTACCTGACGTGTGAATTTACCTCTGCTATTCCAACAGCGGTCTACATCCCACCCCATGCAGAAGTGAAGAGTACACTTACACAATGCTACAAACATTCTTGAGATGAAATACCCGAATCCTTGTTCATCACAGCCGATGGCTTCAACCAAGGCAACTTCAAAAGAGTGCTACCAAAATACCATCGACTTGTCTCCTGTCTCACCAGAGGTCCAGAAATCTCTGACCATTCTTAGACAATCATCAAATATGTCTCCTGCTCCATCCCCAGTCTTCCTCCTCCTGGCCTAAAACCAGAAACTAAAGCACGAGAACCCAGTTCAGAAAGTAGCACAGTGTTGGTCTGAGGAAAGTAAAAGACTTCTACGGGACCGTTCAGAGTCGGTGGACTGGTCCATATTCAAGAACTTAGCGGCCAACATAAGTGGGTATGTCACTACCATTACAGACTTCATTAGCAAGTGTGTATACGACTGCATGCTGAAGAAGTTCATCCGAATGTTCCCCAAGTGGAAACCCTGGATGAACCAGGAGATCCATTCTCTTTTGAAGTCCAGGTCAGAGGTGTTCAAGTCAGGCGACCCTGACCTACACAGGAAATCCAGGGATGACCTTCACAAGGCCATCAGAGACACCATGAGGCAATACTGAACTAAGCTGGAGACCCAGACCAACCACACAGATACCCATCATTTGTGGCAAGGCTTAAATGACATGACGGCTACAAAGTGAAGTCAAACAGAATCGTAGGCAACATTACATCCCTACCTAACAAGCTCAATGCATTCTATACTCACTTTAAACAAAAGAGCAGTGAAATGATGTAACCTATCCCAACAAGCTTGGATGCACCTTTACCCATGGTCACCACTGCAGACGTTAGATTGATCTTGAGTGTGAGAGTCAAGAATTTGATGTTGGAAAAGCACAGTATGTCAGACAGCATCCGAGGAGCAGGAGAGTCGACGTTTTGGGTAAAAGCCCTTCATATTCCTGATGAAAGGCATTTGCCCAAAACGTCGACTCTCCTACTCCTCAGATGCTTACCTGACCTGCTGTGCTTTTCCAGCACCAAACGCTCGATTCTAATCTCCAGCATCTGCAGTCTTCACTTTCGCCTTCTTGAGAGTGAACCCACAGAAAGCAACTGGCCTGGATGGAATTCCTGGCCATGCACTCAGATGCTGGGCAAACCAGTTGGCGGGAGTAGTCACAGACATCTTTAGCCTCTCCTTTAAGATGGCCACCACCATCCTTCTGCCAAAGAAAAACTATGCAGAGTGCCTCTATGACTATCACCTGGTGGCTCTGAAGTACTTTGAGCAATTAATCATGGCTCACATGCACCCCTGACTACCAAATCTACTTTATCCGTTGCAATTTGTTTACCAGTGCAACAGGTTCAAAGCAGATGCAATCTCTCTGGCTCTACACTCATCCCCGGAACACCTAGACAACAAGGAAACTTATGTCAGTCTCCTACTTATCGACTACAATTCCGCCTTCAACACCATAATTAGAAAGAAGCTCATCTCTAAACTCCAACACCCAGGTCTTACCCTTCCCACCTCCACATGTAACTAGATCCTCAACTTCCTGATAAATAGACTGTGATCAGTAAGAATAGGTGACAACACCTCCTCCACGATAATCCTCAACACCAGTGCCCCACGAGGCTGAGTACTCAGCCCCCTGATGAAGGAGCGGCGCTCCAAAAGCTAGTGCTTCCAATTAAACCTGTTGCACTATAACCTGGTGTTGTGTAATTTTTAACTTTGTACAGCCCTCTAATATACTCCTCATACACAAGTTAGGTGCAAGACTACAGGAGGTCACATTTGCAACCCCGGGCAACACCCTCGGTGAAATAACAGTAAGATTCTGATTTAGCTCTGGTTTATCCACGACCCAATAACAGGCAGTCAGACAGATGTATTGTGGTATCAAGACTGGTGACAGAGAAGTCAACTAGAGCACAAATCAATATTTAAATACAGCTGATTCTATTGTACACAGGAAGTATTTGATTGTTTAGTTTTAAAACTTTAAATCCTTTATTTTCAAGAAATTGTAGAGAGAGTTTGTGTATTTTGATTTTCAGGCCAAATGCTGCTTATAGTGGAGAGATTGGTGGCATGGTCATTAGCACTACTTCCTTATAACACCAGGGATCTGGGTTCAATTCCAGCCTTGGGTGACTGTGTGGAGTTTGCATGCATTCCCTGTGCCTGTGTGGGTTTCCTCCCACAATCCAACGATGTGCAGGTTAGGTGAATTGCCCATAGCATTCAGGAATATATAGGCTAGGTGCATTAGTCAGGCGTAAAAGTAGAGTAGTAGGTATGGGGGAAGGGATCTGGGTGGGATACTTTTTGGAGGGTTGGTGTGGGCCAAATGGCCTGTTACCACACTGTAGAGATTCTAATTTCTCTAAACATATTTCACTTTAAAAAGCCATTGAGAGTCTTTTTCTTCAGTTCAATGTTAATTTGATACATGATCTATCACTTTTGATGATGAGTCAGGTTATCCAGAGTCAGTTGGGAATTTAAAAATTTAGCACAATAAAAGTAGATTTGAGAATTTTTAAAAATTGACATGAGTAAGATATTCAGTAAGACAACTTCCATGTTTCTTTTCAAACATTTTCACCTCAAATCCAATTGTTCTTATCACAAATTATCCCTGACTTTTCTTTTCAAATAAAATAATTAGAGTTCTTTACAGCAAATAGTTCAGCCCTTTATTTGGAAAGGCTATCTATTGATTATTGAAGGATAGATGTGCATTGAAATAAAATCAGTCAGTTTGAACAAAGTGAAGTAAAACCACAGATAGAATGCAATCCCTATCTCTCTCTCTCTCTCACACACACAAAGTTTTGTTGCAGTTCATTTTGCAGAATCTGACAGAAAATAACTGATTGGGATTTGCAATTATTTAGGATCCAAATGTCATACCTATCTGTTCAACTCCACTTATCTCAACCCTGGTATGGGCAGTACCATTACCCAAATAGAAAAAAATCAATGAAGCACATGCTTTATAGCCAACCAGGCATGTCCCTTTCTCAGTATTTGGATATGGCCACAGCATCACAAAGGACATTGGAATGTTCACCTGCCAAGTGATATGTGCAGTCACTCGCAGTATTGATCACAGTTAATCATTTTAACAGTTGATGAATCATTTGATCTCACAAACACAGATATTGAACAAGACAGCAGTGCCAGAAATCCACACGGAATCTAAATAAACAATATAATCACAACCCAGTGCTGGGATTTACACTCAAAGTTATTGTGAGTCCACAAACAAAACCAGTTTGTTGGGGTGTGTCTGTTACTGTGTTCTTCTGCTTGGCAACCAAATGGAAACAACACTGAAGAAAACAAAATTCTTTGATCTGAAAGCACTCATTTCAATTATGCTTACTCCTGATTAATTAAGGGTCTCAGTACATTTAGTTGCCTAGCTAAAAACGAATCAATTTTGTTCACTGTTTGGACTTGTTTTTGACACCTGATACTCTGTCTATTCCCACAGAAAATGGATGAGGAACAACAGCCCTTAAAGTTGAATGTTGGAGGAATGATTTTTGAGACACTTCCTGATACTCTTGCTAAGGTTCCCAGCTCCAAGCTGAGCAGGATTCTCAGAGGATCAGAGCCCACCATACAACAGACAGGGGCCAGGGAGTATTTTATAGATAGGGATGGATCTTTGTTTGGATACATTTTAGACTTCCTCAGGACATCTGAATTACTGCTGCCTAGTGACTTTTATGACTATGACTTGCTTCAAAAGGAGTTTGAATTTTATGAACTGGATCCAGTATCATGCACATTGGAGACATTACAGAGGAAAAACAAATCAGAGATTCTGGAAATACGTTACATCCGAAAGGAGTCGGGAGCCTTTTTCAGAGTCTTTGGATCATCTGTGGAAACAATTTATGATCTTTCCAGTCAGATAACAACACAAGTCGAGAAAACAAGCTTCAAGCCACGGGTTTCTGTTGAGAAAAAGAATCCGACCTCTGCCCAGAAGCTTTCATTTCATGACCTGGTTTTCCAGTGTGGATCTAACACTAATGGAAAAGGCCAGCAGGTTAACATGTAAGTACTAAACTCGAAATAATTATTCACGAGTTGTAAGTCAAGAAACATGAATTTAATTTTTAAGAAAGCAGAATATCAATAATGTTTCAGTATTTTTGCACATAGTTTCCAAGATTACATTTCACTTTGAATTACTGAAACACCTTGTTAATTTGTGGAATTTCTACAAAAGTGATTCATTTGTGTTTTATTGCTATCTGCACATTCAGTTTATTTTTCAATTCATTCATGGGGTGAGGGCATTGCTGGCCATCCCTATTTGCCCAGAGGGCAATTAAGAGTTAACCACATTGCTGTGGATCTGAGGCCACCTGTAAGCCTGATCTGGTAAGGATGGCAGGTATCTTCTCTAAAAGGACATTAATGAACTGGATGCTCCCCCCCCCCCCCCCCCCCAACAATAGATCCATGATCATCATCAGACTTCTAATTCCAGATTTTTATTGAATACAAATTCAACTATTTGCCATGACAGAATTTGAAGACAGGTGCCTGAAATATTACTTGGGTTTCTTGATTCACAGTCCAGTGATAATACCATTAGGCCATCACTTCTCTACTGGTATAGAATATCTCAAGCTGTGCGTGTCACAGAAGCATTGTCCTAGAGGCTGCTTGCTTCTATCTGTAAGCAAGCTGAACTCCTTATGTATTGTAAAACTCCTTTATTTACAACTGTACATGGTGGGCTATTAAAAACAGTTGTCTCATGTAGTACCCAAGACCAATCTTTTCGCATACACTTTCTAGACCGGTGTCTCCTCTAGAGTCATGGGATCAGCTACATCATCACAAAACACATGAATATCATTGTACCACAGTTTGTGGATCAATCACATAACAAGGTCAGCTTTTTCCAGGAATTTCCTTATCATTAGCTGCGTGGCACCACATTCACCCATTTCTGAGGATATCCTTGAGCAATAGGTTTGCACCCAGTTGGAGAGCTTTATTTTATTACTGGTGGTGTCAGTAGTCCGTGTGGTTCTGTAGATAGAACTTCCGGCATGGAGGAATGTCACCAAGTTCAAACCTTACTTTCAAAAATTGTTGGGTGCAGGAGTGCTCATGATTAGATTACAAAAGGTTGATAATCACTTACACTTGCCCTGCTCAGTACTTCAAGAACACACTTATCAGATTCATGTATATTATATAGAATTTTACATTTTATTTACAACACTGAAATAATTACTTTGGCCCAAGAAGCCTGCCCTAATGTTTGTGTTCCAACTATCTTCCTCCCCTTTACTTCCTCAACATTACCATCATCTATTAACATAGCTTCCCCTTAAGTGAACCGATGATATTCTATATAACATGAGTTCCACATCCCACACTCTGAATAGATTTCTTCTGAATTCCTTATTAATTTCTTATAAATTATGGCCACCTAATATTGGACTGCCCTACAAGTGAAAATTCCTTCACACATTTTGAGACTTCGTCTGGGTCACCACTGAGGCTTACCTTTTTTTTGAGAGATGTAAATGGTTATCACATCTTCTTCAGTGGCTCAACATTTTATTTGTAATATGGAGTCCAGAGCTGTGTGCAGTTCTCTAGTGTGATGTAGCAAGTTACATATACAGGTCACATACTCAGATGAAACGTGACCATTTTGCTCTTGAATTCTATTCCTTTAGAAATTAACTGAGTATTAATTTATATTTGTTAAAGCTTTGTTAACCTTCATTGCTAATTTTATTGATTTATAAATCTGCATCCCTCAAATCCTTTGTGCTACGTCACTTGAACTTACTGCCAAAGGAGTACCTGCTCTCCATATTCCCCCATCTCATCATGCATCACCTCATACCTATTTATATTTCAACTAATATGCTAGTTGCAAGTCTGTTCTGCAAATTTGTTGACATCTTCTTGGATTTTGAAACTCCTCGAATCCTGCAGTCCAGACTTGTTCTATTGAACTGTGTTCTTTTTTTTCTTTTCCCTTCCTTAATATTCATATCATCTGTGTTTGTGACAGAGGAAAATTTAAGAAGGGATAGAATTTAAGGCATAGTCTGATACTTTGGCAAGTCATGATTTCTTATTGCCATTGGTTAAAGACCATTTGTGTTTGGTACAGAAAGCTGATTTTAAAAAAAACTGGAGTTCATCAGTCGGGTAAAATTAGGGATTATGGATTTTGTCTAAATATTTTCCATGGTGGGGCCTAATTTTGAATGCAGTACCCCAGTGAATTTTGAATGTATTAATTAGCTTCATGTTTTTGCCAATTAATTCTTTTTGCACAATAAATGTATCATTTGCTGCTTACTAAAGAAATCTAGTTAATGGATACTTTTGTTCAAAACCATATATACCGAATTGGTCATATCACTACCTGAGAAACATTTGTTATCATCAGTGAAGTCATGGGACTGAGAGAGATACTGTGTTCTCATCCAATGTTAGTCATAACATTTTTCTCCTACTCATGAAGGCTAACCAGTCCTCGTGTTTCTGGTTCTGCTTTATCTTCTATTTTAAATGTAAGAATGATGTTAACTGTGATTAGGCACTGCAGTCTTTTCTGTGATTTACACAGGGTCCCCATTTTCTATGTTATTCCCAGTAAATGTGATGGCAGGAAGAGTAAAGTTGGACTCCTTGTAGGTCAACTATGTTGTTCTCCAGTATCACTGACTTGAAGTGAGGAGAGAGGCACTCTAGGATCAACATGAGGGGACAACTGCAGTTTCTCTATAAGATTGGTTGATAATTCTACAAATCAAATATTGCTACAGGCAAGATGGCATTTCAGAATCTTGAAAATTTCTCGGTAAGCCTTAAGGGGAAGGAATCTAGCAGATTATTGACAGTAAACATTCTCACAAAATCACTTTTTGAAATATGCTTTTGTACTTTCTATTCTTCAGATATGTCCAAGTGCTTCCTGAGGGCAGAAAAATTCTTCTGAGCTTCAATGTCTTGGGAATTCTTCTTGATTACCTGCCAAAGGTTGGATTTTGTCTCCAGCATACCAGATCAGTCCATTTACAGGATGGCACAGTGGAATGTTATACGTTCAAACGCAATATGAACTAACACATTTCCTGCACTACCAATCTGTGTTAAATAACAAGATGAAGAAGTTGGGCAACTGCCTGCATGAATGTATTTACTATTACAAACAACTATTATGTCAGATTGTCATTGCAAAAGTACAAAATCCCCACTAACTTTAACTGAAATCTTATTTGTCTTTTACAGTTATCATTTGTTTTGATGGGCAATGCTTCAAAATAACTAATTAGGAATCACATCAATTATAATGTAAATATAAAAAACTCTATGACAGGGTAATCCAATCCTAGCGCTGTGAGGGGGCTTTAGAGTAGGGTTTTGAGGAGATGGAGAAAGTGAGGACTGCAGATGCTGGAGATCAGAGCTGAAAATGTGTTGCTGGAAAAGCACAGCAGGTCAGGCAGCATCCAAGGAACAGGAGAATCGACGTTTTAGGCATAAGCCCTTCTTCAGGAATGAGGAAAGTGTGTCCAGTAGGCTAAGATAAAAGGTAGGGAGGAGGGACTTGGGGGAAGGGCGTTGGAAATGTGATAGGTGGACGGAGGTCAAGGTGAGGGTGATAGGCCGGAGTGGGGTGGGATGGAGAGGTCAGGAAGAAGATTGCAGGTTAGGAAGGCGGTGCTGAGTTCGAGGGATTTGACTGAGACAAGG
>NC_057722.1:15502624-15670542 GCF_004010195.1 Chiloscyllium plagiosum | reverse complement strand
TTTGGAACTGGTCCTCCTGGGAGCAGATGCGGCGGAGACGAAGGAATTGGGAATATGGGATGGCGTTTTTACAGGGGGCAGGGTGGGAGGAGGTGTAGTCTAGGTAGCTGTGGGAGTCAGTCGGTTTATAATAGATGTCCGTGTCGATTCAGTCATCCGAGATAGAAATGGAAAGGTCTAGGAAGGGGAGGGAGGAGTCTGAGACTGTCCAGGTGAATTTGAGGTCGGGGTGGAAGGTGTTGGTAAAGTGGATGAACTGTTCAACCTCCTCTTGGGAGCACGAGGCACGAGGAGATGGGAGAGTTCACTTCTGTGGTAAGAAAAACTCAAAAAGATAAATACTGAATTTCCAGCTCAGTAAACATATCAATGGGAAGTGCAAGGTTAAACCCATCGAGTAACTCTTCATTTGAAGTTTTATCCTCGTATAGAACACTGCTACATAAAACACAACAAATATAAAATCATCAACTGAGATTGCAATTCAGCCTTCATCCTTGCTACAAGTAACATATATTTGTGCTCTCTGCAAACAATATGTACAGGCCTTTTACTCTTGAATTAACCAGTAGCTTGTGGACCTATTCCATGCTACAGTCTCCATGCTAATGCTTATATGCCATAAAAAGTTTTGATCATTTAAAGTTTGGTTTTCTTGTGCTTGTGCTGACAAGTCAAAAAACAAAAAGCTCACCAACAGGTCTCTCTTTTTAACAGTAACTGAAATCAACAATGTTAATCTTAAATGCGAACCCCCTGGGGGTTATAGTGGACAGCACCATTGAGACTGTAGGTTGATATGACTGAATTTACTTGATTATTTTCAGTGAAAAAAAGTGTGAAGAATATTTCATATAATACTTGCATTTAGGTATTAATTTCAATTAAGCAATTCTATTTCAGTAGTGGCTTTTCACAACCTTAAGATAGTAACTATTGAGGTGTAATCATTGCTGTATTATGGAAAACACAGTTACATTTGGAGGCAGTTCAGAGGAGGTTCACTAGATTGATTCGAGAGGTTTGTGATAGATTGAGCAGTTTAGGCCTGTGCTCTCTGACATTTAGGAGAATGAGAGAAGATTGAATTGACAAAGTAGAGAGAGAGAGGATGTTTCCTCTCGTGGCACAGTCTAGAGTGGCATGTCAGTTTTAGGATAAGGATAGCAGATTTGAAAAAAAAAGAGGAATTAATTCTTTCCAAGGGTCATGAATCTGTGCAATTCACTCCCCAGAGTGTGGTGGATGCCAGGACAAGCAATAAACTCAAGGAGGATGCAAACAGATTTTTAATTAGTCACAGGTTGAAAGGTTGTGAAGGACCAGTAGGAAAGTGGAGTTGGGGCTAAAATGAAGATCAGCCATGAGCACACTGAATATCAGCGCAGGTTCATAGAGATGAATTGCCTCCTTCTGCTCCAAGTTCTTTTGTTTATTTGTGCACAGCAAGCTCCCAAAAACAGAAATGACAATATCTGACTTGCTTTAAACAAGTGTTAAGGGATAAATATTACCAACACTGATGAAGTCTTCTTACCATTTATTTAAAATTGTACTGCTGCAAAATGCCAGAGAAACTCAGAAGTTCTGGCAGCATCTGGGGAGGGAAAACAATGTTTTGAATCAACAAAAAACTTCAGAACTTACAGCAACTGGAAAATTGTGAGTTTTGTGCTATTGGCAGAGAGGAAAGAGATCATGGAGCAAAAAAAACCAGAAATTGCTGGAAAAACTCAGCAGGTCTGGCAGCATCTGTGGAAAGCAGTTACGTTTTAGGTCCAGTGATGCTGCTTCAGAACTGGGTTACTAGATCCAAAATCTAACTCTGCTTTCTCTCCACAGCTGTTGGCAGACCTGCTGAGCTTTTCCAGCAATTTCTATTTCTGTTTCTGATTACCAGCAGCTGCAGTTCTTTCAGTTTTGTTTCACATCATGGAGCAGATGGTGAGGATGCTCAGAGCAAGAAAAAGGGTGTGCTAAGAGAGGTAAAGGAATGATTGAGATGTTAAATAAGTGTAAATAATATGTCTGAAAAAAGAGAAAACGGGTCTGATCTGTTGAGAACAGAACCAATAAGACAAGCAAAACATGGGGCTTGTATTTGAAATAAAAGGACGTTGGTTTGGCCCTGAAGTTGCTGAACTCAATATGGAGTCCTGATGGTTGCAAAGTGCTGAACAATCACATGAGTTGTTATTGCTCCAGCTTGTATGAGCTTAATTGGAACATTGCAACAAACCCCCATAAAAGTTAACATGAATAGAAAGGTGATTTGTTGAAATGGCAAGCAACTGGAAGGTTGAGGCCATTCTTATAAATAGAGCAGAGATGTTCTGGAAAATGGTCACCCAGTTTGCATTACCATCAGACTCAAAAGATATCATGAATTTTAATTTTCAACTATTCAGAGCCCCGATTATCACCCATCTAGCTTCTCCTCGGTTTACTGTCAACAAGCCCTTTATTTGCCTATCCTGTTTCTTTTTCCTCTCTCTCTGGGCTCAGTCTCCAATTTTCCACTTACTCTTTTATCCTTCCAGGCCCCATCATCAGCATATTTCCTGGGTGCTTCGAGGTCTGAAGAAAGAAACACTTGTCTTGAAACTTGTCTGTTTTCTCTGCACAGATACAATGGGCCAAAGGACCTTTTTCTGTGCTGTCGATAAGTTTCTGTTTTTGTCAGTTTCACTCCTGAAAGCACCACACTTCCCTAATACTACATGAAAGAAAAAGCCAAATTTTGTACTCTTGTCTCTGGAATAGGGCTTGAGCACACAAGCTTCTAAATCAGACAGCAATGCTTTCAGTGAACTACAGCGAAAGATAGAACAAAATCTTTATAACTGTGCACTAACTGTCTGATACATCTGCCTCTGCCACATTATCATGAACTCTACAGGTTTAGAACATTGACTTCCATTTGTGAAGTTACCAGTCTAAAAGGTAGTGTAAGCCTTACAAATACCAGAAAAAAACTATGATCATAAATAAAAAAAACTTTTCATTTTAATTTTCAACAAAGTGAAAGAATAAATCAATTGGCATCATTAAGTTTTATTATTATTTTGGATAAGAAGCAAATTGAACCTCCATAACTTTGGGAAATACAACTCTCACCATTATATAACGGGTCACATTGAAAGCAGAGCATAGATGCCTTCCTTTCAGCAACAGTATTATGGCACCTGCATAAAAGCAGGTTTGCTTCCCCGAAACAAAAAAAATGCATTTTGAATTTCCAGAATACACAATACATATTTGACAGTGGCTGTGAAAAATCTTTTATTGACCAGCAACTGGGATCAATGCAAAGCACTGTTAATTCCTCTGTGCCATGTTTGAACCAGATTTTGCTCACACTTTGATACCACTGCAGGAAATACATTAATAATGCAAATAACGAAGCAGAAGAAAGAGCAAATTGTAAAATAGCAAGAACATCTTTCTTCCAATAGACATGAAGGAACAAGCAGTTATGGATGAAGTGACAACAAATCTCTGTAAAATCGATAAATGCTATGACTGCTGAGCAGAATGCCGTAACATCTCTGATGTGCTTTCTTTTGTGACATTGATTTTTTTCTAGTACCCCTAACACTCCTGGTTAGTGCACCTGTCATTCCAATTTTAAGCTCTGCTTGAAATCTGTGCAATCTGGCAGTTAATATGTAAATGTACAAAAACACTGTTCTTCCCATTAGTAAGTCCCTTTATTATTTAACACACCAGGTCTCACATCGAAACAGATTGTCAGCACTCCCAATGCTTTAATTTCAAATGTATATCAATGACATATTCTATTTCACTTTGAGCCTCACCAATTTAAATGTATTCCCTTTTGTTTCACTGGCCCTAGTAATGCAAAACTTGTATTGAGGTTGTATTTCATGTTATGTATGTCATTTTATATATTAATCAGATTCCTTCATTCATCTTTCCTGCAGATTTGAGCTTTAAGCATCTTCCATCAACCTTCATCCCACCTGCCCTTCTGTTCTTCAAACCTTTTCCAATGTATACCACACAAGTGTGGTGATAAGAATTATGCAACATTCCATTCGTATACTTTTTAAAAATTAGCAACTGTGATCTTCTCTCATCAGCCTAAATTAGCTGTGTGATTTCACAATAATCAATAGGGCTTGGTATACAATTTCATTCGTTCAAACCTTTCAAGTAATCTGCATCAGCATTGCTACTGCAAGGTCAAGAGGCTCACAGACAGCAATTAAAAAAAGAAAATTATTAAAGAAAGTACCACACATCTAAAGTACAATGGAGTTATGTGTTTTTGCCCAAATGTTTGGAGACATAATACCTTTTTCTGTTTTTTTTTATATTAAGTGAAGCAAAATTAAAGTAATAGGCACAGTCTACTGAAGAACTCCTAGATGTGTATGAAGCTCAAAAAATATCAGAATACAGAAAGTGATAGTGTGACAGATGATAATCAGTGTGATTGCAGTAAGTCATTTGAGGGCATTTTAGAATTTAGCTAAGATATCTCATCAATAACAGAGGAAACAAAGTTTAGATAAGTACTTTCAATGAACAGCAATGGGTCTGTGGAGCTGAAAAGAATTATAGAATAGGCTTCCATATAACTGGAAGGTGAATGTTTCAGAAATGCCAAATTGCAAGGATAGATGAGGTTTTTAATTACATTGGGAGTTTCGAGTCCCAAGCGCCTTGAACTGTTCAAATTTAAGGAAACAATTCCAAGATATTTGATACAAATCAACTTGATTTGTATTTCACGTACCATAGCTTGTAATCATATAAAACATTGAAAAGATTTGATCAAATTGAAAATTCAGAATCATAAATTCAAAGTTCACATTTCAGCAGTAGAATGCTGAATGGGCAACAGCAAAACACAAATAGCATTTAAATTTGGCTACTCAGTAATTAATCCAGCATCTCAAACTTTTATAAAATTATAGGCTGTGATGGAACAGATCTTTCCATTAGAACAGTGAGAAAACTGATTCGAACTTTAAAGACAGGTCAATTCAAATCCAGCTTACACAGGCCACCACAGCTATTTCAACTGATTGTGTTTTTACACACTTTGTAATGATATTTTAAACGTGTTTCAATCTTTAGCATACTGAGCAAAGCAACCAAGCCATGTGGACAGTCCATTACTGCACAGCAATGTAACTTTCCTAGTTCCTACATTAACTTCCTTTACACCCAAATCCAAATGCCCAGTTTGCATCAATTGACCTTGAATCATGGACAGCTTGATATTGTGAACTTGCATCTGATTTAGAAGCAGATCCAGATTCTTGGTTGTTTCATCTGAACAACAGAGAAAGGCAATTTCCATTCACTGAGCTTAGACTGAGGGGCAAACTTCACTCCCTAGTGGTGAAAGCAATATAATATTTTACTGGTGGCATCCATTTGACCATACAGTTAAAACCTGGTCAGCACACAACTGAGGTGGCAAGTCTAAACAAGCTCTTAAAAGTTAATGGCGTATTCATTCTCATCTTCTCAGCATTCTGGGCTATTATGTTCAGCATGTAATGTGCCAAAAAAAAATCCCTTTCAACAGAACAAAAGAATCACAACAAGGTGGAGCACAAATAACAATGAACAAAAAGATGCTGATTGTAAAAGTTTACAATTCATCATCTAAAATGTTTCTTGGCAGAAATATCCATGCTTCACTGAAAATAATAATGTAAAACGTAGCTGAGCAGTAGGTCACAGCATGGTCAAGGCCACAGTGAATATTTCTACTATTATAATGGGATTCAAAGAAAGTAAGCAGCTTTGGAAATTTCTTGGTGAAAGCCTGAAACATGTAAAAATTACTAGCTCTGGTGCTTTAATTAACTTCTGGAATCATTCTGTACAACTGTGCAGAATTTCATCCCATACAAGTCTGCAGCAAGCTTCTGCCATTTGAGGTGTTCAAACTGTAATCAGCAATGATACAAGGACTTGTATACTTATAAATCACTTCAGGCAACAAGCCCAGTAAAAGAACTCTCTTCCTCAATTACACAGCAAGGAGGCAGGGTTAATGTAGGTAAGTGAAGATAGCTCTGAATATAAACATTTGTACATCAGTAGTTTGTATAAAGACGAAATGCACTTTGGGCCATTTTTACAGATACTAGCCTGATGCTGGTTTACACTCAAAAGTATACCCTTGATGTACAACACAACAATGTATCCTGAGGGATTTCTCAACAGAATGTGAAGATTAAGTTGGATTTATACTAGTTGAAGGCCTTCGATGTATACCTGACCAAATGCTCTGTTTGGTTGGCAAAGAAATAAAAAATAAATATATTACCAATAAGCAGACATTGTAGAATATTTACAGAAGACATCTCGTGATCCACATTTCGCACCTTGAAATGCAAAATTATTCTCCATAAAACAGTAATAAAAATTAATTGATGTATATTCCAATATAAAATCTTCCATACAGAAATTACTGGATCTTGCAATCTTCCACTGTAATGTTGGCATTACTCAGGCATTGCTGTATACACATAGCAATGTGGCATTTAAGCATCTTACTGAAAATACAGGGTTATAGAATACTTCAACTTCAACAAGGATTCACCCTGGTCTGTCCTTAAGTAAATGGATAGCGAGCGTGAAATCAAGAGATCAAGAGAAACCAAGCAGAGAAGTGGGAGAGCAAGAAAGATTGACTATGAGAAATTAGACATGAACGAGTGAGAGGAATGAGTAATGAGGTTCACAAATATATTCTCCTGGACAAGAATAACACAACATACACTATGTAGACCAACTTAGACAACATGAATTCAAGAGTCTGAAAACCAATGTATTGAAAGTTTGGAGTTTTTAAATGAATGGCGATTGAAATCATCCCTACAAAATATATTTACTTTTTCCCAAATCTCATTGGCCAATATATTGAAACCATCTGATTTTCCATGATTGAATTTGTCCCTGAGGTGAATACCTATGCATTTTCCAGTGATCTGCACTCCCATTGCTTTATCTGTCCACAGAACCGAACCTAAATTATAATACACCTTTATAATAAGAAAAAAAACAACTAAAAGCACATTCCCATTCCAGTCTCTTAGCTCTTTGTCACTTTTGAGAAGATTTCGGTAGAAAAAGGAGGAACTCCTTAAACAGAGTTAAACAATTTCATGTTCACAGCTTACAGTTCAATATGTGGAGCTTGACCTGCAAAAGGAAAGAGATACCAGAAGTTAGAGTTCACCAATTCATAGCACTGCAGCAAAACAAAGTCCACCATAATACCAATACATTGAACAAATTTCAGTTCAAAAAGGAAATCAAACAGTCCTAGTTTCCACCATGACCTCTCCCCTTCCTGCTGCTGAATACACCAATTCAGGTTTTCATCACATGGGCTACAATACATACCTTGCATTTCATATGCCATTCAAACTATACAAGGGTCCAGAAACATACACTGCCTCCAGATTAGTTAATTGAACTTGTACCTTATCCGGTTTTTAGTCACATTTTACTTTGTTCAGTCTTTATTCTAAGCTTGATGCTTTATAAGATTCATTCAAGAAATCAGAACATTTTACACAAACGTTTATTTTTTTTCATGTGATGACTTCACTAGGTGAAAGCCAAATCAAAATCAGATGATTTACATCAATTCATGCTCTCAATTTGAAATTTCTGTCAGGAATACCGAAGATCACATGTTGTTTCCTTGCCAAAACATCTAATGCAGGCTTGGGCAAATTACAGGGGCTTCTAACTCAGCAACCAAGAAAGTATGCAAGTGCACCACAGTCAGCAGTGTACGGAACCAAGCACGTGCAGACAGATTCAATGCTGATTGCAGGTGTGCAACTGTTCCAAGGTGTCTGGCTGATTGGCATCAAGAGTTACAATAGAAAGAAAATGCAGCTCTTAAAGACAGCTTCAGAGGCAGTTTTTCAAGGCAAATAGAAATACTTCTAGGTCAGCTGGAGCTAGCTAATGATGCAGGTTTTTCTGGAGGAGTGCCTGCAGCACACAAATTAAGCAGGTGAAAACTTGAAAATTTCATGAATGTGCGTTCAAGATAACTTATTAAATACCGCAGTTTGATTTGCTTTTTGGTTTTGCAAGTATATGCACTAATTTCAAATTTGCTGGATCAGTAAATATGTTCTATTTCATGCAATAAATGCTGGAATGAACAGTGACATCCAACACCCACATCCTGTGAATGAATCAAAAAAACATGAATGGCAATGCTTTTCCCAACAGAATATAGTCTGCAGTTCAGAAATTTAAGAAATAGAATTATATTTTTTCTTGTATGTGCACTGGTACTTGTGGATTTTTAAAATTCATTCAAGGGACATGAGCACCAACAGCTGGGCCAGTATTTATTGCTGATAACTGAATGTCAATGAGAACATGGTGATGAGCTTCCTTCTTCAACCACTGCAGTCCTTGGGATGTAAGCACACCCATGGTGCTGCTGGGAGAGAATTTCTGAATTTTGATACAGTGACAATGAAGGAACGGCAATATATTTCTAAGTCAAGATGGCGAATGACTTGGAGGGGAACTTATAGGGAGTGATGGTCCTATGTATCTGCTGCCTTGTCCTTCTTGGCGCAAAGGTAATGGAACTGTAAGTGCTGTCTGAGGAGCCTTGTTGAATTGTGTGGATGTGTGTCACCATAGTCTTACCAGACCATAGGGGCTGCTCTCATTTTTGAGAAGCGACTGTTGGTGATTTAACCTGAGGGCCAACAGACCTTAGGCGAGGGAAAAGGTTGAAAGGAGAGTCCTCCATGGTAACCTCAAACCAGGGATGGAAATTGAACCCACGCTGTTGGCATCACTCTGCTCTGTAAACCAACAATCCAGCCAACTGAGCTGAACCAATTCTGAGTTGTTGCAGTGTATCTTATAGATGGTACACACAGCCAAAACTGTATGGTGCTGGTACAGGGAGTGAGTTTTGAAAATGTTATATGGGCTGGCAATCTAGTTGGCTGCCTTGCCTTGGGTGGCGTTGAATTTTTTTTAGTGTTGTTCAAGCTGCACTGATCCAGGATACTAATCAATCAGTATATTAGATAAATGGAGAAAAAAGTGTGGTGGGTGGAAAAAGACACTAAGTTGGCATCAGGTTATATGAATCAAGATTAGAGTGGTGCTTGAAATGCGCAACAGGTCAGGTAGCATCCGAGAAGCAGGAAAATCAACGTTTCAGGCAGGAGCCCTTCATCAGCCTCAAGGTGGAGAGATAAATGGGAGGGGGTGGGGCTGGGGAGAAGGTAGCTGAGAGTGCAATAAATGGATGGAGCAAAGGGTATAGGTGATACATCGGAGAGAAGGGTGGAGCGGATAGGTGGGAAGGAAGATTGACAGGCTCCTCACATTCGCCTAAAAGGTTATATGGGCCCATGAGTGAAGGGTAGAGGGCATCAGATTGTACGAGTTGGGATGAGAACCCTGTGGTAGTGAAGGTGTGAAAGGCTCAGGTGTTGGTGGGGTGTTCAATACATTTTCCTTTTCGGAGGGGGAAGATAAAACTTCATATCTGGTCCTGAGGCATTCTTGGTGGAGGTAACACTTCATTTTGTAAACTATGAAGCCACGTTTGTGTGTAAAGTGTATAAAGTTGTCAAGAAACTGTCCAAAACAAACATGTGAAGTTTAAAACAATGTACTAGGAATTTAAGGGAGTGCCTGCTTAATATAAAATCATTATAGGATTTCACAAACTATCGTTGCCACAATGGGGTGCTTATCGATGGACAGCTTCTCCAGCTGATTGAATGGAAATATTTATTGCCAAGGCTTTTAATCACTTAATTAAAATGCCGAGAGTAATAGAGTCAGAGCTGTACAGCGCAGAAAGAGACCCTTCGGTCCAACTCATCCACATCAACCAGACATCCCAAATCTGACATAGTCCCAATTGGCAGCATTTGGCCCATATCTTCTAACTCCTTCCTATTTACTTAACCATCCAGATCCTTTAAAATGTTGTAATTGTACATACCTTCCTCTGGCAGCCACTGAGGTTCTTTTTAGAACCTTTCCCCGCTCACCTTAAACTGTTGCCCTGTAGTATCCATGCCCCTCATGATGTTATAAACTTCTACAAGGTCACCCCTCAGCCTCCAACTTTCCAGGGATAAAAGCCCAAACCTTTAAGCCAATCCCTATATCTCAAATGCTCCTGTCCCAGCAGCATCCTTGGAAATCTTTTCTGCACCCTCACAGATTTAACAACATCTTTGCTGTGGAAGGGCGACCAGAATTGTATGGAGTATTCAAAAAAGTAGCCTCACAGATGTCCTGTACAGCTACAACATGATGTCCCAACTCCTAACAAAGTGTGCCAAATGCGTTCTTCACCACTTTGTCTACCTGTGACTACGCTTTCAAGAAACTATTGTTATGACATTGAAGGCGTGTACTGTACCTTTAAGAGAGTGAATGCTGTTTTGTATTGAAAGCTTACAAGCACCTGTAATGTGACTAACTAGCAGTTCCAGAGAAAATTGAAAATATCTAACATTTGGCTGTGAAATAGATAGCTTAGTTGGTTGCTGTTTTGACAGCAATTTGAATTTAACTAATCAGTTTAAACTATGCCCCAGGTTACTAAAACCCAATCAAGTTTGAATTTATTGTTTTGTCTTCATCAAACCAATGAGGCAATCCAATGATGGGGAATTAAAAATAGACAGGCAGTTTGAAAATCAGACAGAGTAATTGCCATTTGAAACACTGTTTTCATATGAGACATCTTCACCTTAAAAAGAAAGATGACAACCCAGGGAGATCTTCAGTCAGAAAAAGACACACCCCAAAGACGACAGCCGCTGTATGGTTTTGAAATTAAGTTGATCAAATTTTAATAAGTGTTTTATTAGATCAGTATATTGTTATAAAGTTGGAGGTAGGAAATAAGCAGTTAAGAGATAAGGAGGCTTAGACTTGTGAATAGCTGTTGTTTAATGTTCATTTTTAGAGTTAAAGAATAAATTGATATTATTTTCTTAAAATTGTGGCATTTGGGAGTTCTCGGTCACTCACAATTTAACAGATTACGAGGCATGGTGAGCTTTGTTGGGTATTTGGCTTAACTAACAGAAGGATTCACCACCGTGTTGTAACACTATGTACCTGCATCTCTAGATCTCTTTGTTTAGCAACTCTCCCCAGAGTCCTACATTAACTATGTAAATCCTACCTCTGTTTGCTTTATCAAAATCCAACACCTCACACTTATCTAAATTAAACTCCATCTGTGCTCTTCAGCCCAAGTGAAATGTCTGTTTCATCAAGGGATTTGTTGCTCTAGACTGGATGTTTGTTTTGTATCAATGAGAATATGACTTAGACTGAAACTTTATTTTCTTGTCACGATGTCTTCTGATTAATGTCTATACTGTCTAATATGTGAGTTGGGCATAGAGATGGAAGGGCAAAAAATGGTGGTGGGAGACAGGCGTTGACACAGAACTTGAAAAAAGTGCCATGGGGAAAACTGAGGGTAGACAAAGTATTTGGGGCATGGGGGGTGGGAGAGGATGGCATAAAAAGGTATGAGTAACTGAGGGTTGAGTAGTTGGAGATGAGGTGGCAAAGGATGTGTGAGACCTTGGGATGGATGGAACATAGAGTGTGAGGAAATGAGAACAGGAGGGATATTTTCTCACTTTAATGCAGCGTGGCCCCCCTGGTCGTTTGGCTGAACTGGTCCTCACCTCGACAATTTATCTTTCAAATCCTCCCACTTCCTCCAGAAAACGGTAGCAATGGGCACCCGTATGGGCCCCAGCTATGCCTGTCTCTTTGTCGGCTACGTAGAGCAGTCCATCTTCCGTAGTTACACCGGCACCACTCCCCACTTTTTCCTTCGCTACATTGATGATTGCATTGGCGCGACCTTGTGCTCCCGCGAGAAGGCTGAGCCAACATGTTCCACCCTGACCTTAAATTCACATGGACCATCTCTGACACCTCCCTCCCCTTACTAGACTCTCCATCGTCATCAATGACGACCGACTCAACACCGACATTTTTTACAAACCCACCGACTCCCACAGCTACTTCAATTACACCTCCTCCCACAAAAATGCTATCCCATATTTCCAATTCCTCTGCTGTATCTGCTCCCAAGAGGACCAGTTCCACCACAGAACACAACAGATGGCCTCCTTCTTTAAAGACCAAAATTTCCCTTCCCAAGTGGTTGAAGATGCCCTCCAACGCATTTCATCTATGTCCCGCACCTCTGCCGCAAACCCCACCCTTCCAATCGCAACAAGGACAAACCCCCTCTCCAGTTCTCATCTTCCACCCCACCAACTTCCGCAAAAACCGCATCATCGATCGACATTTCCACCACCTCCAAATTGACCCCACCACCAGGGATATATTTCCCTCCCCACCCCTATCCGCTTTCTGCAAAGACCATCCCCTCCATGACTACCTGGTCAGGTCCACGACCCCCAACAACCCACCCTCCCCTCCTGGCACCTTCCCCTGTCACTGCAGGAATTACAAAATCTGTGCCCACTCCTCCTCCCTCACCTCCATCCAAGGCCCCAAAGGAGCCTTCCACATCTATCAAAGTTTCACCTGCACTTCCACAAATGTCATTTATTGCATCCGCTGCTCCCGATGCAGTCTTCTTTACATTGGGGAGACTGGACACTTTCTCGCAGAATGCTTCAGGGAACATCTCTGGGACACCTGCACTAATTAACCCCACCATGCTGTGGCCGAACATTTCAACTCCCCCTCCCACTCTGCTGAGGACATACAGGTCCTGGGCCTCCTCCACTGCTACTCCCTTACCACCCGACACCTGGAGAAGAACGCCTCATCTTTCGTCTCGGAACACTTCAACCCTGGAGCATCAATGTGGACTTCACAAGTTTCCTTATTTCCCTTCCCCCACCTTACCCCAGTTCCAACATTCCAGCTCAGCACCATCCTTATGACCTATCCCACCTGTCAATCTTCCTTCCCACCTATTCGCTCCACCCTCCTCTCCGATCTATCACCTTTACCCCTTCCTCCATCCACCTATTGCACTCTCAGCTACCTTCTCCCCAGCCCCTCCCATTTATCTCTTCACCCCCGAGGCTTCCAGCCTCATTCCTGATCCAGAGGCTTCCAGCCTCATTCCTGATGAAAGGCTCCTGCCCGAAACATCAATTTTCCTGCTCCATGGATGCTGCCTGACCTGCTGTGCATTTCCAGCACCACTCTAATGTTGACTCTAATCTCCAGCATCTGCAGTCCTCACTTTCACCTAGGCTTTCTGTCCAGCCCGCTTCAAGAACGAGGCAGCTTCTTAGTCTACACTCAGACAACAATGCCCAACTCCCAATCGAGCCAATAATAACTGAGCGAAAATACAAAACGTGGACAGCCATTTTTAAAGGTTGAGATTGCAGAGCCAGGATTTATCCCAACTCTGCACAATCAAACTGCAATCTCAACTAAATGAGGTAGACTTTCCAACCTAATAGTCTTAGGTAATAACATAACTATCTATTTCCACCTTGGTAACTTACTTTCTATTTGTTCCGGAGACATGGAATTCACTGGCTGGATCAGCATTTATTGCCCAGTGGTGAGCTGCCTTATTGAACCACGATTTGCATTTAATGTTGGTACATATGCAATTATGTTAGGGAGGGAGTTCTAGGATCTTGATTGCAGAAACAGCAATATAGTTCCAAATCAGTATGATGTGTGGGTTGGAAAGGAACTTGCAGATGATTTTCCCACGTACCTGCTGCCTTTGATCTTCTACGTGGTAGTAATTGTGGCCTTGGAGTGTGCTGTCTAAGAATATTGGAAAATCTCTGCACTGCATCTTGTAGATGGTATAGACTGCTGCTACTGACCGTCAGTGATGAAGGGTGTAAATGTTTGTGGATATTTTGCCAAGCAAATGGGCTGCTTTGTGTAAAGCTTCGAGTGTTGTTGGAGTTGCATTCATCCAGGCAAGAGGGGACTATTCCATAACACTCTTAACTGATATGTTATAGATGGTAGAAAGGTTTTGATGAGTTGGAAGATGAGCAAGTCACTGCAGGATTCCTAGCCTCTTACTTGCTCTTGTAACTGCAGTGTTTATAAAGCTGGTCTAATTCCATTTTTGAGTAATAATAACTGCCATGACTATTAAAAATATCAACAGCGATGGTTAGATTATCTTTTGTTGTAGATGGTCATTACCTAATTACTTAAAATGATCTGTTTCAACTCATCAGCTGCTGAAATTCTCATTTGTGATTCTTGATACCCTTAACTTGTCCATTCCAATGTACTCCTGGCTGGACATCCACACTATACCATCTGTAAACTCGAGGTCATTTTGAAAGCTGTCCCACTCATCTATCACCCCTCTACTCAATGCATCAACTTCTGATCGAACACAAACTTCACTTGAAAATTCTCCTCCTGGTTTTGCAAATTCTTCCATGACCTAGATTCTTCCTACCTCGAACCTGTATTCCTCTACTTCTGACCTCATGAACACCCCAGATCTAATTGGTGACCATTGCTGAGGTTCAAATTTCTGGAATACCCTGTTTATATCTCTCTGTCTTTCTATTTGCTTCCTCCTTGAAGATACTCCCATAAACCCTAACTTTTTGACCAAGATTTCAGACAACTGACGCAATATCACCTTGTGTGGTTCAGTGTTTGTTTTATAATGCTCTTGTGAAATGTTCTTCAGATGTTGTAAAATATTAAATGAACTATAACTTGTTGTTGCATTGATTCATTTTAAAATAGCACTCATGCATTTCAAAGGCCTTGTAAAATGCCTTCAAACATCATCAAACTCACCCTCTGTGCTGGGTATGTCAGCTGTACTTGTATGAGCTAATCCATTCAATTTCCCCTCTTGGACCAATTTCTGAAGCTGTTTTAGCTCTTGATCATAGTCCTGCCATTCAGGAACAATTCGCACTGCTGCCTCCAGTTTGGGTTCTTTCGTCATTGGGTTATTGCACTATAATAAAATTAAATAAATGTCATTCATAAAAATTTCACAACACAGTTCAATGACAAGGAACAAGACGATCATCTTAGAGGTGAACTGTAACATTCTAATTGATTAATTTAGTTACTAAAATCTGTTTTAACAGACCTGTTCATGCCAGTGATCTGGTCATTGTTGTTTTTACAGGGTTCCACAATGAATGCACTCCCACCTAGCCCCTTTCGATACACAATTTGATAACAAGAATAGAACGTAATTGCCATTTTAGCAAAACATGAGGTGTTGTTCTCTGCAGACTAAAGTCTCCACTGGCACAGCTGAAGTGTGTCTAAAACATATGTTGTTAGTTAAAAATTAGCAAATTATCTACCCTCTGAGATTATAATCCTACTACCATTTTGAAACTTCAAATCATATCTCTTTGAAGTTGGCAATTTTCACAAAAAAAAAGCACCAGTTCTCTCAGATTTTCCTGGCAACTGGTGCTCTTAAAATATCTGCCAGTGTGGCAGCTCTTCTCTTAAGAGTATCCAGGCAAACCATTTTCCCTTTGAGACAGGATATTGCAGGCCTCCGACAAAGACAGGAAAGTGTTTATTTCTTTTATATTAAAAGCAAAACTTGCCAAAGTGCCAAAAGATTACAGGCTATTCGCTCATTAGAGAGACAGATGACTGGTGAGAATTTAACTTCAGGATCACTCTGCCTCAGAACATGGCAAGACTGAGAAGTCCCATACTTCATATAAGACCATAAGACATAGGAGTGGAAGTAAGGCCATTCGGCCCATCGAGTCCACTCCGCCATTCAATCATGGCTGATGCGCATTTCAGCTCCACTTACCAGCGTTCTCCCCGTAGCCCTTAATTCCTCTAGACAACAAGAATCTATCAATCTCGGCCTTGAAGACATTTAGCGTCCCGGCTTCCACTGCACTCCGTGGCAATGAATTCCACAGGCCCACCACTCTCTGGCTGAAGAAATGTCTCCGCATTTCTGTTCTGAAATGACCCCCTCTAATTCTAAGGCTGTGTCCACGGGTCCTAGTCTCCTCGCCTAATGGAAACAATTTCCTAGCGTCCACCCTCTCCAAGCCATGTATTATCTTATAAGTTTCTATTAGATCTCCCCTTAATCTTCTAAACTCCAAAGAATACAATCCCAGTATCCTCAGCCATTCCTCATATGTTAGGCCTACCATTCCAGGGATCAACCGTGTGAATCTCTGCTGGACACCATCCAGTGCCAGTGTGTCCTTCCTGAGCTGTGGGACCCAAAATTGGACACAGTATTCTAAAAGAGGCCTAACTAGAGCTTTATAAAGTCTCAGTAGCACATCACTGTTTTGACATTCCAACCCTCGAGATAAATGACAACATTACATTTGCTTTCTTAACCACAGACTCAACCTGAGCGGCTACAAGAGCCAGTCAGAGAGTGGGAATCCTGCAGCGAGTGACTCACCTCCTGACTCCCCAAGGCCTGTCCCACCATTAACAAGCCACAAGTCAAGAGGGTGATGGAATGCTCCCCCACTTGTCCCTGGATGGGGGCAGCTCCAACAACACTCAAGAAGCTCATCACCATCCAGGGACAAAGCAGCCCCCACTTGATTGGCCCCACACCCACAAACACCCATCCCCTCCCCTACCGACGCTCAGTAGCAGCAGGGTGTACCATCCACAAAATTCACTAAATATCCTTAGGCAGCCCCTTCCAAACCCACCACCACCCCCATTTGGAAGGACAGGGTCAGCAGGTACGTGGGAACACCATCCCCTGCAAGTTGCCCCCCCCGAGCCACTCACCATCCTGACTTGGAAATATATCGCCGTTCCTTCATTGTCACTGGGTCAAAATCCTGGAGCTCCCTCCCTAACAGTACTGAGGGTTTCACTATCCCGAGGACTGCAGTGCATCAAGAAGGCAGCTCATCACCTTCTCAAGGGGCAACTAGGGACGGGGCAATAAATGTTGGCCCAGCCAGCAGCGCCCAATGAACAGTGTTTTTAAAATAGAGCCCAGATTAATCGCCAGGAGATGGGGGGTGCTGTATCTGAGTGTGAGGTTCAGTGCTATCCACAAGCTGTCTGCCTCCCCATCATCCCCATTCTTGGCTCCCTGAATTCCCCCAACGTCTTCACACCTTCACCAACTTCCCCTGACTGACTGAGTCCATTGTCTTTTCTCTTCCTGCCAGTCTCTGGTGACTCTAACCTCGACCACGGTGCGTGTGAACAAGACTCTCTCCGTCCCGCCCAACCCCTTCAAGCTGTCGATGCAGGCTGACCCCAATCTCACGGTGGACATTAGCCCTCCTGTGGCTCACTCTGGCCCGGGGCCGGTACAGATGAGGCTGATCTCCTACGAGCTGCGAGACGGACAGGTAAAGTGCCCCATAGGGTGGGCTGTCGGCTGAGGAGCAAAGGGAGCTGGTGTGTGCGCAGCACTTTGCTTCTTACCGGGGCAACCAAGGCAAGTGCTTTGCAGATCTCAGCTTATACGTTGCAGCGGGAAAAGATGGTGTCCATGTTGGGTTTCACTGTGTGCACAGCAGTCCCAGGGCAGACACCTGGTACTGCAGTCCCACACTGACCCCCAGGGATAGACACCTGGTACTGCAGTCCCACGCTGACCCCCAGGGATAGACACCTGGTACTGCAGTCCCACACTGACCCCCAGGGAAAGACACCTGGTACTGCAGTCCCACACTGACCCCCAGGGATAGACACCTGGTACTGCAGTCCCACACTGACCCCCAGGGATAGACACCTGGTACTGCAGTCCCACACTGACCCCCAGGGATAGACACCTGGTACTGCAGTCCCACACTGACCCCCAGGGATAGACACCTGGTACTGCAGTCCCACACTGACCCCCAGGGATAGACACAGTGTTACTGCAGTCCACACTGACCCCCAGGGATAGACACCTGGTACTGCAGTCCCACACTGACAACCAGGGATAGACACCTGGTACTGCAGTCCCACACTGACCCTCAGGGATAGACACCTTGTACTGTAGTCCCACACTGACCCCCAGGGATAGACACCTGGTACTACAGTCCCACAGTGCCTCCCCCAGGGATAGACACCTTGTACTGCAGTCTCACACTGACCCCCAGGGATAGACACCTGGTACTGCAGTCCCACACTGACCCCCAGGGATAGACACCTGGTACTGCAGTCCCACACTGACCCCCAGGGATAGACACCTGGTACTGCAGTCCCACACTGACCCCCCAGGGATAGACACCTTGTACTGCAGTCCCACACTGACCCCCAGGGATAGATACCTGGTACTGCAGTCCCTCACTGACCCCCAGGGATAGACACCTGTTATTGCAGTCCCACACTGACCCCCAGGGATAGACACCGGCTACTGCAGTCCCTCTCTGACCCCCAGGGATAGACACCTGGTACTGCAGTCCCACACTGACCCCCAGGGATAGACGCCTGGTACTGCAGTCTCACACTGACCCCCAGGGATAGACACCTGGTACTGTAGTCCCACACTGACCCCCAGGGATAGACACCTGGTACTGCAGTCCCACACTGACCCCAGGGATAGACAACTGGTACTGCAGTCACACTCTGACCCCCAGGGATAGACACCTGGTACTGCAGTCCCACAGTGCCCCTCCAGGGCAGACACCTGGTACTGCAGTCCCACACTGACCCCCCAGGGATAGACACCTGGTACTGCTGTCCCACATTGACCCCCAGGGATAGACACCTGGTACTGCTGTCCCACACTGACCCCCAGGGATAGACAACTGGTACTGCAGTCCCACACTGACCCCCAGGGATAGACACCTGGTACTGCAGTCCCACACTGACCCCCAGAGATAGACACCTGGTACTGCAGTCCCACACTGACCCCCAGAGATAGACACCTGGTACTGCAGTCCCACACTGACCCCCAGAGATAGACACCTGGTACTGCAGTCCCACACTGACCCCCAGAGATAGACACCTGGTACTGCAGTCCCACACTGACCCCCAGAGATAGACACCTGGTACTGCAGTCCCACACTGACCCCCAGAGATAGACACCTGGTACTGCAGTCCCACACTGACCCCCAGAGATAGACACCTGGTACTGCAGTCCCACACTGACCCCCAGGGATAGACACCTGGTACTGCAGTCACACACTGACCCCCAGGGATAGACACCTGGTACTGCAGTCACACACTGACCCCCAGGGATAGACACCTGGTACTGCAGTCACACACTGACCCCCAGGGATAGACACCTGGTACTGCAGTCACACACTGACCCCCAGGGATAGACACCTGGTACTGCAGTCACACACTGACCCCCAGGGATAGACACCTGGTACTGCAGTCACACACTGACCCCCAGGCATGCACTGTGAATACATTCACCCTAGTCAACCCTAGTCAAGTTCATTTCACTGTATTTGTCCATATAAGAGTCTTCTAGCAGACACAGACCCATTTCCCGTTATATCTAATACTGCTTGCAATCTTTTACAAAAACAGCTTTGTTTTGATGTCTCAGTGAATAGCAGACATTATGTCACATACTTACCAAATCAATAGTTTTAGCTCGCTTCTTAGATGCTTCATCACACCAGGTCTCACACCACAGCCAGTGCTGGGGAAGGGATTTAATGGGCACTTGATGGATCATATTATTAGGCAGATCCTATAAAACATATGCACCACACAAGAACAGAGTAAGCAATTTCAAGCATTTTTTGATTATTATGGATTGCTGCGATTTTAAATTAATAAAGTTGTTTTAATTACTACTTGATTTAAACTTGTTTGCTTTATACAGAAAACCTGCTGCTGCCCACACAAGAATTGGACAGCATACCTGTAAACACATCATTCATTACACCATTCTCTATTGGTAATCAGCCACTGCTTGTTTCAGTTACTAACATTGATCAACATTAAAGCCAAAAGATTTCTTATTTAGACACCACTCCTACTAAACATAGCAATTTCAAAGCATTTTACAGCCAAAAATGTACTTTTGAAGTGCAGTCACTGTTGTAATGCAAGCTACACGGAGGTCGGTTTGCACACAGTATTGTCTCACAAACCAAATGACAATCTATTTTAGTGATGCTAACGGAGATTGAATTTAGCTCGGACATTGAACGCTTTCTCGAATTGTGTCAGATGATTTTTTTATGTTCAGATGAAGGGGCATACATGGATTCTTTTCAACATCCCCCATGGAAGCTGATACATAATAGTGCAGTATCCATCAGACTGTAGCACCAGCCTCAATTTTATGTTCAAGCGTCTGGAATGAGACTTATTCCAAAGACCTTCTTCCACAGAGCAGAGTGTGCTACCACAGATTCATGGCCAATACCTTATTTCATTCAAGAAAGAAATGCAGATCACCTGTCAATCGATGCTAATATTCATTTTAGTTTAACAGGTTCAGATACTGGTCATAGCCAAACAAAAGCTACTTCACTCAATGAAAGAAACAGTGCATCAGATGTCCTGTGACTTCACCTCAATGTCTATGATTAGGACATCTTTGCTTGTAATTTAACTATGCTGATTTCAGCTCAAGAAGAATAATGTAATCTAACATTAAGCTTAAAGGATATTTGGCAGGAGAAAAATCCATGTAATGAAGAAAGACGGATAGAGAGAGTATTTGAAATGTCACGACCACGACATAACTGATTTAGAAAAACGGTTGAACATGTGTTATGAATGAGAGAATTCTACATCTTGTATCGGAGATTGAATAGCTGGAGTGGGTAAGGGTTATGAGAAAGCAGAGCATCTAAGGTCACTTGGTCTCCATTTCTGCTATCAGCTTCTTCTGTTAGATGGCAGTTCTTTCTCACTGCAGAGAAAACAGATTTTCTGGAAGGGGAAACACATTTACTTGGCCATTCAGCCTTTTGGGCTTGTGTTTCAGATTTCCACTGTTCTTTTGGAAATAAAACATTAATTTTCTTAAATTTCACTTTTACATAGCACTGCTTTAACTTAATGCGCCTTCTTATTCTAGGTTTTTTCTATCAGACAGCAAATACAAAGGAACTATTTCCTGTTATGGACAGTATGATTGCTGTGGTTAGCACTGCTGCCTCACAGCACCAGGGACCCGGGTTCGAGTCCCGCCTTGGGCGACTGTCTGTGCAGAGTTTGCACATTCTCCCCGCGTCTACATGGGTTTCCTCCCACAACCCAAAAATGTGCAGGTCAGGTGAATTGGCCATGCTCAATTCCCCACAGTGATAGTTGCGTTAGTCAGGCGTAAATATAGGGTAGGGGAATGGGTCTGGGTGGGTTACTCTTCGGAGGGTTGGCATGGACTTGTTGGGCGGAAGGGCATGTTTACATACTGTAGGGAATCTAATCTAATTCTGTTAAATTCTTGAGTTACTTTAAACACCTCGCAAATCAGCACTCAATTTTGGTTTGGGAGCACAAACCATGTTTATGAATTATACGCTTAAATGTACCTTCTGAATTGAGATATTCTGGTGAAATCGGACTGTATGTACCCTCCCAAGGCCAATACTACATTCTAAAAATGTTTTCTGCAAAATTGAATATTGTATCTCGAGTAGAAATCCGTATAGCTCAAGCATAATCATTTGGATTCCAGTTATTAAAGCAAAATGTTTCCTCCTCTACTCCTCACACATGCAGTGAGTTCCAGATACTCACCACCCTCTGGATGAAAAAAAATCCTTAATCTCCTTCCCCTCACCTTAAATCTATGTAATTAATGGTAATTAATGCCTCTACCAAGTGACACACTTTTTTCTTATCCACTCTCAGCTATCTTCAATATAAAAAAACCCTAAACAGTACAGTCGCTCTTCACAACTGAAAAGATTCTGAAAAAACTGGAAGCATCCTCTGCACCATCTCCAAAGCAATCACATCCTTTCTATAGTGTGGCAATCAGAACTGCATACAGTACTCAAAATGAGTCCTGACTAATGTCCCATACAGCTCCAGCATAACCTCCCAACACTTGCATTCCATGGACGAGCATCACATTTACCTTCTTAACGACACGATCCAACCTATTCATGTGGAAGTCAAAGTACCAGATGGCTTCAGCTCACTGTTTACTCCAAAAGACAATAACTTCAGGCACCAGGTACCAAAATCTCAGGGCATGCTTCATGGGCACCAGCCACTTGCAACCAGAATTCACATATATTAGCATCCAACATGTCGGTATTTCAGAACTCTCAAGCACATCTCTGATCCACTTACAGGACGTTTGTGCACTTCAATGCTGCACCTTGGGACACAACAAAAACTATCATTTTAATGCTGCAGCAAAGGCACTTTAGGCTCACAGACCAATCTGCAGCACATGGACTGAACCAAACTGCATTATCGGCCTGGTCGCTTGCCTTCTTAGTACTCCTTCACTCTGACCTTACCTGGATGCTCACAACACCCCTACGTTTGCTTGCCTTTTTATACCTTGTCCATCAGCCAGAAATATCAGGCTCACAGTACTGCTGTATTCGCATGTCATTTAGCACAGACAAAAGTCAGGAAATCATGGCTATCAGCAATCTTCAGACAAGTCAAGGGGTCCCAGTACAATAAGTCATGGTCAACCTTCAATATCAGTCAAGGAGCTTGGCCACAGTCAGTCAGTCAGCTGCTTGAGGAGGTTAGCTTCGAGATGCTCTCCACATTAGGGATGAGGAGCTGAACTGGGAAGCCCACAATCCATCTGGAAAATCTTGATTCTATTGGGAGCTGTCTTCCTTACGGAATGAGTGAAAAAGACACACACACACAGGTATTAAAGTGGGTGGCAAAGCTGTTGGCTTAGGTGTAGGTGGGGAGGTGTCACAAGTGAGTGAGTAGGGAGTGCAGAGCCCATGGCGGGTTTACACTGTCAGAGGTTGGGGTGAGTGATAGCTAGTGAAGAATGATGTTGCAGCCAATACTGAGAGCGATAGAGTGTTGGCCTTGTTGGAAGGTTGGTACAAAAACAAAGATAGATTAAGAGTGAGGTATTGGAGAATAGGTGGTAGCACTTATACTGGTGGAGAACAGATGGACATTGACCTTCTTGTTACATTGCTGGGCATTATTCCAGATAGCTGAGACTGCACCAATCCAGGTGACAACATCAGATGCTGACCGAGCCAGACCACAGCAGAATATCCCAGCAATGCGGGTGGTATATTCTGACTAGAATTGGTAGGTTTGGGCTAGAATTGAACAGTGGGGGGAGGGGGGTTTAGTTAGTTAATGGTAACTTTTGTCAGAAAGTCCACTTGGCCTCTGCAATTCTTCATGAAATTCAACAAAAAACTGTCTCTTAGCCAAAAAAGTAAGATTCAGCCCAAAGTATTTTTCCCCCACAACAACAAAAGTAATTATCAAAAGCCCATCAATAATTCTGGAACCATAAGGAAATGTCATAGCAGCTACTAAAATTGGCAGTCGCTCCTATGGAAATGCAGTAATGTCTTTCCGAAATGCCTAGACCATGGCTTTGTCATAACAAATGCTTTATTGTATTAGAGAGACAATTATATATTGATGCAAACAATAAGCTTGCCATTGGTCTGCAGTACTCAAGTCAGGAAGGAAGGCCGCCATCCAGGCCAAAGCAGCTCACTTGATTAGTGCTCCATCTAGCAGCTTTAATATTCATTCCATGTACCACTGTGCACTGTGGCAGCAGCTGGACCAACTACAAGATTCATTGCAACACCTCACCAGGATTATTGAGACAACACCTTCCAAATCTGCAATCAACTTTTGATCTCCTTTTACACTGAAGCTCACACTGTAGAAATTGACCTTCTAGGTGTTTTGCAGCTCCCCCGCTCAATTCTCAGTGACCCTCAATAATCTCACTATTAACCATCTGCTTAACACAGACAGCCATGGACTGACCTCTTACCAAACTTGTCTCTTGGTCCAACAAAATTTCCCATTGAAGAAAAGCACCTCTGCTATAGCCAAAATCTTCCAACAAGCTCACCTAGCTGGCTGCACACAACTTTTAACCATTGTGTTTCTGAAGGCATATCACTTCTTTTCTGTACAATTAATCTCAAAAGTTACCATTTAATGTAATGAATGCTTTTTAATGAGTATGCATGATATGTCAATTTATCAAAAATATATTCCCACCACTTACTGATTCGCTTCCAGTCTGTCGCCAACTTAATCCATAATTATAATCCTGACTTTGGGAAACTACCATTTACTATTAAAATCCCTGCCTGGTTTCCCATTCCCCAGTGCAGAATTTGATCCTGACTACACCATCTGATCTAACAAAAGGAAAGTTGAAAAAGGACAAGGAAAGTTCTAGTCAGTGCTAAGCAAGGAACTTGCTCCTTAAAGTACCTTACGTAGACAAATTATCAAGTCAGAAAAAAATATCTAAAGCAAATTACTTTAGATGCTGAAAATGTGAAAGAAAGCAAAGTGCTAGAGAAATTCAGCAGGTCTGTCAGCATTTATGGAGAGAGAAAGACAGTGAATGATTTAAATCTAACTTGACTCTCCTTTAAAATGCTAACTCTTTCTTTCTACAAAGATGCTACCGATGCTGAGTTTCTCCAGTATATTCAGTTTTCAATTTCTAGCTGCAGGGTAATCTAACTTTGATGAAAGGAACCCAACAAGAAGAATTCTGATGAAGGGTCACTGAACTAAAACATTAGTTATATTGTTCTCTTTCTGCTGCCCCACCTGCTGAATATTTCAACCAAATTCTGCCTCTATTTCAGATTTCCATCTTCTGCAGAATTTTGGCTTCAAATGAGAAGCTGGTTTCCAGGACTACAGGTTCAAGTTGAAGAAAAAGGTGAAGGAACAACAGGGACGAAAGTACATTGGTTAAAAATCCTCAGGATTAAAAAAAAGGCTCAGCGTCCGTGCCAATCTAATGTAAGAAATAAGTGCATTTGTGCAGAGAAGCACACAGAATAATTTGCCTCATGGTAGTCTAATATAGTAAGTCCAACCAAGAATATAGCAGTGTATGGATTTTCCAATATATCGTTTATTTCCAATCTTATATGCATAAATGTATATCTGTAAATGAATAATGACCTGTCATAAATTAAGATGTGGATTAACTTTGATAAATTCCACAACTCATTCCAGCATCATTAGTTGTCACACCTCAATTCTAAGAACTCGTATACATACCTGGTCAAGATTGGATAAGCTGTTTGGATCCTGACTGAGACCTTGATACTGCCCTCGGAGTCTATCACCAGCAGCAATCTTTCGGAATTTCTTTAAGTCCACTACATATAAGGCACTAAATGGATAGAATTTTTAAAAAAAGGATTTTTAAAAAATATTAAAATCATTATATTATTAAAGTGATGATAGCAAAAAAATATCAGTGTGCCACGGCTACAGTATGATAATAATGCTACAAAGAGACTCAGCTACTCACTATGATTACAAAAAGGCATGACAATAAGATTCTGCTTCAAAGCTTAGAAATAGCTTTCTACTATCCATTCACCTCACAAACTGTGGTTACCAAAAAGCAAAAATTCTGCAAAAATTCTGCAAATGTTCTGCGCATGTATTTGGAAGCATGCATGGCCACAGATCTCCCCACAGCAATTACTGACACTTACAAAACAGTCTGCACAGCAGGAATTTGTTCAGGTAAGGAGGGGACTAAGTAATGTGCCTTCCTAATTTTGATATACAAGTGAAGCTCAGAATTAGAATTCACCGAGTAACTGTTGAAAATTCCCCTGGATCAATCTCAGAAATCATTAAAAAAGCTTCATGGTTGATTCCAAATTTCACTATAAGTAACAGCGATTCTAGACACAGGTAAAACTGTCCTGTACACTGAGTCAGATTTTAAATTGCACATTATTTATTTATTAAAATAATTGTTTAGGCTTATCTACAGAGCAATTCCAATTAAATATCACAAGATATCATTTCAAAAATAGTGAATCAATGAGGCCTGCTATTAATTAGACTTGCAAAGCATATTTAAGTATCGAAATTTTTAGTCTAGCATGAGACTGAAAACATGAATTGCTAATGTTGCGGTGAGGGAAGTGAGTCGAGAGCCTGAATGAACAAAGCAACCAAACATGTATTTCCTTCACTAGACTGAAGGATTGCGAAATTAACAGTGTAACAACCAAGAAAGATATGTAACTCAGGGGAGAATTTTACAGTCCACTGTTGGAAGATTTTCAGGCAGTGAGGTCTATGAAGTTCCTTGCAGAATTAACAAACCAACCCTGAAACGCTTTATGCAACTTCCCTGTACCCTCTTCTCTGTAACTTTACCTTGGACAGGCAAAGGTGAGTGCAGCCTGTCCAACCTTGCCCCTATTGAGGGCACTAAATTATAAGAGCAATTTTGAGGTGGCAGGAGGAATTCAGGGTAGAGAGGATATTCAGCAGGTGACTCTGCTTATTCTTTGGGCAGAAACAAGCAGGTGCCTTCCTTGAATTACCTCCTCTTGGAAAGTGGAACCACATTAACTGTCTGTAGTCTTCTGGCACTTCCCATGATTCAGATCTGCTTTAACTTCTTCCCTTGTTTCTCACACAAGCCTCGGATACAACTCATCTGGATTTGGGGGTTTGTCCATTTTAAGCCCACTAAAAGCTCAAAACCTCCTCACTACCTATGTCAAACTACTCAAGAACCTCACTGACCCTCCTATACCCTCCTTCTCCAGAGTGAAGAAAGATGAGATGTATTTGTTTACACCCTGCTGTTGTCCGCTAGCTCCACACACAGACTGCCTCTTGGTCCCTAAAGAGTACTACTCTTTCCCTCGGTAATCTCTTCCACTTGATGTACTGAGAGAATCTCTCAGGATTGTCCCAAATCTTAGTTTTTTAACATGACTTTCTTTGTTCTCCAAACTGTTCTCTTAATTTCCCTCTTGCACTTTCTATACTCCACTGGGGTCTCTGTTGACTTACTCCCTTTGTACCTGTTAAAAAATTCTTCCTTCCTTCTTATCCTGAATATTCCTAGACATCGAGAGATTTATGAGCTTGTTGCTCTTACATTTTATCATGAAGTGAACACATCGGGCCTGTATTCATGCCAAATTTGAATGCCTCCCCAATGTTCTGCTGTAGATTTACCGAGAAATAGCTGTTTCAAATCTACTTTGGCCAGAATCTGCCTTACTTTGACAAAATCTGCCTTCAACAATCCAAACCCTTTTCTGTAGACCATCTTTTTCCTTTTCCACAACAAGCTTAATACGTACAATGGTCACTACAATGCTCTCCCATTGCCACCGTGAACAACTGTCTGGCTTCATTCCCTGGAACTAGGTCCAGTACCACATCACCCCTTGTTGGGATTCTTGCATGTTGATATAAAAAGCTCTCCTAAATAAATTTCAAGAAATCTACTTTTTCTAAATATTTTACACTATGACTATCCCAATTATTGCGGGAAAAGTTGAAATCTCCTAATATAATTACCCTATTATTGTTTTTAGGTCCCCTAGTGAACTGACTACATAGCTACTCATCTATTGCCCACTAACTGTTTGTGGGTCTATATGACACTCCTAGTGATTTGACTGCCCCCTTTTTATTCCTAACTTCTACCCACAAAGCCTCAATTGACTATGCTTCTAAATTATCATTCCTCCTCAGTATCTTGATTAGTATTGCAACACCACCTCCTCTTTTACATCCTTCTCTATTCTGTTTGAAGATCCTATACCATGGAACGTTGAGTTGTCATTCCTACCCCTCCCTTAATGACACTTCCTTAATGGTAACAACATTGTAATTTTCCATGTCAATTCACACCCTTATTCATCTGAACTAGAACCTGGGGGCTGCTTGTTGTTTCAATCTTGATCACTATTGCCACTAGCGTTACTGAGAGGGGACAGGTATCTTGTCTCCAATCAATTAATGGTCCCTGGGTATCACTACAGGGGCACGTGTTCCCCACCAATTCCTCAGGTGGCAGGACAAAAAAATCCAGCTATCCAAAAAACCTTGCTCTTGGAGTGGGAGAATTCAATGTCAGATAAGGTACTTAAAGAAGAAAACACAAGTGGACTGCGACAGAAACAGCGAGAGACATTAAAATATCCAACAATTAAGACCTGAAGGAATGAAACACAATAATTTTCAGTATGGCGACATTAACTAGGGGTAATTACTATTCATAAGTTTCTTAGAGAGTAATTAGACTGAACTGAATAAGACTTGACTTTATATATAAAGTCCAGTTTGAATATTGCATACAAGAACAGCAAATTCAGATATTTCATTGCATTTCATCAGTGAGACACAGAAAGCTGTTATTTTTGAAAAGCTATTCACTGATCATCATTGAAGTATTTGCAAATAAACAATGGATATGCTATTTTGTTTGACTACAAGTTATCAAAATAATTCTACTGATTTTTTAAACTTAGCCTTTATCACAAGAAAACCTGCAAAATGTAGATGTTTATTTTTCAGAACTATATTCATTTGTCATACCAGTAACTAACCATCCATTTGACTGCAAATTGTGGAAAAATGAGAGGTGAAGATTGAGTGAGGGAAAACCATTGCTGCCCTTTGGCACATGGTGGCACTGCAGCCCTTTGTAAAAGGCACTTTGAAAATTAAGTCACATTTTGTGTTATGGGATCAATTTCCACCTAAGGACTTGAAGTAATCAAAGTCAACACTTCAATGCAATAATGAGGAGTGGTGCACGGTCTAAGCTGTTGTCATTTGAATAAGGTATTAAAATTGAAGCTAAGTGTTGCAATTCAGGTGGATGTAAAGGTCATCCAACATAAGCAAAGTCAATTGACTTGCCAGTTAGCTCATTTAATCTTTCTGGAACTTTGTGTTCTAGCTGACACATCTGCTTACAGAACAAAACAGACTACACTCCAAATGTGGCTGTGAAGTGCTTTGATATGTCCTCAGAATACGAATAGTCTTATGTAAATGTACTTGATGCATTGATGGGAGGGCGCCCTGGTATCAGGTTATATTTTAAAAACACTGTTCCTCCACTTTAGCCAAACAGCAAAAGATTTTGCAACAATAAGAGATTACAAAAATAATCCATTTCATTTAATATCAAAATGAGGAAAACAACAAAACACATCAAATGATTCCACACAGTCACCATTCCAAGACACAACTTTATGTGCCTTTCTTGCCCAGACTGAATGAAAAACCTCATGCTTGTCCTTTGCAGCATTTTAGCTTCAAATTGCATAAAACAGAAATGCATACTTGTAGTAGAGAGGACAGGTGGGGTCTATTTAGGAAGCAGTAGGCACTCGTCAATTTTGATATACTAGAGCATTTAATAGCATCTGCCACTTATTGCTTGTTTATAAATTTGTGCTTGGTAAATTATGAGAAATGCGAGCTAATAATGCCATGACAAAGGGAAACAAGCAACTTGGGAACTAGGTGAACAGAGCAAGTAACTGTAGACCTCCTCAATAAATCAGGTTGAATGATTGGCATAGGAAAGCATCTTAAAGTGCCTTATCAAACAAAATTTAACATAAGGAGATAAGGAGATTTAGATCCTGAGCAGCTCAATGTACATGAGTGGACTCAGGGATATTCAAGAGGCCACATTTGGAATAAACATGAATATTTCAGAGGAATGTAGGACTAGTGAAGAATACAGAGGTAGGGGGTCACAATCATGAAGGGCTTTGAAAACAAAGATACGAAGATTGAGAATTTGCTTAATTGGAACCCAATACCAATCAACGATCAGAGAAGTGATGAACAAATGGCATTCAGTGGGAATAAGGATATTTGCTTTAGAAATTTAGGTGACCTTTAAGTTCACAAGGAGTAGAACATGAGAGACCAGACAAGGGTTCCAAGTAATAACCAAGTTTAGGAGTAGTAAAATCACAGATGAAGACCCCAAAGCAGATAAGCTTAGGAAGGGTGGAGGTGGACCATTTGAAACTGTGGAAAAAGTGGTCTTAGTGATGCCATGACAGATCCTCAACTAAGGATCAAATGTGATACCATTAGAGTTGGGTTTAACCTTGGGCAGATCACTGGAGAGGGCTGAAGTCAGTGGACAGAGACCAGAGCTTTTGGCAAAGACCAAGAAAAAATAGCTTCAGCATTTCAATATTAAGATGAAGGAAAGTTTTGCTCATCCAGCATAGTCTGATAATTTAGAGACAGTGAAAGGATTAAGAGGGGTGGTGAAGGGTGTCAGCAATATAAATATGGAAACCAATGCTTTGTAAATGATATCGCAAAGGGACAGAAAGGTGGTAGGAAACAGGAGATGGCCAAGGATCTATGTACGGGGAGCATTTGTGGTCATGCTGCACAAGTACTGTCGGCTGTGTTAATGTCTGCAGACAGGTAAAGAGGGAAAAAGATCTTTGTCATGGTCACACAGAATGTCACTTGTGAGACTGGTAAGAGCGATTATGTGGTGGCGGCAGAATCCTGAGTGGAGTTAGAATTAATCCACTCTGAACAATACAGACGATTCCTGATGAAGTGCTTATGCCCGAAATGTTGATTCTGCTGCGCCACTGTGCTTTTCCAGCACCACACACTCAACTCTGATCTCTAACACCTGCAGTCCTCACTTTCTCCTGAACAATACAAGTACAGATTTGGGAAAACCTTGGTGAGGAAAGGGAAGTTGGGGACGGAGCATAGTTACAGAGGTGGAAGGTCATAGATTGGTTTTTGAGGAGCAGTGTGATGATAGTAGATTTGAAGGAGAGGAGGTTGGTAACTGAAGAAAGGGTACTTTTTTTTTGCTTCAGCTGCAGTCAGAAGCAGCACTCCCAGTGATGTAGGAGCTATTAAGGAGCTAAGTGGCTTTAGCAGCTTCATGTATGCTCTGAAAATTTACATTTATTGAAATGCGAAAAATGATCCTTGGCAGGTTTGAGTCAGAATTATCAGTACGATATTTCGAGAATAAGTTATCAACAACTCTGACGATCAATGACAGGCTGCAATACATTGACACCAAAGTTTGCCACTCCACAAGTACCAAGATTCTACACTACTATGGGCGTCACAAGTTGCTGTCAAAGTCTGTGCCTCTCGTGGCTGCTCTACCAAAACACAACTTTGGTTGCATCAAGAACCAACAGCCACAGGATTTCCAATTTTCAAATTTTTTCATAAACCAACCCTAAGAAAAGAAAACAATAGGAATCTTGGCACATCAGAAACAGATAAAGATAAAGAAAAATTAAAACAAACATTGAAAATAATAGTGAATTACTCGGCAGGTAAAGCAGAGTGAGATTTCACAATAATTTGATTTTGTACCAGTGATGTCTTTTTACATTAAGGGTAGGTCAAAGCACTTCACAACAGTAAAATTGAATCCAGTGGCACACTGGTACCAAAGGAGTTTAGTTTAGACTACAAAAAGACTGATAAGGTAGACATAGTGATCAACTTGCTGTGTCATAAATAATTACAGTTATACCTTATATGGTACTTCCTGCCCTGTAGGTGATTAGCCCAGTAACCTGATGTCCAGAAGCGATATCCATCCATTTCCTTACGACTTTCACAGAAAGGAGTGTACCCATAGGGAGCTCCTTCAAGGTCCAGGTCACGCAGCTCCTTCAAGTCAGCTCGCACTATCTATAAGAAAAGGAAAACTGATGAGGCAAACACATTACACTTTTCCTGATTCTTGGCAGGAGTTGCAATATATTTAACAACTTGGTGATTTACTAAGGATTGAACTTTGCAACTGGAGCTGAATCAACTTCATGATTCTAAAAACATAGCTAAGGCAAGCTGTTGAATATCACAGTTAAAAAGAGTCACAGTGATGTACTACATGGGTTGAAACTTTATTGCTGGAACAGCACAGCAGGTCAGGCAGCATCCAGGGAACAGGAGATTCGACGTTTCGGGCACAGGCCCTTCTTCAGGAATGAGCAGAGAGTGTTCAGCAGGAGAAGATAAAAGGTAGGGAGGAGGGACTTGGAGGAGGGGCGTTGGAAATTTGATAGGTGGAAAGAGGTCAAGGTGAGGGTGATAGGTCGGAGTAGGATGGAGGCGGAGAGGTCAAGAAGAAGACTGCAGGTCAGGAAGGCGGTGCCGGGCTGGAGGGATCCGGCTGAGACAAGGTGGGGGGAGGGGGGATGAAGAAACTGGTGAAGTCCAAGTTCATCCCCTGCGGTTGGAGGGTACTACATGGGAACAGACCCTTCAGTCCAACACGTCCATGCCGACCAGATATCCTAAGTCAATCTACCTTATATACTCGAGTAATAGTCAATTTCATGTAAAAGTGGACCACCTATTTTTAACCAAAAAAATCTGGAGTTTTCCATATATCTCATGTAAAAGTCAATCCTAGGTCTTCACAGATAACAGATCAACATTTATGAGTCAGTATGTCAGCCATCTTGCTCAGCTTTGGCTTTCCAGTCTGCCAGTCATCCCTCTCCATTCCGGGTCTTCAGAACTGTTTTTTTTTAATTCGCTTAGAGATCAATTGGGTTTCTGCTAATATTATGGTGTGAATTTTGACAGGCATGAATTTCAGCCCCTCAAAAGTAGTATCCATGTAACAGTCAACCCCTTAAACTTAACGTTAAAAAAGTCAAACAAATTCTCCAATATATACGGTAGGCCCATTTGTCAGCATTTAGTTCATATCACTCTACCTTTCCTGTTCATATACCCATCTGGATGCCTTTTAAATACTGTAATTGCACCAGCCTCTACCACTTCCTCTGGCAGGTCATTCCATACACGCATCACCCTCTGCATGAAAAATCTGCCCCTTAGGTCAGTTTTAAATCTTTTCCCTCTCACCTTAAACCTGTGCCCTTTAGTTCTGGACTCGGCCACCCCAGGAAAAGATGTTGTCTATTTACCCTACCCAAGCCACTCATGATGTTACAAACGTCTATAAAGGTCACCCCCTCAGCCTCCGACACTCCAAGGAAAACAGCCACAGCCTATTCGGCCTCTCCCTGTAGCTCGAACCCTCCAACCCTGGCAACATCCTTGTAAGTCTTTTCTGTACTCTTCCAAGTTTCACAACATCCTTCCAATAGGAGGGAAACCAGAATTGCACATAATATTCCAAAAGTGACCTAACCAATGTCCTGTATAGCTGCAACATGACCTTCCAACTACTATACTCAATGCACTGACCAATAAAGGAAAGCATTCCAAAAGCCTTCACTATCTATCTGCGAATATCTAATAAATTGAAGAAACAGTCATGTAAAACTTCCAAACATGATTTCAAGTTAATTTTTAAGGTTTTAGGAATCACATCAGTTTTCAGAAACACAACTTAAATGTTGATGCAAGAAGACAAATCAAAGTTCCTGGCCTTGCACTGATCAGGATGAAGACACAAGAATCAAACAGGGACTTCAATTTACTGTATGCAGCATGAAAAAATGAGGCTGATTCTTTGAGCCAATGCTGGCGTGGATATGTATTAGGAACAGTTGACAGTCTGACTGGATAGGGTATTGCCAAGCGAAAACAGCAGAAGCTAGCAATTTCTGTGATCCCTTTTTCTTTTCACTGGAAAAGGTCCATTGTATGTAAGAATTTCTATCGTCTAATCAAAACAAAGTTGTTATGTTAACACTTCTAGCAGACAGAGTGCATTACACTGCGAGCCTGACTGATCATCTTAAAATTCGTTTAATCTGAGCATTTCAACAGCAGAATTATCGTGGGCATATGTTTCTGAGACTTGCAAGCAATGGCTGTGAACAGACAACAGGACCTGTTGTTTTGACACAGTCTACCAGATGTTGGGATTTTTGATCTTTATAATCAGTATCAAATTGACCCTATCGTGTTACTCATTTGTATGGCAGGCAAAACAGCTTTTGGGCTTGACAGCAAAAGCTTGTTGGTGGGAACAACTCATGGGTTTACTGCAAATTTGCACCATGAGACAGAGGGCTTCAAATGTTGTTCAAATGTTTGAGTTATCTTCCCCTTCGAGGGCAATCGGAGGTTGACGATGCACCACTCAAGACCATGTTACATAGGTCCTTTTATGAGTTTGTGAGATAAACAGTGGATGATGTAGCCATTATCATACAGGACATTTTTGACATACTCTATTCTAGCATCATGCTTACATGGTGAGCAGATGGCTTGGACCTTATTCACTAGGTTACCAATTAAGATCAATACTGCAGGGTGTCGAATTATAGAAATCTTAATGAATATATTGATCTGTGAACATAAGCTTACAGTAGATAGTAGCTGAATCCATTGACAGATTTCCCAATTAGTGCATTAAGGAAAGGAGTTCATTTGGTTGTTCTAATTCAATGGAAATGTTGAGCACAGGATGTAGCTGCAGATTCAAATATTGCAAATGAGTATCTGCATATTAGGCAAATGCGAGGTGATGCATTTTGGAAGTTCAAATTCAGGTGTGAATTATACAATAAATAGCAGAACCTTAGGATCATTGAGATGTACAGAGATCTGGGTGAGCAGGTCCACAGAACCCTTCAAGTGGCAACACAGATGGATAAGGTGGTCAAGAAGGCATATGGCACACTTGCCTTCATCGACCGAGGCAGCAAATACAAAAGTTGGCAAGTCATGTTACAGCTGTATAAACCTTCGACTGAGCTACATTTGGAATATTGCGTCCAGTTCTGATTGCCACACTACCAGAAGGATGTGGATGCTTTGGAGACGGTGCAGAGGAGGTTTACCAGAATGATGCCTGATCTGGAGGGTTTTGGTTATGAGGCGAGGTTGGATAAACTTACATTGGTTTCACAGAGGTGGAGGGGCCTCTAATGTTGCAGATGTCTACAACATTATAAGAGGCATAAATAGGATGAATAGCTAGAGGCTTTAACCCAGGGTGGAAAGGTCAATTGCAAGAGGACAGCGGTTCAAATTGATAGGGGGAAGTTTAGGGGAGAAAAGCAGAGAAAATGTTTCACACACAGGGTGATTGGTGCCTGGAACGCACTGCTAGAGACACACAAGCAGAAGGCAAATACAGGGTTAGAAATTGCATACAAGACCATAAGACATAGGAGTAGCAATTAGGCCATTCAGCCCATTGAGTCTGTTGTGCTATTCAATCATGGCTGGTACGTTTCTCAAACACATTCTCCCATAACCCTGAATCTCCTTGATCCTCAAGAACATATCAATCTCAGTCTTAAATATACTCAATAAGCTGACCGCCACAGCCTTCTGTGCCAATGAATTCACCATTCTCTGGTTGAAGAAGTTTCTCCTTATCTCTGTTCTAAAAGGTCTTCCCCTTACTCTAAGGCTATATCCTCGGGTCCTAGTCTGTCCTACCAATGAAAACATCTTCCCAACATCTACTCTGTCCATGGGCAATAGGTAGTGGTTCTAAATAAGGATTAAGAATCAGTGTAGGCTTGGTGGACTGAAGGGCCTGTTCTTGTGCTATACTATATCATATGTTATATCCCCATTTTCCATTAAATCATCATTTTGTTTTTCACATCAAACTATATAATGTGTGGTTCTGTTCGCCGAGCTGAGAATTTGTGTTGCAGATGTTTCGTCCCATGTCTAGGTGACATCCTCAGTGCTTGGGAGCCTCCTGTGAAGCACTTCTGTGATCTTTCCTCTGGCATTTGTAGTGGTTTGAATCTGCCGCCTCCGGTTGTCAGTTCCAGCTGTCCGTTGCAGTGGTCGGTGTATTGGGTCCAGGTCGATGTGCTTATTGATTGAATCTGTGGATGAGTGCCATGCCTCTAGGAATTCTCTGGCTGTTCTCTGTTTGGCTTATCCTATAATAGTAGTGTTGTCCCAGTCGAATTCATGTTGCTTGTCATCTGCATGTGTGGCTACTAAGGATAACTGGTTGTGTTGTTTCGTGTCGTTCACGAAACGACACAACCAGCTATCCTTAGTAGCCACACGCGCAGATGACAAGCAACATGAATTCGACTGGGACAACACTACTATTATAGGACAAGTCAAACAGAGAACAGCCAGGGAATTCCTAGAGGCATGGCACTCATCCACAGATTCAATCAATAAGCACATCGACCTGGACCCAATATACCGACCATTGCAACGGACAGCTGGAACTGACAACCGGAAGCGGCAGATTCAAACCACTACAAATGCCAGAGGAAAGATCACAGGAGTGCTTCACAGGAGGCTCCCAAGCACTGAGGATGTCACCTAGACATGGGACGAAACGTCTGCAACACAAATTCCCAGCTCGGCGAACAGAACCACAACAACGAGCACCCCGAGCTACAAATCTTCTCACAAACTTTGAACTATATAACTTCACATTTATCCATGTAATACCGGATAAATGCTCAATTTGTCTGCACAGCAAAAATGGCCCACCAATCAGCATTCTCTTCTCTTGCCTTACAAATTAGTGCCCCACTTCTACGTTTTTTGTCCCAATCTGGATGAGTGAAAGGCAAAAGTATTGACTGCTTGTCTCCTTTTGGCAATATTTCAGGAACAAAACGTCAAAACCCACAGATCTACTTCTCTTCAGGCAGATTGTTTCAGCTACTGTACCTGGAGAAGCACAATTGATCAGGCAGCATCCGAGAAGGGGGAGAGTTGACGTTTCGAGCATAAGCTCTTCATCTTCCTGATGAAGAGCTTATGCTCGCAACATCAACTCTCCTGCTCCTTGGATGCTGCTTTTGTTTTTTCAGCACCACACTTTTTGACTCTAATCTCCAGCATCTGCAGTCTTCACTTTCTCCCAGCTACTGTATCTGCCAACTATAGCTACCTCTCCAAATGAAAATTTGCACAGGTTTTAAGTAACTGCATGCACCAAAGTGCAAGTAATTTTAATGGAAGGTTTAAGCACCAAGCTCTGCATTGTAATGGATTGCATTAAAATGGTTACAAATGCAAAGAAATTTGGACAAAACTAAGACTAATTATTCCTAAATAGAATGAAAGCTTTTTGATTAAGCTTTACATTCATGTATTTAAAAACAAACTAGACACAAAAAGGGCAGAAATCGATAGATGACTCAATTTGTCCACAGAATTGGCCTGCATTTTCTTTTGTTAAAGGCAAATAAGCAACAGGCAACTGGTAGCAGCTTTGGTTAAGCTACAGATTAGGAAATATTCATATTCTGGTGCCCAGGCTGTCATGAGTTAGCTGACTTTAGTTGGGGCACCTAACTGGACTTAACATCTCTGGGTAAAAGCGGCATATAGCACTCCACATCCTTGCCTCTGATCACAATCCAGTCATCTGTGTTGGAAACCCAGTTGTGCTCAACACTGCAATCCTTTTTGAAATGAATGGTTAAGAAGGCTGCCTGCATTAAACATCCAGACCCACACATTAAAACAGAAAGGTTTATAGTTGATACCAGAAATTGCATGGTTCCTGTGCAATTGTGGAGGAAGGTGAAAAACCTGGCAGAGAGAGGAGAAGGAAAAACAATCTGTTCAATACTACTGCTTTTTCAATGTCTAGGGCACATTTGACACATATCGGAGGGAAGCAACAAGTGATAGCTCTTCCTTAGGCTCTTTCATAAAGCTATTTAAATGTCTTTAATGCCACTATTTTGATTGGAAGTGCAGAAATCTTCAGTAAAATCTTCACACCATCACATTCAGCAAAAAGAAATGCAAACCTTATCCCTACTGACTTGTCATTTTTTCTTCCAAATGGAAAGCAATTTATGACCCAGATTTTATTGTAGCAGGACATCCAATGCATACACAAACTGCCAATGCAGTAAGTACATTTGTTTTATAGGACCTGAAGGGAATTGTTCATGTTAATACTTCATCACTGCTAGAAAATGCATAGAGAGGAACAGATGGCAGGATCTCAAATGTTTTTAAAACTGTGATAAGTCCATTGGCCAGAAGTGAACAGTCCAATGATAATCACTATTCTGACTTAGAAACTTCAGAGTCTAGACAGCTGTCATCATGTTACATCGAAAACCTGTAATTTGAGAAAGTATATATTGAAATGTTTACCTGATCAGCATCAACAAATAGGATCTTGTCAACAGCCAGTGGGAAAAGTACATCCAGGAAAAGGATCTTGTAGCCCCAGATAATTCTTTGCTTTTCAGTCTGTTGATGGAGCCACCTGGGCCATTTGTACTGCACTAGTTCATACTGAAAACCATACTTCTTCGCCATGTGTGGGATAAATTCCTACCAGGACACAGAAATGTACATCAGTGGCTCTCAGGAAATGCTACAAATTGTGCTATTAATTGTTGTGGTTCTGTTCGCCGAGCTGGAAGTTTTTGTTGCAAACGTTTCGTCCCCTGGCTAGGGGACATCATCAGTGCTTGGGAGCCTCCTGCGAAGCGCTTCTTTGATGTTTCCTCCGGTGTTTATAGTGGTCTGTCCCTGTCGCTTCCGGTTGTCAGTTTCAGCTGTCCGCTGTAGTGGTTGGTATATTGGGTCCAGGTCGATGTGTTTGTTGACCATCAACTCCATCAACAAACACATCGACCTGGACCCAATATACCAACCACTACAGCGTACAGCTGAAACTGACAACCGGAAGCGGCAGGGACAGACCACTATAAACACCGGAGGAAACATCAAAGAAGCACTTCGCAGGAGGCTCCCAAGCACTGATGATGTCACCTAGCCAGGGGACGAAACGTTTGCAACAAAAACTTCCAGCTCGGCGAACAGAACCACAACAACGAGCATCCGAGCTACAATTCTTCGCACAAACTTTGTGCTATTAATTAATTAAACACAAACACATCAGTTTCGATACAAGATAATTTAATAAGCTCCACAGAAAGTGAAACGATCTTTGCAAATTCTTCATGTTGAGGCGTATGGGCAGTTTGTTTAAAATTCAGCCTGTAGTTTGGATTTAAAATCTGACCAGACTTAGAATTTGTTGTACTAGGATGCATTAAGGGAGGGAAATTGTACAATACTAAACTGTTAAGAAATATTGCAAAATCAAAAGCAATAATATCATGCTTTTTGAATATCTCTTGGCCAACTGACATTGTTGCTCAAACAAAAGGATATTCAAGATGGAGAAGGAAATCTCGCCATAAAAGGAACTAAGTATCATTGCTAAGCACTTGAGAACAGAATAAAAATCTTAATTTAGCATCAAAACATGGGCTTCTATGAAGAATACTGGTGGTGAACATTAGTACAACTGGTGAAACAGAGTACCATAATCCACCAGGAGAGGCAAAGGAGTGTTCTTACAGATATAATAACAATGGAAATGCCAGATAGAATAGAAGATACTCTTAACAAAATCAACTTGTTACCTAATATACACAATTTGCACCCAGAAATTAGTTTAATTTTACATTTTAGAACAAAGTATCCAAAATTTGGTGCAAACTTCTAATGTCAAGGAGTGACAAACAGAATTCTACTATTTAAAATGTGCATGGGAAGAAAAATAAACCTTGACTACTCTGTTCTCACATATATACTCAAATGGATTATAAAATCTTCCCTTTTCTAAGCATACTACAATTTGATGATTTTTTTTTCTCTACAAACCTTGAATGTGGGTGAGAGGTAGTTCTTAAGGAACCAGAATTTCACTGGTGTTTCAGTATGTTTCAGCACTGACAGCATCATTATTCTGCAGAACAAAAGGGAAGACAAGGGAGTTTATCATACATAGCTAAGAAGGAACTGCCTACCAAATATACAGGTGTCAAATATAGCACACACTGCTATCCAATAGTTCAAAATGAAGCCAAAGTAGAAAACATATATCAGACTTTAAATATGTTTATGTGAGGTGCATGTGTCAAATCTCTAACTCCAAAATTATACTGATGAAACATATTGACAAAATTGCTATTCCCTACCTTCATGACATTTTGACATTTTAAATTTATCACATTTAAATCAATATATCCACATACGGACATGTCTGTGCACCAGAACGCCCTATTAGAGTATATTGACAAATTCAGGAATTATTCACCCTTTTTCTCAGAATCTTTAAATTGCAATAACTAACTGTTTGACTTAATTAACAGCCAAACTACCATATTGATGTAATCCCTAATCAAATTTCAAAATACACTTTTCCAGCAGCACAGGCTTGTATGTAGTAGAGTTCAGGCATGTGGCTCTCATAACACCTCAGTGGAGTGAAATCAAGTTTTGTAGGTGCTCAACATGCCTCAATTCCCTCACCTAAGATATTGGCAATGAAATGTGAGCCTCAAACATATCTCAAACTCAAGGTGCACTGTTACACTGGAATTAGAATTGAGCCAAGAAAGCAAGGATAGTTTCATTCAACCTTTTCTCTTTAACATAGCTACTCATCAAAAAGTCTACTCTTCAGACATGAGATTGGTGCATAAATGTAAGCATCAGAAGGTTTCTTGACAGTAAGTACAACTATGTCCAATTTTCAAGCATCCACACTTTCAAGCAATGGTGACACATAGTGATCTGTATCAGGAATCTTATCAGGAGCAAATTATGGTACCTGCACCATACTGAGACTACAATCTGGGAATGGAACTCAGATCAGGTATCAAAACTTGAACAAGTTCACGGACGACACCACCCTAGTAAGACGGATATCTAACAATGATGAATCAAAATACAGAAGGGAAATGGAGGGCTTGGTGATGTGGTGCAATGAGAACCTCTCTCTCAACATCGGTAAAACTAAAGAACTGATCATTGACTCCAGAAAGAATGGAAGCCCTGATCTACATCAACAGAGCTGAGATTGAGAAGGTGGAGAGCATCAAATTCCTCGGAGTGACGATAACTTGTTCTGGATTCCCCACATAGATGTGGCGGTCAAGGCAGCACAACAGTGCATCTTCTTCCTCAGGTGGCTCAGGAAGTTTGGCCTATTCATAAGGGTCCTTACCAACTTCTACAAATGCACCATTGAAAGCAGACTGTCAAGGTGCATAATGGCCTGGTATGGCAACTGCTCTGCCCAGGACTGTAAGAAACTAGACAAGGTGGTGTGCACAGCCCAGTCCATCACAGAAGTCAACCTTCAATCCGTGAACTCCATTTACAAGGCTCGCTGCAGTGGAAAGGCTACCAACATCATCAAAGACCTCTTGCACCCTGGTAATGCTCTCCTACAGCCTCTTTCATCAGGCAGATGATACAGAAGCCTGAACATACTCATCAGATGATTCAGGAACAGCTTCTTCCCAGCTGTTATTAAACTGACAAGTGGACTGTCTAGACTCAGATAATGCTGATCTTGCCGAGTGCACACCCGTTGCAATGTAATCTGTATGCCTCTAAGACTTTTTACAACCTCTGATCTGTACATCTCCACTTACTATGATCTGCCTGCACTGCTCGTAAACAAAGCTTTTCACTGTATTTCGGCGCACGTGACAATAAAATGAATTAAACCTGAACATTTACTGATCCCTATGGGCTAATATCATGTTGTGCACTGGACATTTCATCAAGGGAGGTCTCAGTGTTTTCCTTTGAATGCAAACTAGTCAGTCCTTAATAAAATGAGACACATAATGTAGCCTGAGTTTCTAAAATTTAATTTGTAGGATTACACCAAACCAAACTCTCAAAGCTGTACCTTAATCACACTTTGTTTTCCTTTCTGCAATCCTGTTTCCACACAAATTAAATTTGTAAACGTTTTATTCACATCACTTGAAAACATTTCTAGTGACATTGGTCTGAACACTGTTCTGCGATCTGAGGACAGATATAACTCCAGGAAGTCAAAAATGAAAACATTAAAAAAAAGAGAATCAGGAAGAGAAAGTCAACTGACCTCAAGAACCTTTCGTAAAGATGACCAGATGCAACTGAAAAGATATTAATGACATCTTCTTTATCCGGTTTCAGTTCCTCAGGTTTTGGTCCTCCAGTGAATCCTCTGTGAAAAAGAGATAATTGGTAATTATTATCACTTTTTAAAAAAACTGTTAAGGCTGGGGAATGGGTCTGGCATGGACGATTAAAAGTACTGACACTTCAGATCTGGGATTTGGGCTCAGATGCATAGGACAGAACACCCGTTCTGTTCATTAGTGCTGAGGGTCTAAGAAATGTTAGGGCCTGCAGCATTAAATTGTCCTGAATTCAACAGGTACTGTGTATTAAACTGAAAAAATGTCAGACATGTATAGCAAGGAGGTGCCTTTGGGGTCCAGGTTTATTCACAGGGAAAGGAGTAAAATAAACTTTACCCGCCACTTAGGTATGCTGTAACTGACTTAGAAATGCCTGATGTCGGATATTAGGTTAAGAAATGTAAAAATGTCAGAGAGGCAAATGTAGAAAACCACTGGAGGTGCAAAAGGTATAACTTTTCCGAGATGGGAACCAAGTAGAGAGAGCTTACCATTGCACCCAATGGTTTTACCTCCACTTTTATTGCGTTTGATATTGACAATAATGCCTGAAATAAACACTAATTGCAATTCCACATTTTAATATTCCGTAAACTAATAAATTTTTAAAAACTCACCAAATAAAATTTTGTGGAGAAAAGCCTTTCAAACTTATTGTCCTCATTACTGAAATTACTTTTCTTGGACTGAATAATCTTTTTACTATCCTAAGCTTGCATTCTTTACATCATGCTGAACTAGAAATGGATCAAACCTATTCCCACTTGCCTGGATGAGTACTGCTCCACAAATACTCAAGAAGCTTGACATCATCATCCAGATCAAAGCAGCCTGCTTGATTGGCACTACAACTATGAACACTCACTCTCTCTAATGCTCAGTAGCAGCAGTGTTTATTGCAGAAATTTGCAAAGGCTCCTTGGATAGCATTTCCTAAACCCAAAATCTACCATCTGAAGGACAAAAGTAGCAGATACATGGTAGGACTATGACCAGCTGAAAACTGCCCTCCAACCACTCAACATCCCGAATCAGAAGTACAACACTGCCTTGAGAGCAAATGGCTGTTACTACAGTATTACAATGTTGCCATTGTACCAAAAGTGCAGCACTAGAATGCAGATGCATACTGTAAGTAGACTGGACATGTCCAAGGATCTTCTTAGAGGCTGGAACATCAGATGCCAACATCTGTGGATGTGAATGCCTATGAGGCATGCCTGCATGTTGGTGCCTGCTACCCATCACTGAAGTCCTTTGAGTAAGCAGTGAGCTGAAGTTGCTAGGTGCCTGCTCTGATCTCCATGTTGAGAGATCTCAACATCCTGTTTGCTCACAGCAGTTGGCAGGATAGGAAGGCATATATTAATGAGGTAAATATGTAGTTAACAAAGGTTGTTAGTGAACAAGAACTCCCTTGAGTAGAAAACTTGCCACTGCCTAGTGAGAATAATCATCTCAATGCCTGCAACTTAATTAAACAGAAAGATGAACAGAAAGCTGCTTCTGCCATCAAAAGAGTCCTCATTGGACTTCTTATGTGATTCTGCCACACTTCATCAGTAGAGCCCACATCGCTCAGGCACCTATCAGACTCAGCCCTTAGTATTTAATCTCTGAATGCAGTCTTTTTGCATTCTCATGTAAGTGTACCTTCATTTGTCATGGAAAACATGGAAACAATCATGCTTCACTTTTGAATTTCCAATTAGTCAATTTATTGTATACAATTTATATAGTGTTTGTTATCATTATTTACAATCTCAAGATTCAAAAGGGTTTTAAGTTACCTCTTAATGGATTCCCAGAAACCTTCGTTTTCAGAATTTTCATCACTGAGGAGCTCTTCACTCATTTTTTCAGGTTTCTTTTGAACCTACAGAATTGTAGACAACACTTAATATTCTCTACTCCATACTTTGATATACTTTGGAGAAGTTAATTTCTATGTATTGAGCAACTAATGACCCTTATAAAAGAAAAGGAAGATAATTTTCTGCAAAAAACAGTCCCGCACTAAACAACGACTGAACTGAAAAAAAAACTTAATCAATGGCTGTCGAAAATGCTACATAAATCCATGCTTGTGTTTACTTCCAAGAAGCAGCAGGTCGGTTAACTGAGCAGTGCTTGAATACCAATTAATCATTGGCCCTGATTTAAGAAATATATTACAAGATTAGTGTTGCATCTTAATCATGAATTTTGGACTTTTTGGACAACAACATTTCAACGAGTTTTGGAGGCCAAATAACCACAATGATAATTTCAGGTCATGCTCCTTTTGCAAACCCTTTCCAAGTTCAACCAGAACATTTTTTTTTGGAAGGAACATTACATACTGAACATAAACCAGTTAGTAAATAAATCATGTTGGAAAGACACTGTTGGTCAAAGACAAAGAAATTGGTCATCTAACCCAAAACAGTTATCTTCAAGTTAAAATAATTTAATCAGTTCTTTGTAAATTGTAAGAGGCAGCCTAGAAAACCAACATACATAAGGCTGATGGGGTAGTGAGCCTTCTCTTGTCCTGAGTTCATAATTTATATCTTGAAGATCACTTTCCTTCTAAAAGTGGACTGCTCGGACGACACACGATATTCAGTTAAGTCTCTAATGTCATAGTGACTATAGATTCAAATTCTGGGAACTGTAAGTTTCCTCCCTTGGAGAAATGCCAACTCTAGTTTCTAAATCAATGTTGCCTTTAAATAAACCTTGATACAGTATTCTTCTGTTGAGGAATGTACACATCAATTTTGTTAATGTACGATAGAGGATCCTCTGGTGGCATATCAACGACACGATTCATCGATGGCCTCAGTTTATAGAGAGGTCAATTGTCAGATCACATCATCTCTCTCTTATAAGGTTCAATGTTTCGTTTCTAATAGTTTAACCAACCACATCAGCTCCATAGAAGTAGATTCTCACAGACTAGTCTCAATGAAGGATTAAGCAGTTTTTAAAAAAAGAATAGAAGTTTAGCCATTAAAACATTTACAGAAATTTATGCAAATATGCATTAAAGTATGACCCATGAAGTAACGAAACAGCTCCATGAGTTTAAGCCTGCATTTTTAATCCACCCTTTTCCTTTCCAGCTCTAAACATACCTGCTGCAATAATACCGTGGTAGCACTTTTGTTCCCAAGCTACATAACACATGGGATGAATTTGTCGATACACAGTAAGTATCTCTTTCTTTTTAATGAAAATATGAAGAACTGATTTCATGTGGAGTTTAGTCTCGAACAAAGAATCATTCTCGCTCTTTAATTAAGTGCTGCATCACATATACCTTCACTTTAATAATTTTGCTCTTGAAGCTGTTAAGAACTACAGTCACTTCATCAGTACCGGCTGGGGAGTCTGTTCCATCATGGCTGAATGATAGAGAGAAAATTGTACATTTTTACAAATTGAACATTGTACAAGAGAAAAGAGAACAAGACATTATAAAATAACTAGGCCATAGTAAGCCAATCGCAAAAATTAACACATCTTACACACCCTTCATCATTTGGCCTCTTCGTTTTAAATGCAATTTCATGGTGGGTAAACTAAACATCATTTACCAGGGAGAATGAAGATACTGATTGAGCAGATCAAGACAACAAATTTATTCAGCAATTTACAAAACTTCAGCCACACAAAACAGGTACATTCACTGGGCAATGCAAACTGATCCAAGATGGGTTACATTACTTGGCTAATGGGTTAGGTATGGGGGAGAAGAAACAGCTTTAGTTCTTTTGCCCACCAGTGATCTACCACAATTTTCCTGAAATTCACTGTGATATCGAATAATTTTGCTGCTCCCATAAATAGCCTACTAACATGGTGAGGACTTGTGCATGAATAATGACTACTTGAGTACCAAAAAGTGGGGGAGAGGCCATCAGCAAAGAACCATGGTGCAGCAAGGTGAAAAAGAGGTGGTGACACAGTGATAACATCACTGGACTGGTAATCCAGAACTCCAGGCTGATGTTCTGGTGGCATGGGTTTGAATCTCACCTTGATGATGAAAATATGAATTCAAACAAAATCTGGATTAAAAAGCCAGCTTAATGTACCAACCGTGTCAGTTGCTGCCAAAGTCCAAACCAATTTATCCATCTGCCATCTTTACCTGGACTATCCTACATGTGACTCCAGACCAACAGCAAAGTAACTGACTTTTAACTATCTTCTGGACAAATATAGAGGGTGCAATAAACATTGGCCGAGCCACCAATGCCCTCATCCCAAAGAAGTGAAGATGCTCCATGCTGATGGGATAAGGGTTCAATTGACAACATGAAAAGTCAATATCAATTAAACTGAGAAGGTAGGTACTTGGCCCTCTTCCAGCCTCTTAAAAAACTGCACAAGTAATTCCTTCAAGATGACGTATCATCAATAGAAATGGATTTAATACATTAAAATCAGAATCTGGATTCATCATGTAAACATTTCAAAACACGAGTGCACTGTGTCTTTGAACAGAGGACAGATTAAAGCTTTGAAAGTAAGCACAATGGCTTTAATCTGCAAATGACAACTGCATTACACAGCAGTCGTTTTTTTAAAAAAAGGTCTTAAAAAGCATGGAGTGTATTCTCAAAATTAGTTTACTGTTGCGAAAATGTATGTTTATTTTGTATAAGATCAAAAACATGCTAGAGAGATTAATGCTGAATGCTTTGTTCAGTCAGGCTGTGAAAAGTTATCATAAACAAAGAAATATAAAAGCTTCTGACTTATTTAATAGTTCATGCTAAGCAGACTTCCAGAACGGTTTTCATATTAATACTGCTAACAAACTGTCAATGTTGTCAGTGTAGTATACCTGTAAATTTTATAGATATCATCTGATCTTCCTTTCCTTAGTCTGAGAACCCAAGCACCAGGATTGGCTTTTAACTGGAAATAGCCCTGTTCAGAATAGCAACACAGGTATTCAGTTTAATGGTCTAATGGCACATTACCAAATTTACTTGCAAACTTTCAGTTAAGGACACAATTTCAATTTCTGCAAATTAATCTTCCGAGAAATGGCAATGCATTTTAACTTCATGGAGAAAAGCTGACTTACAAGAAATAAAACAATATGTCCAAGCATATTGAGAAATAAAAAGGGTAAGACGGAGAAAGTTAAGGATTCAGACATCTTTGTGAACAGATGGATAGCACCTATAGTTTTACTTGATGTAGGGATTCAAGAAGAGAATAAAACCAACTGCACTGACAATATCTGGCCTGGTTTGAGGGAAGCTGCATCATGTAGTACTGACACAGAGAGGAAATAGATGCATACTGAAAGAAAGTGGGGTTTAAGCAGAGTCTCAAAGTATGCAGTAAAAGAGTGAATGCAGGCACTAGGGAAGAAAAGGAAGCAAAGCTGCAGCACAGACAGGTTCAGGAATGAAGCATTGCAGAAATAACAGCGATTTCACAAGGAACCAAACGTGAATGTAGTCACAGACTAGCATATTGCAAACTGATTACCAGGATCAGACAATAATCCACACAGCTTGAGACCATAATAAGACCTGCAGGGAGCATAAAGGAGTGGGGTCAGCATTGAGAACACTGCAAAAACAATGGGCAACAGAAAAAAAAACACTGCAGCACCATCAGTGAGATCAGACCAAGGTATGCAAGGAGAATAAAGAGCAACAGTAGCATGGAGGACCAGAACGGATAACACAAGTAAGAAACATAAATATCTGCAGCTCTGATTCCACTGGCTAGATTTGTGAAAACTCAGTGATGCCAAAGAGAATTAGATAAGTAATTGTTTTATGAATACTTCTTCTCTCTCTAAACACCAAGCTGAAAAATTAAATATTCCTACTGGATAATTCTCACAGAAAGGAATAACAGTATAAGTCAAAGCAGGTCTAAAGACATTAAATCACTGAGCAGTAGATTTATCAGATATGAAGAGATATAAGTAATGGATTAAGTTCACAGTCGAACTATTTGAACTACTTAATTTACTTGCAAATAAAAGTCAAGTAATATTTTTTAACTTGAAACCTAATTAGTTAAAATACATACAATCAAGATCGCACCACAGGTGATGTGTTGCAGCTGTAGCATGTGGAAGCTGAAGGACACCCACGTGATTCACAGCAATCACATCTGCAGGAAGTGTCTGCAGCTCAAGAAACTTTCGTTCAGCGTTTATCAGCTGAAGATTTAACTTTGGGCACTGTAGTGCATCAGAGTTGCAGAAAGTTACTTGGGACAATTTACTGAGGAAGGCAGACACATTCTTCCAGTCAGGTACATCAGATTTAGTCCACAGTCAGAGATGTAAGTGAGGCTGAGCTGGGCATCAGAAAGGTGGGGAAGCCTCAGCCCTTGAAACTGACCATCAGATTTGATGTTATTGTAGCTTTTGGAGATGAGAGCAAAGACCAAGAAAGAATAAACAAACTGACTATGACACAATGGGTCATTCAAAAGGGACAATGTAGTGGTTTAGCAGAAGAGTGAGAACCCCAAAGCCTGTGTTGGCAGTCGATGTCAGAGCTAAGGACTTCTTGAAGCTGGTGGGAATTTTCAGTTGGAAAGATACTGCTGTCATGATCCACATGGGTAACAATGACAAAGGCAGGACTAGGAATAAGGATCAGCTAAAAAAAAAAAATGAACTGAGGAGTAAAATAAAAGACAGAACTACAAAGTTAATAATCCGTAAATTACTGAGCCATGAGGAAATTGGTATCAGTTAAAGGAGACAAAAAAAAAGTCCACGGCTTAAAGAGAAAGTGGTTTCCATTTATGCATTACCACTCATACAAAAACAGAGAACTGTACCACACTGGGACAAGAGTTCTGGCAAATCACAGTTTGGGCTGTGGTGGGGCTTTTATCCAAATAGTGGTAATGGGGTGGTTCACATGAGGGGACATTTGGAAATGTAAAAAAGGACCAGGCCAGGATACAGCATAATTTTGTAGATAATGACAATCAGTGTGTGACCGGAAATCACAAAGTGTATCAGTAAATAAGGCCGGAGTAAGAAAAAAATGGTACATCTAACTTCTTGAAAACAAACAGCTAAGAAGGTTGGATGATACACATTTGAGTTTTAGGTGAATGAATGACATCACTGAAATATGCAAGATTCTAAGGAGGCTTGATGTAGATGCTGAGAAGGTATTTCCCACTGGCGGTGAAGTCTAGAACAAGGGGCCCAGTTTAAAAAAAAGTCTCCTCTTGCAAGACAGAAATTAAGAGAAATGTCTCCTATCAGAGTCAATACATTTTAGTATTCTCTTCCACTGCAGTGGAGACTGAGTCATTGAATATATTCAAAGTTGAATTAGGTCTTACAATCAATAAGGATTTCAACAGTTTTCAGGAGGAGGCAGGAAGGTGGAGTAAAGTCAAGAGGCCAGAGTCAGGGTCCGAAATTGTCTATTCTTACTCTTTCGTATGTCATATTCCTTCAATTAAAATAAAAGTATGAATAACTTTGGTTAAAAAAAATCTTTTGGCACCCACATCCCAGAGAAATTGATTCATTGCACAAGTTTGGTTGAACTTTTTGGGGTGATGTGGAAGGTGAAGAGGATATATAATTCATAGAAAGAAGAAAAATAAATTTAACCAAGGAAAATGTAGATGCTTTAATGGAAGAGCTGGAAAATCCACAGATCTCCACAGCACTCACGAGTAGATAAACAGAGAATTGTATTTCAAAAACTTTGGTCAAGATTTATGCTTGCAAAGAGCTGTGTGTACCTACCAGGTTTGCCATTACAATTGTGTCTACGATTTCCTGGTTTGCATTGGTGCCCAGGGTAAATTGGAGACCTCTGGGGGGTTGTCCTGTTGAAACATCATAACAATGTCCTTCTAACAAAAGGTACTCCAATTCATACTCTGCCGCTACACCGCCATCAATCTGAAAATGCAGGATCAGGACAAGAGATTTGTATGCTTTAAATTCTGTTTCAGGAACCATTATCTTAACAGCTATTTAAACTTTGAATTAAAGAACCTCATGTTACAGAATTTGACCATTTGGTTCATTGTGCTTGCATTAGCTCTTTGAAGAAACTCTATAATTAAAATTCAATTCCTCTGCTCTTCCCCCACAGCCCTGAAACATATCTTTTCCAAGTGCATATACAATTCCTTTGGAGAGTTATTTTTGAATCTTTCACAATCTATGCTGAAGTGCTTTCCAGATCATAGCAGTTCACGAATTGGAATAAATACTCTCTCTGCTTTTTAGTGGCAATTTTCTTAAATCTTTACACCTCTGGTTGCCAAAATACCGGCCAGTAAAATAAAAACAAATTGCAGATAGAAATTTGAAACAAATACAGAATGCTGGAGAGATTCAATAGATTTGACAGCGTCAATGGAGCAACAAACAGAATTACTGCTGAGTCCTGTATGACTCCTCTTTAAACCTTATTTACTTCATCTGAAGCTTTCCGAGATCCAACAATTATATTCCTGCTAACAACACAACCGAAGTTCTAGTTTTGTTCAGGAAAACCTCCTTCTGCAATCTCTCCAAAACACAGGCATCCTTTCTAAAAGCATATGGCATAAAGCCTTTGCTGAAGTCTAACCAGTGACTTATAAAAGGTTTAGGACAACTTGATTGCATCGCTGACACTTTGTGAAGAATTCTACTATACCAACACCAAAAGCTTTCTCACTTTGTCAAGCCTTCATATCACATCAGTAAAACTAATTTGGATATTAAAATATTTAACAAGACACACCTCCTTCAGGTAAATATTGTCGAGATCATACGAAGTATGGACAGCCTCCACCATCCAGCTTTCAGGAGTGTTGATGATAAGAGTGAAGAGGGGAGACTGAGGCATGTCCAAGAATTTGGCCACTGGTCCAGGAGCAAAGCTGCCATCTGCAGTGAAAGTAATCTCAGGCTCCAGAACAAATCGGTAGATGCTGCAAAATGAAGGGCAGAATTTCCTTTGAAGTCTTTGAATTCTACACCCATTGCTTTCTTGTGCTAACTAAACTCCATTATTCATAAAAACTACAACTATTTCATCCTCTGTTTACAACCTAAAACTAATGCAAAAATGAATGTCAAGACATACAAAGATCGATCGTTTATCTTGGCAATCAGCAGAAGTAGCAAACTGAACAGCACTGAGTTTCAGTACTACCAAAACAGATTTACAGAACCAAACAAAAAGGCAATTTAAAAAGTCCCTCCAAGTAAGTCAAAAATTGTTCATTTCAACATTGTAAAATGCCCAAACTTTTACAAGTTAGGCTTATAAACTGAACTGGAGCATGAACCTGTACAACGCACAGCAGCACCCAATGACGCAGGAACACAGTTAGATCGCCTATCCGTCTCTTTTTTTTAAGATTCACAAGCATAACATGGGCATTGTTGACTCGGTCAGCATTTGTGCATCCCTAGTGGCCCTTGAGAAAGTAGTGGGAACTTGCCTTTTGAACCTCTGCAATCCGCATGCTGTAAGATGACTCACAATGCTGTTAGGGAAGGAATTACATGATTATGATAGGTTCTAAGTCAGGGTGGTGAGTGACTTGGAGGGCAACTTGTAGGTAGTGGTGTTCCCATATATTTGCCTTTGTTGTTCTAGGTGACCATGGGTTTGAAAAGTGCTGTCCAAGGATCTCTGGTGAACGTTTGCAGTGCAGAAGATATATACATTGTTGCTACTGAGTGACTGAATGTTTGGGGATGTTGAGCCAATCAAGTTGGCTGTTTTTTCCAAGATGGTGTCAAGTTTCTTGACTGTTAGTAGAGCTTTATTCTATCACACACTTGACTTGAGCCTTGTAGATGGTATACAGGCTTTGGGAAGTCAGGTGAATTCCTCATTGCAGTACTCCTGGCCTTCAGCTTGCTCTTGTCACTACTGTACTTGTATGGCAAGTCAGTTCAATTTCTGGTCAGTGGTAATCTCCAGCATGTCATTAGTGGAGGATACAGTGATGACAATGTCACTGAATATCAAGAGCCAATGGTTAAATTGTCTCTTATTTGAAAATGGTCATTGCGTGACATTTGTGGGCATGAACTTACTTGCCAATTGTCAACCCAAACCTGGATATTATCTTGATTATGTTCTTTTGGACATGGACTGCTTCACTATCTGAAGAGTCATGAATGGTGCTGAACATGGTTACTCTTGGGTCGGTGTGGACTTATTGGACTGAATGGTCTGTTTCCATACTGTAGGGAATCTAACCTAATCTAATTTAATATAAATATTGTGCAACCATTGAGAAACAGCCTGAAGTCTGAACTTATGATGAAGGGAAGGATATTGATGAAGCAGTCAAAGATGGCTGGGTCTAGGACGCTATCCTGAGGAACTCCTGAAGAGAGGTCTTGGAGCTGGGATGACTGACTTCCAACAACCACAACCATTTTTCTTTGTGCTGCGTATGACTCCAGCCAGTGAAAAACTTTCCCTGAATCCCCGACTCCAGTTTTGCTAGGGGTCCTTAATGTCACACTTGATCAAATGAGACCTTGACATCAAGGGCTATCACTTTCACCTCATCTCTAGAATTTAGCTCTTTGGTCGATGTTGAATCTAGGCTGCAACGAGGTCAGGAATAGATCAACCCTGGAAGAATCCAAATTGAGCAATGAGCCGGGTATTGCTGAGCAAGTACTGCTTGGTCGTACTGGTGAGAACAGTTTCCATCAATTTACTAATGATCAAGAGTAGACTGACATGGCAATAATCGACCAGGTTGGATGTGTCACGTTTTATGCACACAGGACATTCTTGGACAATTTCCATTTTGTTGTTCAGATACTAGTATTGAACTAGCTTGGCTAGTGGTGTAGCAAGTTCTGGAACACAAATCTTCAATACTATTGCTGGATTGTAATCAAGGTCTATACCCTTTACAGTACCCAGTGCCTCCTTTTGATATCAGGTGGAGTGAATGGAAGACTAGCATCTGTGATGCTGAGGACCTCTGAAGGAAGCAAAGACTGATCATCTACTCAGCACTTCTACCTGAAGATCACTGCAAAAGCTTTAACCTTATCTTTACAGGTAGGTTAACAGTGGCAGATCTGGTTGAAGACTGATCAACTCAGACATGTTCTGATGTCCTTTAAGAGTGTGGGGGAAGGGGGTGGTGGTGGGCACAATGATGCAAATGTAAAGGAGCCTTGTAGTGGGTGGCAACTGCTCACACTTCTAATAAAGAGCCATTTTTGTTTCCACATACAGGGAACCTGAAACCTATGCAAGGATCCTCTGGCAAAATAAGGACATGGTGAAGTGATAATTTCACTGAACTAATTATCAAGATCTCAGGCTAATGATCTAAGGACATGAGTTTGAAACCCACCATGACAGATAGTGAACTTTGAATTCAATTTTTAAAAACTTGGAATAAGAAGTTAGCTTGGTGGCAGCTATGTAACACTATGCCATAGGAACATACCTAGTTCTCTAATGTCCTTTAGGGAATGAAATCTGTCATCCTGACTCGCACATCCCATGAAAGAACACGAAAAAAATAAATGGAATGTGCCCAACTGTAATAATTTTCTTCAAGTTATTACCAGCCAAACCATTAGTCTTTAAAGGGGCCAGTGACAGCTGTCAATCCAACTATTTACATTTCCTTATTAAGAAGAAAAAAAACTCCACTTATTTATAATTTTGTTTTTGGTTATGATGTCAGCAACAAGGCCAGCATTTATTACTCATTCCTAATTGCACAGAAGAAAGCAATGGTGATGTGTGACTGATGGAAACAAGAGCTATCTACTGATCACCTGGCTCAGGAGTCTGGGGTATAAGCATCTAATGTGTGGACAGCATGTATAACAGAGATGATAAAATGGGAAATGTCTTGCAGTAAGTAACAAAATGCTTAAGCAATTATTCTTACATCCAGAGGAGCTCCAGAGAACACTGAAGAGCGTGTTGCAATTTGTATTGGATTTTGCATCCCACCTCGGCCTCATAACAGCACAACTGTTGCAACCAGGGATGCAATGAATAGCTGAACAGGAGGTGGTGCACGGGCTGTGTAGAAATGACATCCAATCTAAACAACCTTTGCTATCTTAATATAAAACAAAGTTTTTTCACAAGGAGCTAGTTTATTCTTGTGAAAGACATGAAACAGTTTTTTCACAACTCTGTTCAATAGAAATATACAAGGTGTCACTCATTAGACAAACATTCTATGTTTTAATTATCTTCATGCTGTCTTGAAATGGATTAAGGTGTGATTGCTGCTCAATACATTCAAGAACAATTACAGCTATTTAATCCAAGTTTGACAACACTTCTTTGACTTTTCTAACAAATCCATATGTGCACGTCATGGGAAAGTGTTATTTTCTAGATGAAAAGCAGGAGTTTGCTGACAGGTGAGATTTTGCTTTTCACAATCTTATCAGTCAACAGCAAGAGTAATTCCCAGAAGCCAATGCATGGATTGGTGGCAGAAACAGCAACTGAATGCACCAGTTTATTGATTAATATCAAAGTTTCTGAAGTTTACTAATCATAAAGATTTCTGTATATTTTATTTGCACTTATGTTACAATGTACTTTAATATTGTGCAGGCAAATGGGACTTGTCTAGTTTGGGAAACTTGGTCAGCAGGGCCAAGTTGAACTGAAGGGTGTGCTTCCATGCTGTATGACCCTATCATGTTGCCTTTGTTTGCAAACTCAACTCCAACTATTGCTAAAGCACTATTCCAGGTTTGATTGGCAGAAAACAGCAAATAACTGTCCTTGACTATAGATAGTATTTGACACAATATGACATCAACAGTCACTGACATCAGTGAAGTCAGTATCCGGGGGGGTTGAGAAACCTCCAGACTGAAAGCATATCCGGTGCAAAGGAAAATGGTTGCAACTTTTATTAAGAACATAAATGCATAAGTTCCTCATGATAGCATCTCAGTTCTTTGTCAAAAAGCACTCCTTTATTATATCAACATTACCACTGTTGGTAACGTTTCTATTTTCTCTTCCATTTTCTACACTATGCTGTGTTGTGTATTCTTATTCATCATTAAGCTCACTAATCCCACATGGCCAGAGGCAAAATCCACACTGTTTTTGACTTGCTGCTTCAGCTTTGATACATTAAAAATGCAGAAACATCATGTGTACAGTGTTTAACTGTTTCCAGAGTATCCCTCAATTGCAAGAGATTATTTTTAGCAGTTGCAGGAAGAGTTCTTACCTTTTCAGAGGCATTTCTGAAAGTTTTGGTTGACAGTTCATAAGCACACGGAGATTCATGTTGACCAGCTGGTTTAGAACCTAATAAGATGGAATACATCTTGCATAATTTAAAGATACAAGGGGTAAAATAACTGAGGCAGAAATGAATCTGGCAAAGACAATGATGGAATGGGAATCACCTGTGCTACAAACCCATTAAAGTTTTGTAGAATATACTTTATAGGATAATTAAGTCTATAGATGTGATCTATTTTTGAAGGAGTGGCAAATTAAATTATAAAAACATAACATGTTGTGACAATAATATCAATCACTACTTGTTCCAAATAAACTCTGCATTCAGAAAGACAAGGGAAAACGTGGGACGGTCTTCTTGTTCATTGTTTTGGAGAGATCTATGGTCTCATCAAAGTACTGAACTGCCTCTTGAATGGTTCCCTGCATTTTGTATTCCGTGCCCTTGAAAAGCCAACCATCTATTGATGAATCTTGACATGAAATAAGGTTCGATGACACCGGTCAAGATCCTATCTATGACCAGATTATAACAAAGTCCCTTGTAATCAATTGTAGTTTAAGCCAATGTTCATTATTGACGTTTTCAATACCACCATCTCATTTAACTTACTTCAAGATAGGTGAGCCTAAAGTCTATCCTACACTTATTGCTCACTAGTGATGAGGGTTGAGATTCCTTTCAGTTGCCCCAAATATTTGAATGTTATCATTGTCTTGGTGAATAGCAGTGAACATAGTCTGCCAGGCATGTACTATCAGTTACATGATTCATTATTGTTAGTTCTATTGTCATCCACAATAACCTCAGTGTTGAATTGTTTCAAATTGCATGCTGTTAAACAGAACTAATTCAATGAAAGGGAAATACTTTGTTATGCTTCATGTATACAAGGTGTGGCACACTCCACAACAATCTTCTAGCTACTTATCTCAAGCAATGCTCATCTTCATCCTGTTGCAGCAATTTGCACGGTGGCACAGTGGTTAGCACTGCTGCCTCACAGCGCCAGAGACCCGGGTTCAATTCCCGCCTCAGGCGACTGACTGTGTGGAGTTTGCACGTTCTCCCCGTGTCTGCATGGGTTTCCTCCGGGTTCTCCGGTTTCCTCCCACAGTCCAAAGATGTGCAGGTCAGGTGAATTGGCCATGCTAAATTGCCCCTAGTGTTAGGTAAGGGGTACATGTAGGGGTATGGGTGGGTTGCGCTTCGGCGGGGCGGTGTGGACTTGTTGGGCCGAAGGGCCTGTTTCCACACTGTCAGTAATCTAATCTAATCTAATCTAATCTAAAAATGATTGGCAGGCTCTCTTATATCGCCAAAGCAAAGTATTGCTGCACTGAACATTAGCAATTAGCAATCAAGCCTTAAGCTAAAAAAAAAAAGTACAGCCATTTCCAATTACAGCAGTTTCTTAAACTGGCACAGTGCTTGTTGCACAGAAGGACACAACAGAAACTACTTCACTCACCAAAAGGAATGAGGAAAGCCTTTGAGCATCTCTGGTCACAGGATCAGTTACGGCCACCACTTCAAAGTAAACCTGTTCTTCTTTGGGGCGTAATTTAATAGCACTAGAAAACATCCAGGATAGAAGGATACAAAAATAATTCAATTACCTAAAGTAGTTCTTCTTTTAAAATGAAATCACTGTTGAATTCAGGTTATTTCAATTGATGAAAACTGAATTAATTTTAATAGTGCTCACCTGAATTCTCCTTCAAAGAACCGTAGGTCAAGCCTCGATTCTCCTTTGGACTTTGATGACAGTAGAGAATCCACTTTCATTACAAGATCGCTTGCACTTGGGGGTAGAAAAAATTACTGTTAAATATAAATAGAATTCAAGCCAAAAGCCATTTAATAGTCAAGAACAATCCTCCAGATCAACTATAAAATATTGTTTTATTTTCTCAGAGCCTTTCACAATCACATACTTAATTATAATGTTGAAAAATTACCCCAATGAAAGGCACACTGCAATTGGAGATTATACAAATTGTAATTAATATTTGAAATGAATTATCTATTTAAGCCATCAGTAAGTTTGATGAAATGTGTTTAAATGTTTTTCAGCAAAAAGTTCAATTTGTCTTAAAATATGCAATTAGGATTTGCATACCAATACTCTCCACAGTTAAGACAAAGCTTACACTCAGTGTTAAAGGAAAGTATTAATCAAAGCTTGTATGAATGTACTGTGGATGAAAAATTGGAATGCAGTAGATTAATCAATTCTAACAATATGTAATTAATGCAAAGTAGGGCGTTTTGAACATGATCAAAATTTGAACCAAGTCGAAAAATTCAGAAGAACAGATTCTATGAAGCCATGGACATAGCAGAGATGGAAAAGGTCAAGTCATGATTTGATTGCATGGCAAAATAAGAAATTGACCATACTAGCTTTGAAAACCATAAAACCAACCGCAGCTTCGCAAAAACACAATCACGATTTCTTATTAGGGCTGCAGTTTGTACTGTTAAAGTGGTGTCCCATTCATTTTGTGGAAGAAATCATTTTCAGAATCATCTCTAACTTCTATTGCTTAACTTAGAATAGCTTGAGATGGGCATTTCCTCTCTCTGTCAAACATTTTCTGTAGTGATTTCTATCTTTTCTTTGGAGTTCAGCAGATGAAAATGACTACAGGCTGCTGGAGCAGCTGCTGTCAAATGATTCAATGTTCCTCCAGTCGTGTGGTTAATTGATATTTCACTCTAACAATCTCTGATGTGCAATCTGAATTGTCTCTTCTCGCTCCAGATGCAGTTGTGAACTCACAAAAGATACATGTGTCACATTCACCCACAGATATTTTTGTATGGCTTAATGCTATGCCCTACCTACTATTCTGTCTCACCTTTAGGATGTCTGAAAATGAGCAATATTCCAAAATGGCTGCTTGTCATAGAATTGTATTGATTGGATCATTAAGCAGCAATGTTCAGAATGCAATTATATAGGTAGTTCGTCATTATCATCCAAGTTCAGAGATGATTTTGCTCAATCACCTTTTTAAACATACCAGTTCAACATTACTTACAGTGAGCTGCAGGATAGATTACAGTGACTGGAGTGTTCAGCTATGCAAAATACCACAATGCTCTCTGTTGTCTTTGTTAATCTATAGTTGATTTTGTTTCATTTCCTGCCCATTGTCATATTCCCTTATAGTGTCTAAGTGTCTGTATTTTGCTATGCTCTGCCCTTTTGTTTTAAAAAGAAAAGCACTCCTTCCCACCTCATTATGGGTCACATACATGGTCATACAAGAGAAAAACATTAATAATCTTAGTACCTAACCTAGCATGTAAGGGAAATTGGTAAGCAATATACGCTCTTTGAAGTTGAGCTGCAGCAAGCCCATAGAAGTGGTGGTGCAGGACAGCCACATTAGAGGAAGGAAGTGGTCAAAGAAGGATGATTGAAGGAAAGAATACAAAGAGCAAAGTAAAAAGATTGCAGTTGGGGTAGAGAGGAAGTGAGAGCCTTGTGTTTGGATTGGGACTGAAAGAAAGATACACCTCATCTTAACACAGACTGACAAGCATCAATAGGATAGCAAGTTGAAAAGTGGGTAACATTTCAAGGGTATGGAGGTTTTGAGATTCACTAAGAGCTTGCAGTAATGTTTGAGGCCTGCAAACATGAGTGTAGGGAAAAACAAATATCATCAAGAGCGGAATCTGAAACCTAGGGACATTTAAAACATGGTGGATCTGGCAGATCTTAAAGGGTGATGCTCGAGTCTGATGAGGTTGATGTGAAGGAATGGGTGTCGGTGTAAGTTGGGGAAGGGGTGGGGAGGTGGGGGAGTACAGCATCACTGGAGCAGAAGGTGAGGTATGAACTTGCAACAGTTAGGAGCCAAGGACTTCAGCAAGAAGATCTGGTTTGTGGAAGTAGGATCAAAGATCATTGAAAGTAGTGGCTGAGGCTGAAATGGAGAGTGTGGAGCTGGAAATAAACCGAGGAACACCGAAGAGGGAAATTAACGGGTCAATTCAAATTTGTGCATTAAGAAATTTTAAGTTTAGATTCCTTTGAACAGACTGACTGAAACTAATACAGAATTGCCATAATATCACTCACAGATCTTCTTCAACCATCAGCATCCGGATCCTGACTTTGATTTTCTCTGCTGCCTCAAGAGCAATACTCTCCAACAGGTGAAAGTCATTCTGATTGAAGATTTCATTTTCTTCCAGTGGACCAATAATCTACCAGTGTTGAAAAGTACAAATTTGTTATTATTTCAGACTCTAGACCAAGAGATTGTATGTGGTTGACCCAGACAGCTAGATTGGTGCAAGCAAAAAAGTGAAATTGTATGAAGTAGGGTGAATCTGATATTCAATTCCTGACAAACCATGGAGCAATTTGTTGCTTCCAATTATGAAAGGCTATTCCAGCCTCTGTATATTCCTTAATATTAGATCATCTAATAAAGATAAATTTTGGTTTATTCAAGTCTCTGAATTTTGTCTTGACTTCTAGACCAAGGCTCTGAGAGAACATGTTAATCTGGAGTGTATGTTGATCCAATGGCTACAGTTGGGTAAAGTGCAAATTTTCTAATGAATTGCCATAAAAAAAGTTAGTGTCAGAAGTCTGAATATTTACTGGAATCAAACAGTTTTGATTTGCTAAAGACACAAATTCCTGAAATATTGAATAAAACCAATTCATTTTGGCAGCATTAGACAAATGGCACATATGATGAACATTGGTCCTTTCCAATCAGACATCTTGAGATATAATAAAACAGCAAAAAATATATGCACACAAAAACATCTGCTTGAGAATAATTGGTCATAGGTTACATATTTTTAGTGAATGTATTTTTATTACATTCATGATGAAACAAACAAATATTCAATTGTGTCTATCATGCTTACTAATCAGCATTGCATTTTAGAAACTGATGAAGATGATTTTTCAGCAATGTGCAGCCAGAGACAAGCCCATGGCACCACAGGCATCTCAGCGACACTGGGGAAGAGGAAGAAGAATGAAACAGGACATAAGAGATAGCTACACACTTCCCTCATCTCCCGATTAATACCATGTCCTCTACCACCACCACTATTTTATGGGTTATACATAAGTGCAACCAATGTGTGCTGCTCCTTGCTGTATTTTAGTATCTAAGCAGATTCCACTCCGTGTTCTTCTAATCAGAGATTTTCACATGTTCAGGCCAATGGCATTGCATCAGAACCAGCCAGTGACCTGAAAACATAACTGTTTTCTTCTACACAGATACCGCCTGATCTGCTGAGTATTTCCATTGTTTTCTTTTTTCTTTTCATATTGCCAGAATAAATAGTAGTGTGTGTGTGTGTGTGTGTGTGTGTGTTTAACTATCAAATCAGCTGTCTGAGATAGCCAGGATAAAGAATATGCGAAATGAGATACAGCTTTTACTCATTGGTGGAATTGGTGTCCATTATTTAAAACAGTTTGTTAAACTATGGCAGTCTGCACACCAAGGGCAGAAAGCAAATCCTCCAGTGCCAATGAAGAACCTGAAATTGTCTGACTCCTCTTTACAGTGACTTTCTTTTCAAGCGAAACCAACAAAGTACTTACGCGTCCATTGCTAATTATGGCTCTCTGTCCTCCCTTTAATTGTACTACATCCTTGCAAAAAGAACTGTGTGACAAAATGAAATCCAATTTCAAAGTTTCAAACATCTTTTTGAAGGCATCATTGTCCATACCCTACAGAAGGAAATAGAGAAAAAACGGTCAAGCACAGCATTAATGGAAGTAAACTGGAAGTAAAATAAACAGATAAGGTGCGTAATTGAATTTCCACACTCTACAGAATGTTGAAATTATTTAAGCAGTTATATCCAAAAAAAGGTTCCTCTTTGACACTGCTCCCAGATCATGCAGACTGTAGAGAACATGTTCATGCATAACTGACCTTTTAAGAATTTATCCTAAAGTGAGATCTGATTATGAAAGGTAATAAGGTGGTTAGGAATGAGTTTTTTTTTAATTGATTGATGGGATCTGGGAGATCACTACCTGGGCCAGCATTTATTGCCCATCCAGGACTGCCCTTGAGTTGGTGGTATGGTGAGCTGCTTTTTTGAGCCACTGTCAACAATTTCATGTCAGTGCCTCCACAAAGCTGTGTTAAGAAGAGAGTCCCACTGGTTTGACACAGTGACTGAAGACTGGTAGAACATTTCCAAATCACGCTGGTGAGTTGCTTGTAGGGGAACTTGGTGGTGTTCCCATGTATCTGTTGCCATTGTTTTCTCCCCCACTGGTAGTGGTCATGGATTTGATAAGTGCTACATGAGGAACCTCCTGCAATGCACCTTGTACGATGGTACATGCTGCTACTGCTAAGTGTTGGTGGGTAGAGGGAGTGAATATTTGTGGATGCAGTACCAATCAAGCAGGTTGTTTTGTTCTGGTTGCTAAAAGCTTCCTGTGCGTTGATAGTGCTGCATTGATCCAAACAAAATGGGAGGCATTCCATCACATTCCTGATTTGAGCCTTGTAGATGAACAGGCTTTGGGGAGTCAGGAGACGAGTTACTTGCTGCAGAATTCCTAGCCTTCGACCCGCTCTTGTAGTCACAGTATTTATGATGCTATTTCAATACAGTTCCTGATTAGTGAGGTAACGATAAAATAGGCCTCCTAAAACCATTGTGTCTTTTTTTTGGAAGAAGGTTTTAAGACAGAGGTGAAACAATGTCTATTGAAATCTCAAAGTAAATAGCTTGTGAGGCATTGGGTGTTTTTAAGTTGGAACAAGAGAAGCAGCCTGAATGGGTGTGGTCAAGCTCTCACAAAATCAGGATTTTTAGTGTCTTAGCTTTTCAGTAGCAGGAATACATGTTGCTGCAGTTCAAGTATTCCTGCTATACTCTCTCTGAGTTGTCTCTTGACGTTTGTCCTCCTGGGCTGCTCAAGTTGCATATAAGACAATCTATTTTATTGAATTTGCCTTTTGCCAAATGTGCGTTTATGGAGTGTCATTACATTGGAACAGTTAACTAGTTAAACTTACTGTATTTATTATTTTGTTAAGCATTAAGAGTTACAACTAAGCCAATTTTTTTTCTGTCATTGTATTTTAACTATAGTATATGAATAATTTGTATTTTGCTGAATGTGGAGCAGTTTAACTAATCAAATTGCATCTGGAATGCAGCATCTTACAGTTACCTTTAAAATAAGAAAACGTTCAGACTAGACTATCCTCTTCATACATTTTGAAGGGTGTGTGGGCTGATCCATAACAGTGATTGCCCCTCTGGAAATTAATAGTGGGGCATTCAGCAATGGTACTGCCACTGATTGCCATGGAGGCAATAGTTAGATTCGCTCTTGTTGTGTGGCGCAAATGTTACTTGCCACTTGTCAGCTCATACTTGGATACTATCAAGATGGAGGCACCCTCTACCAAATATTTAAATATAAAATTAAAAAATGACCTCAGGAATTCCCCCCCAGGGCTGCCTGTGGTTATAGCTCAGGCCAGATAGACTTTGATGACCTCTCAGACACATTGAAGACTACTCCCCTGGTCTGCTACGATGGAGCCACTTCCACATAGCGAAATTGTTATTCAATGCTTTTGAGAATCTTCACTGACTAGAAAATTCCAATTGTCCTCCAACAACACATCTCAATAGACACATTTACTAATTCGCTTAACCCTTCAACATTTGCAGGGAGGCAAAATATCCCAAAGGCGGGAGGAAACCAGGAACTTGGCAAACCACTTCACAGCACAAATCTAAATGTCTGTCTATCTGTCTCTGTACCTGCTATCATATCTTATTTGCTACTGTCCAATTTCAAAGTTTTGCGTAACACAATCTGATTTTGGCAAGATTGTTGTCAATCAAATGTGCTTACAATACATTGAAATACAACATTCTTGTAACGTTCATACCCTTACCAAGTATTTATTGTCATGTAGTCTGGATCTGAATCCCCACTTAGCACTACAATTACACTAGAATTACACTGACAACTTAACAGCTTAAATGAAAAGCTTAAATTGTGGGAGCTAGCCACATCTTCAAATGAAGTGTAGTTTCTGCCTCAGGTAAATGGTGCAGGTCAATTCTGTGCAATTCAGCAACAGAAAGTCGACAGGAATTGTGTGGCAAAAAAAGTAAAGCAGCACCACTGGGAGAACCACACCACCTGTCAACTGTTGGAAGCTGAGCAACAGCAAAATTAGACATACAACTCTTATTGTGCAATTACAGTTCATTGGATGTCCTACTTTTGAACCACTATACTTTTACCTCAAGCACAATCAAGCATTTGACTGTACACTGCCAACTTTTTCTACCTGTATTTATCCAATGAAACCAATGGATAGAGATGAGTAACATTACTTACACCAACAGCAAATTCCATGATATCTGCTCCGTCAGCCAATGCTTTTGCAGTGTCTTCTTTTGCCAGTTTAGTAATGAAGTTCTTGGCATTATTTACGCTTTGAGTGTTAAGTGCAGCCCAGATGGCTCTCGCAATAATTGTGTTCTTTTCAGTGGGTTCAGTCGTTGGATTGTTTATGAAACCAATCCTCAGGTTATTGGTAGATTTCTGCAAAGTAACATAAAACAGGTTTGTAAGTACCAAAGACATGTCTATTTTAAAAGCACACTTAAAAATTCAGTGCCAGAAATATTGCATACACTTTAATTATTTAATTTTTGAGAAACGTAGCTGAAGAGCGAAGGACTAGAGTCCAGAATGCAGGGGTGAAAAGAAGTGATTATATGAATGAAGAAATGTTAGTTAGGTGATGCCAAGACAGCAGATTGTAAGAGGAAGGGTAGACCAATACTGGCAAAGAGAATAAACACAACTAGAGCAAGACAATGGGCAAATTCTTATTTCAGTGAGAACATTGAAAATTTCACATTCTATCACTGGAAGAGCCAATTTCCAGTCCCAATATTGTGCTTAAGGTTGTTAATATAATAGGAATACAAAATAAGCTGAAAATCCAACCTCAGTTTTCACCCAAAGAGAAGAATTCTAACCCAATTACTTTTCATATTCTGTTCATTGGCCAAATAGTCAAGTAAAATGTTATCAACTACAACAGCAAGCCAAGGGAATTTAGTAATTATCCCAATTACCTATACAATGAGTTTTCAAACTCAGCTGCATGCAAAGCAGTACAGAACTAGGACAATGCTGTTTCTGGCCATGAGGGAAATTAAACAGCAAATGGCATCTGTATAAAGTGCTCTCATTGCATACAGATGATGATAGTGAGGAGTGAAAAGTAAATACAACAAAGTCATCAATTATGATCATGCATATAATTCGAATGAAAATGAGAGATCACCTGTGAAAAGAAGGGTTAATCTCTTGACCATTTTTTAAAAAATGTTATAAAATGTATTTATGAACAATTTCAGCATCCTCCTCCCACCCCTCATTTCTCAGGAGATAAGTAGACAATCATGATACTGCAAGGCATTGGATACACAGGTGACGCAATGTGTACATAATGTAGCACAGACGGCATGAGAGGCAAGTAAGATACTGTCTTAATGTTACCATCTTACCAGATGTTTAAGTGATTCATACAATAATTGTCTCCCGGAAGAGTCATCAAAATCTCCAATGATCCAAAATGTAAGTGGACGAATGTATTTATCGTCTATAAAATAGGGTGAAGAGAAGAAAGTGAATATCATGCATTTCACCACATTTGAAATAACATGTTTGGTTCTCATCGGATATTCCTCAGTAACAATCCCTTGTCCATCATGTGACATTCATCCAGCTGGAGGGGCACAAGACAAAGACAACTCAGTCAATGCATTGGTACTTTCCTTAGTATGGAACAACTAAAAGCCAATTGTATCGTAACTACTGTACATATGTTATTGTTGTGTTTATTTATGGCCATGTAACTTGTTGGTAAATAGTGTTATCCATTTGAAACCAAGTGAAATCGGTGACCAGGATGTCAAATGTGACCCAACCACTGAAATATTCATGACCCTCTTATGGCAGAATCTCTACCTTGGAAAAAATCAGTGAGTGTCAAATGCATTCTACTGCTGTAATGATGCACGATATAAAATAACATGCATGCAGAGATTTATTAGCTTTTAAAGAAGAACAATTTTCTGCATTTCCTCATTGACTTTCTAGATTCAAATCAGAAACAGCAGAGGCCAAAGCAGCATGCTTATTAGGTTTTTGATTTAGAATGCTTTTATGTTTTTTCAAGGTTAAAATCCTTCTCCCACCACAGTGGATCAATAATCCCTTTAATTCAATTACAAGAGGCCTGGGTGCCTCAGGTCAGTAAGTATGCAAGAATAAAGTAGCTGTTGTTTTTTTCAAAGATTACATTGTTATTAAGTACTGGGGTTGAACACTTCACAATGTTGAAAAGACTTTTAAATAACCTGCACTTCACATGCTGTTCACTGCAAATCAGAGTGTATTTAAAGCAATTTTATTTTTGCATAACAACATTATACATCTCAATTTTTTTCCTGTCTGCATTGGACTAATCGTTGTAAATGACTTGTTTGGTCTTGACTCTCAACACATTCAACATCCTTGACAAATGCAGTGTTGCATAGAGGTTTGCTGAGGTAGATGGTAGGACAGGCAGGTTTCTAATGTAAATGGCTTAGCTGTAGCTAATATGTCTTGGCCAGAGGGCACACAAAGTGTAGATTTGCATCCATAACATTTCATGCGATAAGAATGATCAACTTTAGCTAAGCAGTAACCAAAGGGGCTGTTGTGGCACAAACAAACTATCCCTACCTCTGAAGGAGGCTTGGGTTCAAGTCTCACCTGTTTGAGAGGTGTGCAAAAGCACCTCTGAACAGGTTGATTGAAAAAAGTAGTGACTAAAGACCACATAATCCCCTAGGACAAAAACAGCATGAAATGCTAATACTATTCTAGATCAGAGAATCTTACAGGGCATACTGAGTTCCTGGAGTCATTTGTGTCTTTGCTCTTTGAAAGCTAGCTCTTTTAAAGAGCTATCCAATTTGTTGCACTTGCCTGCTCTTTCACCACAGCACCGCAAATATTCCTTCTAATGCATTTATCCAATATCACATGGATGGATTAAAAGGGAAATATTTTGTGAAGTAATCAACTTCATGGAAGCACCATCACTGGACTCGGCGCAAGTCACAATGGTTAATCTTGCTAGCAAATAGTGCATGGAATAAAGTGAGCACAGCTTTAACTGTTTCAAAGTGTGTTTTGCACACAAAAGATAATGGATAAGAGAAACTCTGAAAATTTCAACTAATCTGCTCAAAATTTAATTTGATCTAGCAAAGCTCAGGATGAAACAATACACAAAAATCAAAATGATTAATGTTGAAATTCAAAACCTTTAGGACTGTTAAGTAAGTCAATGCAGGCAGACTGCAATATCCACAAATATATTTAGACAAGACGCTGGAGTACTATCCTGTCTTGTAGGATGGAAGTGCTCATCATTTCCTTCAAGTTGTCACCTAGATTAGTTTTCCATTATGCTGAGTTCCAGAGTGCAGACCAAGCACTGCCTCATTAGGTGGAAAAGCAAAAACATTTTTGTTGAATAGTGAGGGCCAACTTAGCTCAACTGCTCATAGTTGGTTTCAGATTTGGACTAACAAAGACCTGGATGCAGGCTATGACCATGCTGGGGATCGTAACCATCAGAAAGAGGTCAAAGGTAACCTTAACACATGGAGTCCAGTCCTCACATTATAGCTCTGCAGCATTGTGTTAATGATGTGGTTGGGGACTTCTCAGCTGAACTGAAATAGGATGTGGTATCAGGCTATTTTGATTAGGTAGCCTGGCTCCATTTGTGTTTGAGCTTTTAGGAGGGTCTCTGCTAGAAATGTCACCTATATTGTCAGATCTTCTGATTCTTTCCAAACTTACAGATTATTATTTTAATTGTATAAGTTGAACAATTCATTAAGTTATTAGTTACAGATCAGTATTAAGGCTTGAACCTGAAGAATTATACCAAAATACAATTTGAAGATCTGAACTATTTCAAAAGAAATGTGTCAGACACATCTATTTCCACAAACTTATACCTGAAAAGTTGTGACATAACTAGACAACATTTTGAATGATAAAGTGAAATATGATTGTGGGGTTTCAGCACAAAGGTTCACAATAAAGATTTGGCATGTGGGCAATCTGCAGAAGTATCAGCCTTCTATGGGTCCACTTATAATGAATAGGGTTCATTTCTCATTCATCATTCTGATACCAAAGGGAATTACAGCTCAGAGAAAATAAAATGCAAAGAAACAGGATAAATGCTGCTTAAAGTTTGGCAATAAGCATCAACTGTCATGCAGATGAGTTGATTAATGTGAAGGGGAAGGCAGAGGAGAGTACTATTTTAATGATACATTCCAACATAATATGACTGTATGGATAGAATCAGCAAATTCTGCAATAACCTACTGGAAATTACAGGAATGCCATGCAAAAACTGGTATATTTGCTTTCATTTCCCAATTTGTTTCTAACATCTTAAGGCATAATCATCAAAATAAACACATGCTACAGCAATTTTATGAAAATAATCTATGTTAGTGTGTGCAAGATTAATTAGCTCTTTGCAAATTATTCTTCCACTCAATTGCATAGTAGAGAATTCCAGCACAAAAGGAGCATCATATATTTTATGCACATTTATCTGGTAAACAAATAACCAGCATGCTTTCTACAAAATTGGCAGCATTCAAATAATCATTTTACAACTGACCTGAGACAGTGATATCACTGTATTATTTGATTTAGATGGTATTATAACTGGCTGAACCCAATTTAATCCTCACAAAATATCTAGATGAAAAACCCACTTTCTACCAAAACCATGGTCAGTCCTTGTCTCCAAGAACTCAGCCCAATTTGTTACTCCTCTACATTCCGAGGCACTTGTTGAACTCAACCGTCATACAGGAAGTGCAGTGATGATTCACCAGATGTGATCCCAGGATGGCAGGACTGGGTAAACAGGACCTGTATTCACTGGAGTTTCAAAGACTGTGAGGTGATCTCATTGAAACCTACAGAATACTTAAAGAAATAGAATGGCTAGATGCAGGTAAGTTATTTCCCCAGTTGGGGAGTCTAGAACCGCGGGCACAGTTTAACAATGAAGGGGTTACAGTTATAGAACTGAGATAAAAAAACTATTTTACTCAGTGTTATAAACCTTTAGAATTCTCTATTCTAAAGGTCTGTGGGAGCTCAGCCTTAGAGATTGTTTTAAGTAGGGGTTGGTAAATATTTGATTACCAGTATCTTAAGGGGTTTTAGGGATGGTGTGCCTCAAAGGGATGGAAATATTTAATCAATCATGAACATATTTAAAAGCGGAGCAGGCTCAACAGACTGAATGGCCTCTTCCTATTCCTCTTCGGTTTTGGCTTATCATCACACAGAACAGAGATTGAACCAAATGCCTTCCAGGTTTGCACAGCTTTAATCATGTTATAGCATATTCACCAACTGAGCTGCTAAGGGGCTCCTCATTATAAAGTCATTGAATAGAAAGTTTCACTGAACATGGTAGATTTGAATGGCCAAATTTCAGGAAGCAGCATGTATTGCCAAATTAAACTTCAAGGTCCTCACATTAAATTATGTTTGAAAACCGTCATTAGGTTTTATTTGATCAAATTAAATATCTAGAAGGAATATGCTTGAAAGGCCAAATATTCTTGAGCTGACGTTCCTTCATTTATATTTAAATTTGTGCAACAGTAAGTCAGTTAATTTAAATTGGCAAGTTGCAGTTTTGATTCTTAAACAATCTACTGTATTGTAACAGGAGTCATGAATACATGTGGAATCAAGTAGTTCAAGTTGCATTGAATAATAAAGCAATTGAGTGGAAAAAAATGAAATATGCATCAGATTGAGGTAGATATGAATCAGACTAACAAATAGAGCAGAAAGTTACCATAGATCTCTCTTGAAGACATTCCTGCACAAAAGCATAAAGGACAAAAAAAAGAAATGAAAAACATGAATAGCAGAATAAAGTCAAATTTATAGCAAACAGTGTCAAGCTGTAGTCACACTTAACACAAGTGTTTTCTGATAATACAGCCCGTGGCACCCAAATACAGAAAGCATCCATTTGTAAATTAAATCATCTGAAGGGGATATTATGGAGTTCAGAAGTGCTGGAGATGGAGAAAAACACACTATTAAATTAAATACTACTCTCAGCCAATTATTGAAAAACATTTTAAACATTCAGACAAAGTAATATAGTGTGCGAGATATGCGGCTGTCCAGCCCCATCTCCGGCACTTTTATTTCCCTTCCCAGGAACAAAGACACGGAAGAGTCTGTCCAAAACTTTTCATTCAACTTTGCAAAGTCGGGTGCAATGCCTCGTGGGTACACACATTAATAATAATCTCCACACATTATATACACGTAAATGTGGGCTGGGTCTCCTACTGCTGTCTTGACCAATGAATGCTAGGGTTCCCCACTGTTTTCCTTATTTGGGTTCTGGTGCCTGCGATTATTTTGTTACTCACTTGGCCAATCAGTGTTCGAGTTCCCCGTTCTTTCCTTATATGGATGATGTTGTACAACTGTGGTTAAGGGCGGTCTCTCAGCTATCGAGGAAAGCTGTTACAATTGTTTCATTCATAAAAACATGGGGGAGGTCCGGCACCGGTTTCGAGTGTCTGCTTGTGTTTACTATAAGGCGCTTGTGTTTACTATAAGGTAGAAAAGACTAAAATGCAGCTAACCGTTTAAAAATTACACTACCCCCTACAATAGCAACTTTGAGGTACCTTGCAGATGTGACTTCATTTGGAATCCCACATAATCTTTAAATTCATGATAAAAATGAAAATTAACTTGTAAAGACAATCTGATTTGATTGCTGCAAAGCCAATTCTTTTCTCCACTTCTCCCAATGACTGATGCCTACCTCTTCCATATAGTATCAGTCCAATGTGGGAAAGCTGATAGCCTAATGTGTAATTAGTCATTGATACAAGGTACTGTATTCACATTGACCTGGTGTGAATTAATCTCACTCATATGCTAAAACTCCTCTTCTGTTTAAGTGGATGGTATAGAGATTCAAGATTCTTAGAGATTTTGCATAACCAGGGAACTGTGGATTTGTCCCAATCTCCAAGCCACTACCATCACATGTCCCAGTAATTGGATTTATTTTCAAGTTGCTCCTATGTACGTAATTCAATCACGGTCTTAATGTAAAAATATGGACTCCTTTTAGTCAGCTAAATACTAAATAAAACAATATTGATGTTTTTGGAATCTTAGATTAACTTTTATTCATTATTTAAAACCTTTAAAACACAAAAGCCCAATTGCTAGTCCAGAAAACAAATAACATATAATTTTAAAAAAACTATTCACATTTCAAGAGAAAACAGGAGGCATTTGTCAAAACAATTCAACTAATGACCCTCCATAACATTTAAATGGCTCTGTCCATCAGATTCACACTTCCATGCACAAAAATTGTAAAAAGAAGGAAGTTAGTTATTACAAATAAATTTGAAGTAAATTCCCCAAACCAGCATAAAGGCAGTTTTATTTCTTGATTGCAACAACATTAAACCACAGGATTAAACATCCATACACCACACACAGATAAGTTCCAAAATTAATATCAAAGTCAGGCTTATCCAGAAGCAATGGAGAAAATTAACAGGAATGACACGGGAATTAGCCTTTTTAACATTATTTCGTAGGATGTGGGCTTTGTTGGTACTCCCTGGTAGAGCTTCATGGTGGTGTGACAGCTCAAGTCCACATATACGAATGTATCAATTGCTTTTACGGAAGGAAATTTCAGTTCATAGTTGAAAAATATCACATCTAATCAAAGGGCCGAACCTCTTCCTGGTTACATTGTGCATTGGTGAAGTATATGTGGAAGAACCAAAGTTACAGTTCTTACATTCAAGTCAGTTTTCTTTTAATATTTATCACCAACTAATTAAGATGTGGAACTTCATATTCTTTAAAGGTACCATTACTGAGAATGCAATTTTATTTGGAAGTAATAAAGTAGTATCTGCCATTCACATTGCACCTGTAATGATCCTTTTAACACTTCTCAAGCAACTAATGAACTACTCAATGCATCTCCAAAACATTATTAATGCAGCTGCTGAGTGTTGAAGCTTGACGGAAAATGGTTTAAGAGTAACACAAGATGTTATTTGTCATAACGGACTGTAAGAAATGTAATGGAGCATGGCAACATGATTTTCAGAGCCAGAAACAGCCACTGATACAAGAGAAAAAAAGAGACATTCACAAACTGCCAGAAATTGAAAAAACATTTACATTAAGCATTGAAGAGCAAAAGGTAATGTCTAAATATTATAAGCCATATAAAAAGATGTGAGGAACAGAAAAATTAAATATTTGCAGCTGATATATTAGCTACGAGAAAAGACAGAACATCCAAACAAATCATACAAAACATGCTGGGAAAATATGGTAATATAGGCAACCACTTCCATGGGTCCACATTCACTGTCTCAATCATAACATAGAAAGACAAAGCTATTAACTAATAGGTTCAACATAAAACAGAAGATTCAGCTCCTGAGCCATGATGTTCAAAAATATGTTGTAAAACTTAAGTAACTCCACACAGGCCAGTATCATGTCACCAAGTCACCCTTTATCTACACATGAACAAATCTTGACTATAGTACTGCCTCATATAAAGTAGCGCACCAATGTCTCAGTGTTTCTGACACTTCAACCTTTTTATGTCAGCCAAAGCTGCTTGACTGGATCAGATTAACAGTCCCAATTAGAGAACTCACTCCATGAGGTCCAATGAACTGACCTCATTATAATCACTACATTCCTCTCCCCACGCCCACAGGCATAGGCCGATCCTTTCTCGTGGACAACCTCCTACGGTGTTTTAACGGCAGGTCAGATAACTCCGACCCAGCATCTGACACCAGTGCTGTGTGAAATGAGAGCTCACCTCTTGCGCCAGAAACACCACGTTGGAATTTCAGTCGTCTTCTTGCAGCAAAAGCATTGAGAGGGCTACTTCCAGCATGACCAACTCTGATTCAGAGGACTTGATAATGTTTGATGAAGAGAGAGTGAATCACGGATTCCGGCAGCATTTCCAATAGTTCAGAGGAGCAGGGCACATTTTCCTCCCGCACAGTTTGAGAATTTGTGGCTTTCACATGGTCCACATGCTTATTCAGGACCATTGCATCTACCCGAACTTTATACGTCATTGGTCCTGACCTTGCGTCAACTTTGCCTCTTACCCATGCGGGGCCATAACCATGATTCTTACACCAAACTTTGTCCCCTGTAGCAAAGTGCCTCTCTGGCCTGGCGGAGTCTTGGTTCCGGAATTAGAATTCCTGATGCCATTTCCCCCTCCTGTCCAGGTCCGGGAAGATCAGACTTAACCTGGTGTGGAATCTTCTACCTATCAGCAACTCTGCTGATGCTATCCTTTAGTTGCACGTAGGGTGGTTTAGAATCAAACAAGAATATGACAGCTTGGTATCTCGCAAGGCTATATGCTGTTTCTTCAACCCAGCCTTCAAAAGGTTGGACTGCACTTTCTGCCTGGGCACTGATCGGTGGTATGGAGCTATCCTTCTATATCGAATCCCATTCGACTTTAAGAAATAACCCCAAATTCCTTGCTGGTAAATAATAGCCCGTAATGTGCGACCAACAGTTCCAGGATCCTGTGGAGCAAAACATTTGCACAGTTTTTCTACCATCATTCCGTGCTTGACGAATGGACCCTATGCACGTCAAAACACTAAGTTGGCGTCTACAATGAATAAGAACATTGAACTCATGAAAGGAACTGCATAGATGACATGCAACTGAGTCCAAGGTTTACTCAGTCATTCTCATGGATGTGGGGTGCTGCTCACGGTAATTTTTGCCCTTGTTGACAGTCTGAGTACATTCAAGCCTGTCCACTAGACATAATTTCTCGCCAACACCTTCATTTGGAGACCTCTGATTGATGCCAGGTTTTTTACGAACTTCCCATAATAATTTACCAGCCCAAGAAATGACCAAAACTCCTGGACAGATGTTGGAGCTGGAACACTTCTGATCACCCTTACTTTATCTTCCGACGGGTTTAACTCGGTCGTGTTGATTCTGCAGCCCAAGTAGGTCACTTGAGGAGCATGGAACACTTTTTTCTTTCTTAGGTATGCGCCCTTGGAAAATTGCCTTAGGATTATATCCAAGTTTTCTAAGTGTTCATTACTAATTTTCCCAGTTATCAGGATGCCATCAAGGTAAATAATGACCTGAGGTAGACCTTGCAAAATTAGAATCTTTTTTTAGAATTAGAATCCTGACAGTGTGGAAAAAGGGCTTCGGCCCAACAAGTTCATACTGACTCTCTGAAGAGTAACCCACCCAGGCCCATTCCCCTCCCCCATATTTATCCCTGACTAATACATCTGACACATCCCTGAACACTATGAGCAATTTAGCGTGGTCAATTCACCTAACCTGCACATCTTTGGATTGTGGGAGGAAATTGGAGCATCCGGAGGAAACCCACGCAGACACAGGGAGAAGGTGCAAATGCCACACAGACAATCACCGGACGCTGGAATCAAACCTGGGTCCCTGGCGCTGTGAAGCAGCAGTGCTAACAACTGAGCTAGTGTGCCGCCCTCCATTGTTCTCCATTGAGAACATTGTTCTCCAATGTTTTCCATTGTCCACTGAATAGTTACACAGGCTGATGATACCCCAAATGGCAGTCTCGAATATTCAGACAGGCCCTTAGGGGTATTAACTGTAGCATACTTCTGGGAATCCTGGTCTAAATTGAAAATAAAAGTGTGGCTGATGTCCAGCTTCATGAAGGACAGCACCTCCCACCGGATTTTTATATAAATCCTCTCTTGAGGGATTGGGTATTTATCCAGCCAAAATAACTGATGCACCGTTTGCTTAAATTCCCCACAAAGGCAAACTGACCCATCAGACTTCAAAATCTGTATGATTGGTGCTGCCTATTCCATGAATTGCAATTGTTTGATGATTCCTTCATTTTCCTGCCTTCTGATTTCTGCCCCTACTTTTGCCTAGGAGGCAAATGGCACTGGGCGGGCTTTGCAGAATCAGGGAACTGCCTGTGGTCAACATTCAAGATGGTCTTGGATCCTCGAAGATCTCAGGTATTTAATCAAGACTTCACTCAAGCAACCATTTTCTAATTGAAATATGTTAGCCAATTTAGGTGCATCACTCGCAACTAATTTCACCCCATCAAGCTTGGGCTCGAGCCTTTTAATGCAATCATTGGTAACTGAACGAGTTGCTTTTGAGACAAGACCAGAACCAAAGTCGTACCCTTAATCTGTAAAGTTTCCCTGGTATAGATTCTGAGCTGAGCTGAAATCTTGTGCAAATTAAAGGGCTGAAGTCCAAAGTGAATTTTATTTAAAACTGGTTCTGCAATCACTGAAACAACCATGCTGGTATCAACCTCCATTAGAACCAGGTGACCATTTAACCAGATGTTTAACTTGATTGATTGTTATTTTGATGTTGCTAAGCTATTTAACTGTTCCAAATCAGATATAGGTGGACTTTCCAGGGAATGAGCTCTTGTGCATACCAGTCTATCAGTTCTCTCACTCCATTTAGGTTTAGCAGGACCCCTTTGAGTCCACATATTGCAGTAACTACAATGGCTAGCCAGCCAAGATCCTTAACGAAATTTTAACCATTTAGCCAAGGCTTGTCTTTGTTTTTGGGTTTTGCTGTGGGCTGATCTTTGATCAGGATATGTCCCGAGTGAGACTATGAAATGGCCGACACTCAAGTGGTGTTCCCCAAGCTTATTTGGATTGGCAATGGTGTGTACTTTCATCAGAATACCTTGCAACTTTTATGCTCTACTTGCCACATTTTTGCCCATGATAAAGCACATGATGGAAGTCCAGCTGGGCTTCAGTAGGAGGCATCAGTTTTGTATCGTTAAATAATTAATTCCACAGACCATATGGGTTCTCAGCATCTCACAAAAACTTACACAAAATTCAGAGTCTTCTGCCAGTCGCTTAGTCAAAAATCCCAATATGGATTTGCCTTGTTCGCGAATTACTAGGGTCATAATATTTCTTCACTTATGTCAGTCACTATTGAAAAGTTTTTGAATCTGATGCCTCAGGGAGAGTTAGGCTCCTAATGACAGAAAAAGTTGCAGCTCCACAGACTGTCAGGAGAATTATTTGTTTTTTTGACTGTCACAATGTTCTTTGGTCAGAAAAAATAATATATCCTTTCCAAATACTGGGCCAAGTCCTCAACAGCAGGGAAGAATTGGTCGAGCTTCCCAAACAAAGGTGTGATGTAAGAAATGCTTATCCGAAGTCAAGAACGACTGTTGCGAGAAAGGTTCTTCAGGATCATGTTTGACTCTTACCACCACTGAAATAAATCCATAGAGGTCAGTAACCCATCACAACGTCAAGCTTTATTTATAGTCCTTGATTCCTCGTACTGCCCTAGTCGGGCACCAGAGCATCAGCATCTCTGACATTCAACCTTTTTATGTCAGCCATGGCTCCCTGATTGGCCCAGATTAACAGCTTCAACTGGGGAACTCATATACTATGAGGTTCAGCTGGCTGACCTCACTACAATCACGATATATACAATTACAGATCTTTTCTGAAGGTGGAAAGTGTACAGTGATATTATCCCAACTTTTACTTGAATACTTAATTTGAAAAGCTTGTTTTCATAAGCATGCAGAGACTCAAAGAAACCAAAATCTGCATCTTATATCAGTGCTGACAATGTAGCAGCATGCCACTGAAATACTAGCCACCACTTAATTATAAGCCCACTGCAGAATTTATAGTACATCTATGTTCTCCCTTCGAGCCTGCTGCTCTTTGTTTTATCAAAGTTACTTGTACACAGGGCAATTTCAGAAAACAAAAATACACAGCAAATGACTATAGTAACACCAATTTCTGTTACCTTAAAATTCAGCTGTTGTGCACAGCCAGTCTTTGTAGTGCATGGTCACTTTAATTCATTGCTCAGCTTTGCCTGTCAATTATTTTCCACAGAAGGAGGCCTGCACAGTGCCTTTCAGGCTGCTGTTCAACTGGGTACCCCGCAGTTGAGCAAAAGATGTTCTTATTCATGAAAGATTACAACACTGGAACATAGTCCCTGCTTTAAATGAAATTGGTGAGTCAGGGACTAATTGCTTGTATTTTGAGTAGCGTTTATTTCAACTTTCCAATCTGGAATAATGTGATCCAATCGGGAGAATATCCCAAGAGTTCACAGAAAGCACGAGGATTTAAATCTAGAGGGCTAGAAGTGGAAAAGAGCAAACTTACAATAATGTTTGTACTTTATTCAAGAACCACGTTTGCAGCCAAAAGGTGTGAATTACTGAGCTGCAAACATCAAAAATTTAAGATCACAAACCAAGTGAACAGGAAATAAAATATGCTCACAATTATGTTGCAACAAAAATTGACCATGAAAATAACAGGTAACAGGCAAGCAGGATATTAAACAAAGTGTTAAATTTGTATTGAACCCTTGATAGGGGTAGAGGTATTGGAGAAGTTTGCAAAACGCAAGATTTGCCAGGATGACACTAGAAGTGCAAGGTCAAACTGAACTGCAAAGAATCAACAAGTGGAGTCCGACTTCCTCTTAAAGGGTGAGGGTTATAGGATGACCTAACAGCTGTTTTTAAAATTATGAAAGATTTTTCACAAACCTGCCAAGGGAAAACTAAATGCCGAGAATTCCCAAGCTGAATGTCTCAGCAGTAACTTGGCTTCCACATCCAGACCTCCATCTTGGACCCCAGCACCTGCACTCTCCATCGGCAGCAGCTGTACATACCCCATGTACAGACAATGGTGTAGTCCACTTGCCTGACTCTCTGCATTATGACGAATCACCGAACCATGTGCACATGCTGCTACCCAGTCATGGTGCATGTCAGGGTGCACCGGCAACTATCCTTGCAATGCTGCTGTATGGACAGTTTGTACACAAAAAGAGCACTCAACTCGTGAACTGGAACAGGCAAAATTTCAGGGCTACTTGACTGCCCTCTTAATACTCATGCTCTTGGAGTCTTCCTGGATGCCCACAGCATCCTTGCCTTAACTTTCTAAACTTTGCATCCTCAGCCATAACTATGAGGCTCACAGTACTGCTTGTCTTATGGCAGACAAAGCCAGGAAAACTTTTCATGGTTTTTAACAGTCCTCAGTTAAGTGGAGCGGAAATGGCCAATAACATTCTTCGTCTACTGTTGGCAATCCTCCAGACACCTAAGGTTGCAATGAGCTGAATGACAGCCTCAAACCAAAGAAAGAGAAGAGTTGTCCTCTGTACCATCCTGTCCACTAGAATTTTTAGGTGCCCATCTGCAAAGCGGAAGCCAGATTTACTTTTATCTATTATGTCTGAGGGGAGTGTCACAAACCTTCAAGGCAATTCCAGAAATACCAAACAGTGGTGAGTTATCTGGCCACAATTAGTGGGAGATTCAAACTAGCTTTAGATTAGAAGGACGCAATAGTAGCAGGGTAGGTAATTAATGAGATCTAACAAGGAAAACAGCGCAGGAAAAGGTAGTCAATTGGAAAACAGCAACACCAGAGGCCATCAATGCAAGTCACTAAAATGTTATATACCTATGTTGAGCAGAAATTTCTTTAGCCATTAGCGCAGTAAGAACGCAGAATGCCAATTTGATTGGATCAAAGCATAACAACATACAAATGCCCTGATGAAGACTGGAGTGAAGATGATTTTTACTTTCATTCTTTCTTGGACAAATCAAATGTTTACTATGGAGAAGGACGTGGAAGATATAGAATGTGGGGAAATAGATGATGACATCTTCAAAAATGACCATATTACAGAGGAGGAAGTGCTGCATGAAAGTAGATAAATTCCCAGAACCTGATCAGGTGCATCCTCGAACTCTGAGAAGCTAGGGAAGTAATTGCCAGGCCTCTTACTGAGATATTTGCATCATCGATAGTCACAGGCAAGGTGCCGGAAGACTGGAGATTAGCTAACGTGGTGCCATTATTTAGCAAAGGTAGTAAGGACAAGCCTGGGAACTATAGACCGGTGAGCCTGACGTCGGTGGTGGGCAAGTTGTTGCAGGGAATCCTGAGGGACAGGATTTACACATATTTAGAAAACTAAGTACTGATTAGGGATAGTCAACATGGCTTTATGCACGGGAAATCATGTCTCACAAATCTGATTCAGATTTTTTAAAAAGTAACAAAGAGAGTTGATTAGGGCAGAGCTTTAGACGTGATGTATATGGACTTAAGTAAAGCATTCAACAAGGTTCCCCATGGGAGACTGATTAGTAAGGTTAGATCTCATGGAATACAGGGAGAACTAGCCATTTGGATACAGAACTGGCTCGAAGGTAGAAGACAGAGTGTGGTGGTGGAGGGTTTTTTTCAGACTAGAGGCCGGTGACCAGTGGAGTGCTGGGTCCACTATTTTTCGTCATTTATATAAATGTTTTGGATGTGAGCATAGGAGGTAAAGTTAGTAAGTTTGCTGATGACACCAAAATTGGAGGTGTAGTGGACACAGCGAAGAAGGTTACCTCAGATTACAACGGGATCTTGATCAGATGGGCCAATGGGCTGAGGAATAGCAGATGGAGTTTAATTAAGATAAATGCAAGGTGCTGCATTTTGGGAAAGCAAATCTTAGCAGGATTTATACACTTAATGGTAAGGTCCTAGGGAGTGTTGCTGAACAAAGAGACTTTGGAGTGCAGATTCATAGCTCCTTGAAGTAGAGTCGCAGGTAGATAGGATAGTGAAGAAGGCATTTAGGACGCTTTCCTTTATTGGTCAGAGTATTGAGTATAGGGGTTGGGAGGTCATATTGCGGCTGTACAGGACATTGGTTAGGCCATTTTTGGAATATTGCATGCAATTCTGGTCTCCTTCCTATCACAAGGATGTTGTGAAACTTGAAAGGGTTCAGAAAAGATGCATGAGGATGTTAGGCAAAAGTGAGGACTGCAGATGCTGGAAACCAGATTTTAGATTAGAGTGGTGCTGGAAAAGCACAACAGGTCAGGCAGCATCTGAAGAGCAGGAAAGTCGACGTTTCGGGCAAAAGCCCTTCATCAGGAATAGAGGCAGGGAGCCGCCAGGGTGGAGAGATAAATGGCGGGGCGTCGGGGGTGGGGCTGGGGAGAAGGTAGCAAAGGGTACATAGGTGAATGGGGGTGGGGATAGGGGTGATAGGTTAGAGAGGAGGGTGGAGCAGATAGGTGGGAAGGGAGATTGGCAGGTAGAACAAGGCATGAGGACAATGCTAAGCTGGAAGATGGGGGGAGGGGAAATGAGAAAATTGGTGAAGTCCACATTGATGCCCTGGGGTTGAAGTATTCCGAGGTTGAAGATGAGGCGTTCTTCCTCCAGGCGTCGGGTGGTGAGGGAGCGGTGGTGGACGAGACTCAGGACCTGCATGTCCTCGGCAGAGTGGGAGGATGTTGCCAGGTTTGGAGGATTTGAGCAATAGGGAGAGGCTGAATAGGCTGGGGCTGTGTTTCCCTGGAGCGTTGAAGGCTGAGGGGTGACCTTATAGAGGGTTTATAAAATCATGAGGGGCATGGATAAGATAAGTAGACAAAATCTTTTCCCTAAGGTGGGGGAGTCCAGGACCAGAGGGCATAGGTTTAGGGTGAGACGGGCAAGATATAAAAAGGGACCCAAGGGGCAACTGTTTCATACTGAAGATATATGTATGGAATGAGTTGCCAGAGGAAGTAGTGGAGGCTGGTACAATTACAACATTAAAAGGCATCTGGATGGGTACATGAATAGAAAGTGTTTAAAAGGCTATGGGCCAAGTGCTGGCAAATGGGACTAGATTGTGTTGGGATATCTGGTCGGCATGGACGAGTTGGACCGAAAGGACTGTTTCCGTGCTGTACATCTCTATGACTCTACAACTCTAAATGATTCAGCACACCCTTGTTCTTAGAGTGGTTGTTCACAGGCAATGCAGAATGGGTAATACTGAAGGAGGCTTTTCTTGATTTTGCAAGGAACAGATTCAACAGATATTTCTAGTACATCCTTACACCTGTTCCCCACCTTCAAAGAACCATCAGAATTATCTTGCTACTAGTGTCAATATAGGATGAATGTAATTAAAAATAAGATAATGGATTTTCACATCTGCACACTACATTACAAAAATAAATTAACAGCTTTGCACCACTGCACAAGTAGAGAAAATGAGATGACTACCACAGATCTTGGATACGAGAATCAAGAGGGGTATCCTATAAACTTCAAACAGTTTACAAATGATAGGTGCACACAAGAAGATTTGATATTTATATACTAGTTGATCTCTTTATAGCTAACATTAAGTCAGGTTTTGACGATATTCAGCAACCTGATAATAACTCTTTCCATAAAGATCTGATTTTCAGTACGTTCTGTTGACAAATCAGGCAGTATTTTGTGTTAAACAACAGAATACAAAATGCACTATTCAGCTAGTTATGGTGAACTTGCATCCCATATGGTCACAAAATCTAAGTATCAAACAAATAAAGCTTTAAATCCATGAGGTTATTCATCCCTTGATTGAAAAACAATGCAAATTGTAATTAACGGCTTAAGTTTCAGGCTCCACCCCATTTTGATTTGCATCTATTAATGTGAGATGGCTACATATACTGATATTTGGTTTGTCCAGCATACGTTACTTGTCAGTCACACTACTATGCCTTATTTCAGATGGTGAATTCAAAATTCATTGTTGTGTAAATCTGTCTGGGGAAAATGTTACAAATCCTGCAGGGTATTTCAAAGCTGACAGTGCTTGTGAATGCACAAGGGCTTTTTAAAGATGGCACTAGTATCAGGGATGCTGACTCATTCTAGAATAACCAAGCATTAGGGAATTCTTTTGGCTACAACGAGTGGGAGACTGAAATCCGTATCAGACAAGAAGGGTGTCATAGCAGCAGCCCATTTCAAGGAATATATTTAACCACTCAAGGATATCCCCAAAAAGCCAGAATGTTTGCAGCAGCTTAACTGACCTTTAGCAATTAGATGGTCAGCTACAGCGAAAAACTTAATAGGAAATTGAGGTTTACAAATTAGACTTAAGACAACATGACATCAGAATTAACATGAAAATTACCATGGAGACTGTGTACACAGTAAAGTAAATATCATACGAACAAGGTAAAAAAAAAATTCAATCCCAAACATTGTACCTCTTTTAGACAAATACGGCATATTGTTGGCGACAGCTGCAGACTTTTCCTCTGACTTTAGGAAAGCAAAATGGGAATAGTCATCTATCCCCTCTTTAGCTGTAAGAAAATGTGCATTCATTAAATATTTATTTAGGGTACTGTTTAATTCTAACAGTAACCACAAATTGTTAAAGGACATTTGCCAAAAAAGATCAATTCTGTAAGTTCACTTTGCATGATAAAATACACAGCAGCTTAAATATCAATTTGCTGGTTTAACGCAAAGTGAGAATACATACACGGAGACAATGTAACCTAATTTGCCCAACCTCATTGAAGGATATCAAATTCTATTCAATTAGTTCATGTATTAGAGTATTATTTAAATGGAGAAAAACTGCAGAAAGTTGCAACGCAATATGATCTGGAGGTATTTGTATATGAAATGCAGAAAGCTAGCACATAGATGCAGCAGATAAACAGGAAGACTAATGGAATACTGGCCCTTATTTCATGGGGACTGGAGCATAAGAGTAGGGAAGTCTTACTTCAGCTGTACAAGGTGCTGGTGAGGCCACATCTAGAGTATCGTGAGCAGTTTTGGTGTCCTTATTTAAGGAAAGACATTATTTCATTGGAAGCAGTTCAGAGAAGGTTCACTAGCAAGATACCCAGCATGGAGGGACTGTCTTGTGAGCAAACACTAAATAGGTTGGGACTCCATACATGGTTTTTAAGAGAATGAAAGGTGATCTCAGTGAAACATTTGGATACGTAAGGGCCTGACAGGACAAATGCTGAGAAAATGTTTCCCCTCATGAAAACATCTAGGACCAGAGGGCATAGTCTCAGAATAAAAGGGCGTCAACTTAAGACTGAGATGAGAAGGAATTTCTTCCCTCAGAAGGTTGAAAGTCTTTGGCACTCATTGACACAGATGGAGCAGAGTCTCAGAGGCTGAGATAGATAGATAGATTCTTGATCAATGTAGGAATCAAAGGTTATGGAAAAAGAGCAGGAAAGTAGATGCGAGGCATGTTGGACCAACTATGATCTTGTTGAATGGCAGAGCTGGGTCGAATGTTCCTGTTTTTATGGAGTTATGGTCTTACGATATATCAAATGTATTTTGTGAGATCTGCTCCAGACAAGAAAATTATTAAACACTTGTCTTTCTTCCTTTGTTTCTTCTTCATCCAGCCCCATCACTAGGTATTTTCAATTTTAAAACTACACCACACCATAATTTTCACTTGTTGTATTTAGGTCCAGTATCCATTAATGAATCCTATATGTTTCAATTAGATCATCATGCAGGAAAATGATTCAATAATCTTGCTTTGGAAGAATTTGGAAGAGTCCCATTTTAACCTGGAAATCAGGGCTCGTGGAATTGGAAACCTGCACTGAATCGATACGTTATGTGCAGGAATTTAAACATCTCCAGGTGATCCACCTTTATGTGTACTTCTAATTTACTTTTTAAATAATAGATCACTTAATAAGGTCATGCATTATTTTCAAAGGAAATCAAAAGTAGTAAGCTTTGGAAGTTTATCAAAACACTTCAACTCCAGCCCAAGCCATTTTATAGCTCTTACTTTCAGCAGAGAAATCGAGGTAATCTCTCTCAGAGCTAAGAATTCTGGAATTGATTCTTGGAACAATACTTGGCTGATTCATTATGAAATCGACAACATCCATTTCATTGTTCAGTTCGCCCTAAAAAATAATAAAATGACTTTAAATTAGAGAGAAAGAATAGAAAAGGAAAATCATAGTTTACAGAGAACTAACAGCAGTGAGCTGTTTGGCCCATGCTGCTGTTTATGCCTACCATTAGCCTCCACTCACCTTATTATATGTAACGCGATTGACATATCACTCTATTTCTTTTTGCATCATGTGTTTATCTACTTTTCCCCCAAATGCATCTATGCTATTTGCCTAAACTATTTCTTACGCTAATAAGTTCCATATACAAGTAACCCTCTAGATAAAGAAGTTTCTTCTGGTCCCTTGCTGGATTTATGAAGGACTAATTACCTCCTAGTTATGACCCTTACTTTTGGACTCATTCATAGTGGAAACATCTTTCGATCTGTCTTGTCAATCACTAACTAATTTTAGATGACTATCTGGCTATCATTCAGCTGCTTCCTTTCTAGAGCTAAGATACCCACCAATTCATACTTTCAATTTTGTTTTAGCCGCTGCAATTGGAAAATAATTTTGGAAACCTTTCTAGCATGGTCGTCTTACAAGATGACCATGATGGTCGTCTTACAAGATCTCGAAATATCCCAAAGTTCTTCCAAGTCAATAAATAAATCTGTAGCAACATTCAATTTTATTAAAGAGAAACACTGCAACCTATTCACACACATCAAGGTTCCAGAAACAGCAAATAGATAAATGATCATTTAATTTGTTTTAGTGGTGCTTGGTGAGAAGTGAACATGAGAAAGCTAATGAAGCATACCATAAGAAATAAAAATTACAAACATGTGTGTGGCTGAAAGAAAGATAGGAGGGTGTGGGAGGGCTAGAATCTAAAATTTAGCAGTTACAACAATGTTTTCATTATTCATCCACCTCAACAAACTATCCAAAGACTTATTTTATTTCAAGTCCTTCTCACTGGTATTTCCTAGACCATCTGGTCAACAATAACATGGACGCATGCTTTACATGCAATCATTTTCGAACACAATTCTGAAGAATAATCCATTTTAATAATATAGTTATTTGGTTCTCCCTCACTGTTTTATTTAAATGTTAATTTTTCCTAATTCTTCAAAAACTGATCTTCAATTAAATTAATTGATTAATTAATGTTATGTAACATGCCATAAGAACACATGAATTGGAAGAAATAAGTCACTCAGTGGACTCTACTTTCTGGTCTGCCTCCGAAAAACCTTGACTATCTTGTAGATCAAAAATCAATCTGGAATGTGTGCCATAGAGTCAATATCCATAACTTTGTTCAATTATGAAAAAGGAAGTGGATGTCCTTTCGCTGTTAGATCCTAACAAAGGACATCCAACAATACCCTTAAAAATATAGGATCACGAACTACAACCATGTCAGGAGATTATAGAAGCTGGAATTATTTATCTACTGACAAAGGAGATTAAGGCAAGATTTATATAGTCATACAGCACAGAAACAGACACTTTGGTCCAACTGGCCAAAGCCAACCAAGTTCCCCAAACCAAACTAGCTCCACTTGCCTACATTTGGCCTGTATCCCTCTAAACCTTTCCTATTCATGTACTTATCCAAATATCCTTTGAAATGTTGTATGTGCATCTACCACTTCATCTGGCAGTTCATTCCACATACGAACCACTCTCTGTGTTAAAAAAAATTGTCTTTATGGTCTTTTTACATCTTTCACCTCTCACCTTAAAAATATACCCCCTACGGGCGGTACAATGGCACAGTGGTTAGCACTGCTGCCTCACAGTGCCAGAGAACTGGGTTCAATTCCCACCTCAGGCGACTGTCTGTTTGCACATTCTCCCCGTGTCTGCGTGGGTTTCCTCTGGGTGCTCCGGTTTCCTCCCACAGTCCAAAGATATGGAGGTTAGGTGACTTGGCCATGCTAAATTGCCCGTAGTAATAGGTGAAGGGGTAAATATAGGGGTCTGGGTGGGTTGCTCTTCGGACGGTCGGTGTGGACTTGTTGGGCCAAAGGGCCCAACAAGTAAGAAATCTAAATCTAATCTAGTTTTGAACTCACCCACTCTAGGGAAAAGACATTTGCCACTCACCTTATCTATTTTATAAACCTCAGTAAGGTCACCCCTCAACCTCCTATGCTCTAGTGAAAAATGTCCCAATCTATCCAGTCTCTGCTTATAACGCAAATCCTCCATTCCTGGCAACATCCTGATAAATCTTTCCAATTTAATATTATTCTTCCTATGGCAGAGTGATCAGAACTGTACGCAGTACTCCAAAAGTGGCCTCATCAATGTCCTGTCCAAACTCAACATGATGTCACAACTCTTATGTTCAATAGTCTGAGCAATAAGGGCAAACGTGCTAAACACCTTCTTAACCATCCTGTCCACCTGTGATGCAATTTTCAAAGCACTATGTACCTGAACCCCAAGTTCTCGCTGTCCAACAATACCACCCAGGGCCGTACAATCAACTGTCTAAGTCTTGTCCTAGCTCACTTTACCAAAATACCAACTAAAACAGGCAAGACAAAAATTGTGTAATATTACTTACCAAGTAAACAACTTTCTGGAAGAAAGCTGTGTTGTCTAAGACTTTGTGCATTGTTACAGTTTCTAGCTCATCAGGATCCAATTGCTCTCTCTGGTAAGGCATGCCATTGTAAAGGGCAATAGGCAGAGGACCCAGGCCTGACTGCTTATAGTAGTCTTTGCATTCCTAACAAAGAAAAACAAAAGTAACAGAATCATGACTTACCATAAATCCCGGTTTCCACAGTTCCTTATGTTAAACAGCTATCTGCCAATTAACTTTACTTAATTATAACTTTTAGTAATGTTACCAAGTTTGGGTTCATAGCAATGTCAAATTTATTTGATAAATGTAGAAACAATTTGTGAAAAACTTTAGAAGAACAAACCCATATTAATCTTGATTTGTATTTTCATAAAATATTTATTAAATTGTAATTTTTGTTGTCATAAAGTGACTATCTTTTAAGGTGTGAATTGATAAACACTGATAACCATGTTTTAAGATCTGATAAAATGCACAGCAATTTAAACAATATAAAAAAGGAATATTAATCTAAATTAAGTGATAAATCACTCACTTGATACATGGTTTAAATCCAGTACACAAAATTACTTCTGTTCAATCTTTATTATTCTGCTTGAAAGGTTTTCTTTTGGAAAATGAGCAGTCACTTGAATTACAGTTACATTAGTATTGCATAACTTTCAGCGTTGTGAAGATTACAGAATTTAAAAGGATACAGCTAATGATAACTTATTCTGCTTCATTCACTTTACAATAGCTATTAAAACACTCATAAAAAATTTCTAACATGAAAATTTTCAATTGTTCTCATTTCAAGATGAAATGAAATGTAAAACATAACTATTGGAGTAGGACATTCAGTTCCTCAAGCTTGCTCAGTCATTTTATTTGATCAGAACTGATTTATATTTTAATTCCGTTTCCTTTTTTCCCCCCTCTTACTCGAGGCTCGATCTCAAAAAAAAAGTTAACATTGAAACTTGCACTTGACCCAACATCCATGCACCTTAATGGAAAAAAAAACAAGTTCTAATTTTCACTAATATTCAGAAAAAGTGCTTCCTATTTTCAATCATGAAACAGTTTGATTCTGAATGTAAGGGTGTACTCCCTCACTCTGAATTTTCCCAACAAAGGAGTCTCAACATAATGACTTCCAGACGAGCGAGTTTTGAGAAGATTTGTAGCTCAGTTTGAGATTCTGGATGTAGGTTTACTTGCTTAACTGGAAGGTTCATTTTTAGATGCTTTGTCACCATACTAGGTAACATCTTCAGTGAGCCTCTGGATGAAGCACTGCTGATGAGTCCTGCTTTGTATTTATATGTTTGGGTTTCTTTGGGTTGGTGATGTCATTTCCTGAGGTGACATATTTTTTATTGTGGTGTCATTTCCTGGTCTTTTTCTCAGTGGGTAGTAAATCAGGTCCAGGCCAATGTGTTTGTCGATAGAGTTCCGGTTGGAATGCCATGTTTCTAGGAATTCTCATGTATGTCTCTGTTTGGCTTGTCCTAGGATAGATGTGTTGTCCCAGTCAAAGTGGGAGTTACATACGGATGAGGAAGGACACCACTTCGACTGGGTCGACACATCTATCCTAGGACAAGCCAAACAGAGACATACATGAGAATTCCTAGAAGAATGGCATTCCAACTGGAACTCTATCAACAAACACATTGACTTGGATCCCATTTACCACCCCCTGAGAAAAAGAACAGGAAATGGCATCACCATAGGAAATGACACCAACACTGGAAATTCCATCACCAACCCAAAGAAACCCAAAGATATAAATAGAAAGTAGGAATCATCAGCAGTGTTTCATCCGGAGGCTCACTGAAGATGTTACCAAGTATGGTGGTGAAACATCTTAAAATGAACCTTCCAGCTCAGCGAGCAAACTTACATCCACTTTATCAGATTCTTTCATAATTTTAAACACATTGATTATCAACCACTTTCCAAATGTAGACCTAGCTGTAAGCAGTGGCTTCCAGTCTTCGTTTGCAAATTCTTATCTAATGTTACTGAAATCAACATTTCCCAGTTTAGACACCTCATGTCTGCACTGACCTTATCCCTTTCAATAAGGGCTTTGAAAATTTGATGTCACTATTCCCAAACTGCTCATCCATTGAAATGTCAACCTCTTGAGGTGATTCACCTTCCTCTGCCAGGTCATTACCCAAGCAGTGGTGGTCAAAATTCCTGTAAGTATTTCAATTATGATGTATATAACATTGAAATTCTCCCAGAATGATGTGTTCTGAAGAAGAGTCACTGGACTCGAAAGACTGACTCTGTTTTCTGTTCATAGTTGCTGCCACACCTGCTGAGTTTTTCCAGCAATTTCTGTTTAATTTAGATGTCCTGCATCTACAATCCTTTGTTTTATTCACTTGAAATGTTCCCAACTGTTAAGATTATTCAGTTGATGACTTGATCTAGTTATTGTGAATTAACCACTACTCTTGAGTTATAATTCTTTTAGGACATCATGGAAGTGCTGTTTCTCCTCAATATCAACCGTTTGAAAGCAACTGTTGAGGTCACAATTTCTCATATTCACATAGCAGCTCTGCAGAATTTGTTAGTTTTAGATTAACAATACTGAGGACATGGAAGAGTGGTTCCAGCTGCTTTAGATAAACATATTTACAATTTCATAGCAGCAAGTGCATATTTGCATGATTACCAGACGATGGAATTGTCCTCCTTCAGTAACAAATCAAAGAAAATCTAAAGGGTTGAATTTTGCAAAGGGTGGGATTGCAACTGTTCACCCCATCTGCCCTCCCACCCAGAAGGGAAATTGACTGGCAGCTAATGCACCTGGAAGAAGTCAAACCTACAGCCATGATGTACTTGGAGTCAGCCAAACTACCTCATACTTTTTCATTTGCCCAATGATTGGTGGTCCCACCCTAGAAAGCTGCTGAAAATCTAGAGGGATGGTGGTGAGATGTTTTACTCTTAGGGGAAGGAGTTACTGGATCCCCCAACGTACACAAGAACAGAATTGTGACCCCAGTCCTTCCTTCCCACCTTTAAAGCAGGACACTTAAAACAAATGGGATGTCCATTCACAGCCATTCATCCACACCAACCATATTATGGCATGGATACCACATTATCTTAGTCATTTGGCTTGGCACCAAGTTCAAACGACCTAATTAATTATTTAAACATGGAAGACAGGCTGTTAATTTTAATGCCAACCTACCTGCTGTACTACAAGGGATTTAACTCCATGTATTGAAATCAACTTCACTGAGAAACAGAGTTCATAACTCTCATGAGTTAACGAGTCTCACCTTACGGTTTCTGTCATATGCTGAATTAGATCCCAGAATACTGGTCACCTCTATGTTCGAAAAATCCTTCTCCAAGGTGCCAATGATGTGTTCAATTGCCAGCTTTTCACTTTCCTTTACCTTGCTATATATCTTTAAAAAAAGAGTATATATTAAACTTGGGATTACAAGAACAAAACTACTGATCTACTTACATTGTTTCTTTACCATTGCCCATCATCCACATCAACACAGAGCATTTACAATTTATTCCATAAAACATTTCACACAGCACACCTAATCTCCAATAAGATAAAATTCCAGGATGCAAACTTCATCATACAAACTACAATTTAAATTTATATGAGACATTTCACAATAAACAGAGAAGGAGAGGATAGGGCTTTTGGAGCATAGATAAAATGACAATGAAACTACCTTGAAATCTCCATTAGTATACTACTACATTTATTTCCATAGGAGAACTTGAATGTGTTTGATAAACAACAGATACTGCTAGTTTATATTTATTTTTCAATCATTAGTCTATAAACTGAGCTTCTTTTTTTTCCTCTCCTGGTGTTTTAAATCTCATTCACAACTGGAAATTAATTTTAGCCAACTGATTGGACAACGTCACTCAAAAAGGTTGATAAAAATGTCAGCATACAAACTGGAAGAATGATGACAAACTCGACTATGAAATGGGGGAACGTGAATTCATGTTGATGTCATTCCACAGAACTCATCAACATAAATGATAACAGTTTCCTTCCCTACAGATGCTGCTCAACCTGCTGATTATTTCCAGCATTACATGTTTTATTTCAGATTTCCACAATTTCTAGTATTTTGCTTTTTGATCAATGACTTCATCTCATTTGGTCCCTGATATTTTACTCCTACATGAAGTAGTACCTTTGACAAGGAAGGAAGATAATGAGCAAAAAGAAAACTGGAATTTGAACACTCATTCCTGTGTGCTAGGCTATCATACCGAAATGATTGTCTGGAAGGCTTTCATATTATCCAATTCATCAGCAACAAAGTTAAATGCTCTGAAGAGCGCAACGCCGGGATCTTTTAGACCATCAGCCTCATCCGAATCATCAACCACAAATACCAAGCCAATCCTGTTACGAAAAATAAAATCATACAGTCATTGTTGAAATCATCTTTGAATAAAAATTACATTTGATAGTTCATCCCACTGACATTCCTTTTGGTATGAAAATTAAATAACATTGGGTTGAATTTTTGGGTATAGATGGCATTGGATATTGAAATTCCACACTGCCGGGTGGCATGCCAGTTACCTAATCAAATTAAATCAAACCAAAAGGATTTATTAAGGTCTAATGTGGAAAGCCAACAGGAGTTCTCCTGGACCAGCTGGCTGTGACTGTCTCCTCCCTGCAGACTGAGAGTCCAACATTCAGAAAACACAGAGGCCCCTCTTACCTCCCTGGGGAGTGCTTTCCCAACATTTCCCCAATCCATAATGATGGTCCAGTTGCTGAGGACAAAGGCATACTTTTATTTTACATTTAAAAAGTTGGAGAGGAGGCACTTCCATCATGGAACAATACCTTCCTCATTTATTTGCAATGATACGGAGCTTCAAAAGCCCATAGAGGTTGGTGATCCACTAATTGGTCAGTTCAGGAAAGAAATCAGAGATGAGTGACTGTTCCCCACACAGTGAGGGCTTCCGACATTCATTTGAACAGCACAGAGGTATCCTGAAGCCCAGGGGAAATTCCTGTCCATAAACACAAATGTTAAAAAGGGGAGAAGTGAAAATATGTAAACTAAAGCCAGTCCACCTACCATCAATGTTGGGGATGCTTTTGGAAACAAACCATAGAACAAAAGGCAATGGAAAAGTATTGTCTGAGAAATGAAAAACAGCTATGAATCATTTCTTGTGTTCTTTTATGAAATGAAGAACAAGATTCGTGAGATGTAGATTAGATTAGATTCCCTACAGCGTGGAAACAGGCCCTTCGGCCCAACAAGTCCACACTGACCCGCCGAAGCGCAACCCACCCAGACCCATTTCCCCTCTGACTAATATATCTAACACTACGGGCAATTTAGCATGGCCAATTCACCTAACCTGCTTTTTGGAATGTGGGAGGAAACCGGAGCACCCGGAGGAAACCCACGCAGACACGGGGAGAATGTGCAAATTCCACACAGAGAGTCGCCTGAAGCGGGAATTGAACCCAGGTCTCTGGCGCTGTGAGGCAGCAGTGCTAACGACTGTGCCACCGTGCCGCCCATTCACTAGTGTAGTATGGTTGATGTAATATATGGACTTCCAAAAGATGTTTGGCAAAGCAACACATACTAGGGGCAGTTATTCAAAATTAAGACGCATGGGAATAAAGAGACAGAGGCAGCATGAGTGCAGTACTGATTAATGGGCAGAAAGGTGAAAGTAGTGATGAACCACAGCCTTTCCAGACTAGAAGGGGAGACACACAGTGATGCTCCCCATACATCAGTATTGAGACCATTGCGCCTCTGACTTGAGAAAAAGTAGACAGATTGACAAAAATGAGCAAATAGGTGGCAGATGACAGTTATTGTAACTAAACAAGAAGTGATACATTTTGCCATGAAGCATGAGAAAAGGCAATACGGAATAAATATTGAAGTATTAAAAGAGGTGCAGGAATGGCAAGGCCTGGTATGTAAACAAATGCTAAAATGGTGGAAGACATGTTGAGAAGGGTGCTAAAAAAGCAAATGGGACTTTTGGTTTGGTACTGGAGGAATAAATTACACCAGCAAGGAACCTGCACTAACTAAAATGTGCTGAGAAACCTGGCAGGTCTGACAGCATCTGTGGAAAGAGAAATAGAGTTGATGTTTTGAGTAAAAAAAACTTGTCTTCCATTTAATTTTCTTTTATATCGTAACATGTCTGATTAGGTTGATTTATCTCCATGGCAAGTGGGACCTCTGGTCCACGGGCAGGGACACTAGTACTTTGTAAGAAGATAGTGAATATATTAAATATCTATTAGGCCTCAAGTAGAACAGTGATCAAATCTGATAACCACACTTTAGCTGTCAGTGTCTTAGAAATGATTGTAGAAGAGATTGGTTGAAAAAGGACCCAGAATGGGGGACTTCAGATGTGTGAACAAACTGGAGAAACTTAATTGGTTCTCCTCGGAGAATAAAGTGGTGAGATTTAATAGAGATAAAATAGTGAATGGCTAAGAGAAACTGTTTGCAATGGCAGAATGATCAGTAACCAAAGAACATTAATTTAATGCAACTGGTAAATGAACCAGAAACAACAGGAGGGAACTTTTAAACATAGCAAGTTCTTTAGATCCGAGGTTCAGCGCTTGAAAGGCGATGGAAACAAGTTCACCAATAAAATTCGAGACAGATTATGATCAATACTTAAAGGGAAAATATTTACAGACCATCCAGCATGATCTGAGTAATGGGCTTTATTGGATAGTTTTATCTACGATTTAGCAGAAGCACAATGGTTTAAGCGGCGTCCTTCTTGCTGTACTTCCAAGGAAAGTGCAATTGTACTGATAAATGCACATTGAATTTATTTTAAAGAAAAATGTGCAAAAATCACATTTACTTTTTCATAATTCATTAATTCATTGTGTTTTACCATACAGTCCAGATCTTCAATCATACAAGCGATAAGGCACATTCCAGTGAAACTAGCATACCTTGGTGCCAGTTAAGAGATTCTACACTAATGTCCATGAATGTTAACATCCTTTTAAACAGAGTTGATGTTTTGAGTCCAAAATGACTTTTCTTTCATTTCATTTTTTTAAAAATCAACTTATTCAGATATATTATGAAAACATGGACTCTGAAACAGTACTATCATCTTCAAAAGCTTTTACGGTCACCTTGCTCCTTCATTAGACTTACAAGTCCTGCTTTGTAGATATGGGGAGTAAATTGATTTATTTCATGAATGACTTTTACTTGGCTTTGACATTATTTTCGTATTTAGTGATTTGGTTCTGTGAATAAGTTGTTGCCTCGCTTGAAGAGGCTACTGAAAAAGCAAAGAACTTATTTGAGCTTGGTTGTGAAAATGTATCCATTCGTGAAAGTGGGTATTACTTTTGTTATTGCTATTGGTTTAGGCCTTGCTGTGGATTTTAATAATAAACGATATTTGCTCAAAAGTAAATACAAAATTATTCAGAGGTGGCAGAGAAGATGGTAAATCTTAAGTTGAAAACAAAACAGTTTTATTCAGCATGAACAACATCTTTAAAATATCAGAAATATACATGAATATTAATGAATGAATCAATGGAAAAGATACCTGAGGGGGATGTCATTCATATAAAACATTTCTGCCGTTTTCAGCAACTCAGGTGTGCTTTCATCAGTTGGATCAACAATAAGCACCTAAAATTAAACAAAATTAGCTTGAGCACATATTGTTGCTCAGAAGTACAAATGTCAGGGACTTGCCTCTTGAAAGTGCCAATAATTCAGAGGAACAAATGGGATCTCAGCATCATAATTGAAAAGAATCTAATAATGTTACAAAACCAAAGTTCTTTGAATACTAACACATTATACTGGACACTACTGTATTTCGTGTAGTAGAAATCTTGTTAGGTATACCACTGCAGGCATTTGGATCCATTTAAATATTTTTTTCTGAAAGAACTTGGATTGGAATATTTCCTTTGTGTTACTTCTGTCAAAACAAGTTGCTTTAAAAATGAGTGCCATGGAAACTGGAGCATGAACATATTAGAAAGGCAGTGTGTGACATCTTTGTTTTACTATTAGCACTTAGCTACAGGCCTCCCCAACAGTCAGGGCTGATTAATCTCTCAGTTCTAATGATTGCAAAATGTCACAAAGGAAGAACATACAAGCCCACTGAAATCTGCTATGAACATGAACATGGACCGCAGATACAGTCTAACTTGATACAACTTCTCCCTTGCAGAAAACAAAAGGACGTTTGGAATGAGATGGCAGAAAACAATGAATAAAAGTAGAAGGTGTACTGTGTTGTTAAGCTTTAACTTTGTACGAGGTTAAAGCAATTTTTATCCTTCAGCAAATCATGCCCAGCAAGACCAACAATGGAAAAAAACCATTCCAGCACCAGTTATTTATCAGCAGAAACTTCATTAAACAGTCCAGATTGAAGAGCTCAGCTTTCCTGCTGATTAATTCACATGCTTTCAAAATTGTTTTTAGGAAACAAATTTTCATCTTCCTACTCACATAAGTAACATTACTGTAGCATATAAAATTAATACCTGTGTCCATTTTGTAACTAAACCATTTTCATTTTACTCACAAAGTTGTGGAAGTTTTTCCGAATCTGCCGGATAACTCCAAGAAACGTGGGTCTCAGAAGTTCCTGCACATTAGAAGGCCAGCTGTTGTATTTGCTATCTATCTCCAGATTATTGATCCACTGTTTTGAAAGAAATACTTATTATAATCTACATCTACAATGCCATACACAATTAAGTTAGCAGCATTTAAAGTATATTCATTAAAAACAAGGGGTAATGTTGACATTGTTTTGGTTTTTAACTGACACGCTGTTACTTCAATACCATGCTGATACTGTGCCCAGGTGTTCGAATTTAAGTGCAGCAAGCTTTGTTTTAACTGGTACCATCTGAACTGACATGCTCGATAAACCAGAAAAAATTATATACCTAAAATACTGCCAAGTTTACACTAATACCACAACCACGGTAATGTCCAAATAGCCAGTTGAGGGTGTGAGGAAGAAGGCTCTCTGCTGGTAAGTTTTATTTGGGCAATGTTGCATTATCATTTTAGTGATTTATGCTGTAAATAAAGTATAACAGTGATGTGTATACTCCCTGAATTATAACTCTTGATCAAGAGATTGATCTGGTTGATCAACTAGCATACTCCTGGTCCCATAGATGTCAGTTAATAAAACATTTGTTGTAATAAATGCAGGTAAAGCTGATGCATGCTGGAACAAAACATTGGCTTTACTTCACTTAAAATGGTTCTTGTGCTGTTGGAACGAGTTAGTACTCAAAGTTCAAGATTTGATGTTAAGAGGGCATTGTTGAAATTGTGAATAAAAGTGTTTCAGTGAGCAAAGTTCCATTTAATACCTTCACACGAGGAGCCCTAACAACAACACCCTGTCTTTAAGAATATGTAACTAAATTTGGTGGAATAGATGACAATCTAGGCAGCATTGTAACTGAAGAATTCAGTAAACACAGAAATAATACATATTAATGACTTGGATGAAGAAAATAAATGTAATAGAGACAATAGACAATAGAGACAATAGCTGAAAATGTGTTGCTGGAAAAGCGCAGCAGGTCAGGCAGCATCCAAGGAACAGGAGAATTGACGTTTTGGGCATAAGCCCTTCTTCAGGAATCCTGAAGAAGGGCTTATGCCCGAAACGTCGATTCTCCTGTTCCTTGGATGCTGCCTGACCTGCTGCGCTTTTCCAGCAACACATTTTCAGCTCTGATCTCCAGCATCTGCAGCCCACACTTTCTCCCCAATAGAGACAATAGACAATAGGTGCAGGAGTAGGCCATTCAGCCCTTCGAGCCTGCACCGCCATTCAACATGATCATGGCTGATCATTCCTAATCAGTATCCTGTTCCTGCCTTATCTCCATAACCCTTGATTCCACTATCTTTGAGAGCTCTATCCAACTCTTTCTTAAATGAATCCAGAGACTGGGCCTCCACTGCCCTCTGGGCAGAGCATTCCACACAGCCACCACTCTCTGGGTGAAGAAGTTTCTCCTCACCTCTGTCCTAAATGGTCTACCCCATATTTTTAAGCTATGCCCTCTGGTTCGGCACTTACCCATAAGCGGAAACATGTTTCCTGCTGCCAGAGTGTCCTTTCATAATCTTATACGTCTCAATCAAATCCCCTCTCAGTCTTCTAAACTCAAGGGTATACAAGCCCAGTCGCTTCAGTCTTTTAGTGTAATATTGCCAAGTTAACAGATGACACAAAAATAGGAGGGAAGACAAACAGTGAGGATGATACAGAGAGGCTACCGGGGGACATAGACAGATAAATTCAGTGGGCAAAAACTTGCAGACAGAGCATGATGTAAGAAAATATGAGTTTATGCACTTGGTCAGAAAGAGTAGAAAAGCTGAATACTTTTTAATTGGAGAAAGATTGTAGAAGCCTGCAGCACTACAGGGATTTGGTGGTCCTCATGCACGTCTCACATAAAGCTGACATCCAAGTTCACAGGATAAAAGGGAAGGCAAATGGGCTGGTGGCTTTTGTTTCAGTGGAAATAGAACAAAACAAAAAATCGGGAGGTATTGCTATTCAGGGGATTGACTCTGAGCTAGCTTGTACTGTGCACAAGTAAAGAAAGGGTGACTTAGTGATGGGATAATGACCTCTGTGCAGTTGTTTCAGTGGTCATCCCATGGAATACTTTATCACAGAGGACTGTGGGTTAAGTTATTTACAAGGTGGAGGCTGACAGATGTTTAATCGTAACGGTATCAAAGGTTCCCCATTGTAGACTAATGGAGAAAGTGAAGTCACATGGTGTGCAGGGTGTTCTAGCTAAGTGGATAAAGAACTGGTTGAGCAACAGGAGACAGAGAGTAGTAGCTGAAGGGAGTTTCTCGAAATGGATAAAGATGACCAGTGGTGTTCCACAGGGGTCAGTGTTGGGGCCACTGTTGTTCATAATATACATAAATGATCTAGAAGAGGGTACTGTTGGTATGATCAGCAAGTTTTCAGATGACACAAAGACTGGTGGAGTAGCAGAAAGCATAACGGACTGTCAGAGAATACAGGAGAATATAGATAGACTGGACAGTTGGGCGAAAAGTGGCAGGTGGCTTTCAATCCAGACAAATGAGAGGTGATGCATTTAGCAAGTCTAATTCTAGAGCAAATTATACAATGAATGGAAGAGTCTTAGGAAAAGTTGATGGGCAGAGAGATCTGGGAGTGCAGGTCCATTGTACCCTGAAGTTTGCTGCACAAGTGGATAGAGTGGTCAAGAAGGCATATAGTATGCTTGCCTTCATTGGACAGGGTATTGAGTATAAGAGCTGGCAAGTCATGTTAAAATTGTACAAGACATTGGTTTGGCTGCATTTAGAATACTGTGTATAGTTCTGGTCACCACATTATCAAAAGGATGTGGACGCTTTGGAAAGGGTGCAGAGAAGGTTTATGAGGATGTTGCCTGGCATGGAAGGTGCTAGCTATGAAAAGAGGTTGAGTAGGTTAGGTTTATTTTCACTTGAAAAAAGGAGATTGAGGGGGGACCTGATTGAGGTTTACAAAATCATGAAGGGTATAGACAAGCTTTTTCCCAGGGTGAAGGATTCAATATTGAGAGATCATGCTTTCAAGGTGAGAGGTAGAAAGTTTAAGGGGGATACACGTGGCAAGTACTTCACACAGAGTGGTGGGCGTTTGGAACACGTTGCTGGCAGAGGTAGTAGAGGCAGGCACGGTAGATTCATTTAAGATGCGTATGCACAGATGCATGAGTAGGTGGGGAGCAGAGGGATACAAATGCTTAGGAATTGGACCACAGGTTGAGACAGTACATTTGGATCGGAGGGCCAAAGGGCCTGTTCCTGGTCTGTAAATTTCCTTTGTTCTTTATTATGGAAATAAGGCAGGAAAGTGGAGTCGAGGATTGTCAGATCAGCCATGATCTCATTGAATAGCAAGCAAACTTGATGGTCTGTCTTCAGCAAACAGCCTCGTTTGAATAATAAATAACAATGCCAAGGATACAGGATAATCAAACTTACATAGATAGCTGGGTTGCGAATCTCTACACCATAATCAGAATCTGCTGGCTGTACATTTAACTTCAGTAATTCATGCAGTTCATCCCCCTGAATTCCCAGATCATGCAGACCTTCCATGAGACGGGCTTCATTGCGCAGTAAGTCCAGAACACTGGCAAACACATTAAGACAGAACAATGAACTTTGATAAGAAACTGACGCTGCCTAATTTCTACAATTTGTATGTGTGTTTTAATTTATTTGCATATGTTGTAATAGACTGGCTTCTCATACCTGAAGATATCTTGCACATCAAGATCAATACTAAGGCCATTGATGAAAAGTGCAGAGTCACCTGGATGAAGGCCAAAGTTTTCTTTGAAGGTCTGAAAGTAAAAGTAAAGAATGACTACCAAAAATGTTTCATGCAATTCCTCCTCATTCAGCATAAAATTTCTATTTTAATCCCCTAATTCACCGATTTGTTTTTGCAAGATGCAAGTTGAAGCATACCCAGTGAGCTACCCACTCTGCTGTTTGCTGACCCTGAGCAAAGAAGGATTTTGGATGGTGAGATAAGCATTACCAGCCCTCAGTGAGAGATAGGGAGGAGGAAATTTTTTTGAATTATTCAGGGTCCTGATTATTAATCAACTCATCAACTGTCATGCCTCGACAGTTAAATGTTTAAACACAATCATTAATTGTACAAAATGAATGGTTGCCTTTGGAACAAAAGCACAATTAAATACTCACTTCCTTAAGTGGGGATGGTGACAAATAAATGCAATTTTAAATCAGCATTGAAATGATGGCCACATCAGCAGCATTTGTAGTTCCTATTCCATAATAACAGAAAAAGCAATTTAACTTTATCACTTGCTCATGTTCTGAATGCATTCAATCCCTCCACTGTTTCTGTAATTTGCCAATGTCCAACGATAAGGAAAAAAAATACACACACCAGCTTGTTACTCCACATGGGCAGAGGGCTAAGTGTGTCGGTCTGGGAAGCAGGGATATAGAAACACATGGATGAATGGAGAAACCAGAGCAGCTATACTAGACTAAAGATTCTTACTGACCAGCCGGTAACTCAACCCCACTTTCAGGCACACTGGAAGCACTACAAAAATGTTTCAAAAGAAAAAGCATAAAATTTAAACAACAAAAAGCATCAATTCAAGCTACTTCAGAATTCTCACAAAAGAGCGTCGTATTCAGAAGAACTCTGTTTTTCAGTCTACAATAGCAATTATTTGGAGCAGAATGACAGAATATTAAATGCACACTTACTTGTTGATGTTCTTCTATTTCCCTCCTCATATCAGAGTTCACAACAGTTCTGGTTATGGACCTGTGTATTTGAAAAACAGAAAGCATCGAACATTAATTCTGTAATTGAGAAACTCAATTAATCATGGATTTTTAGATAACAAACGGGATCTATTAGATTCTCAATTAACAATTTATGAACTGTATTTTTTTCTATATTCAGTTTAATGCACTTAGTAACTTTTCATAGCCTCTAATAATCCAGACCAAGGATTAAATATTTATTCCTGTGAACTCCAACAATGAGAATGTCACCAAATGAATCATGGAATATCTATTTCCAGAGGAAACAAACTCTATGCTACTCTTCCAATGTCTCATGTCATGATGGTTTTTAAGGGCAGAAGAGGAAAACCAGGGAATTTCAGACCAGTTCACCCAACATTTATGGTGGGGAAATTGTCGTAATCTATAGTCAAGTATGCGGTAATTTGAAAATTTTCAGTCAATCAGGGAAAACCAGCATGGATTCATGACAGATAAGTTATACCTGACAAACCTTAGAGAATCTTTTGAGGAGGTGACTAAGGTCATGGACAGAGGAATGTCTATGGATGCTGGTTTCTGGACTTTCAGAAGGTATTTGATAAACTCCCACATATGAGACTGAAAAGACAGATATATAGAGTTAGGCTACAGATTAGCCCAGATCTCATTGAATGGTGGAACAGACTCAAGGGGCTGAATGGCCTATTCCTGTTCTTATGACTCTTGCACTCATACAACATGAACTCTGAATACGATCAAATTAAATATACCTTGAAAATTATGATCAGTGAAAAAGTCCTTTAGACTTTCCAAGCTGTTTTAATTATCAAGTAAATATTTGAGGGACACACAATTAACTTCTATGCAACGATCTAGGACATGAAATAACAGGACAAAAAACAAAATCCCCTCAAGCAAACAGAATTATTAAATGGAGGTGCAGCATTTTAATCAGGAAGTATCAGTTAGAATACATAATTTAATGCAAAGTCTGATACAAAAATTAATCTTAAGAGAAGAGCTAACATAAATAATTAAATCTCTAATAATAGCTAAAAACTGGAACAAGGGAAATAGAAGCTAACTTTCAGTAGCAGCAAGATGGTATGGTAATAATTAAAGCTTATCGACATCATTAAAAGCATGCTTAGGGTCAGAACCTAAAATTGTGCCAAAGGACAGAATCCAGAAATCTCACCCTTTGAACTCAGTCCATGCAATTTTCACAGTTTGGAAAAGGAAGTGGCTTGCACTTCACACACCCACAGTTCACACAGACAACTGCACATGTTCCAGCCCAGATGCCTTTAGCCAGATCCATTTTTGCTGGCAAGTTCTGTAGTGTAGACCGACCAGAATCACTTGCAAGGTAGGATCCCCTTTGGGAGAGATCCATGAAAACCTTTGGGAAACAGATAATCCCTTTTGCAAGTAGGCTTACATGTGGCAATGGAATCATCAAGGGAGCTATTAACACATTTAACTCTCCTGTTCTTTAAACATTTGATTGAGCAAAATATCTGAAGCGAGTTTTTTAAAAAATCAGTACTTTCTGTCTCACTCAGTCTGTTGACACATATCCAAGGGTTGTCATACAGAGATTAGTGCTATATGATGGATTTCACAACCTATTATGATCACAATTGGGTGCTTGTCAATTCAGCTTGATTGACAGCTCTAAATCCTTACGAAATCTTTGAAATGGGATGATGAACAGATATGTTAGGGTTTATAAGTGATTAAAAGGAGTTAAATGTAGGAACTGCATTTGTTATCAATGAACATCTCTTTCTTTAAAAGCAATGTACAGTTACAAACTTTCTTTAAATTCAACATGACTTCTGAGGACTTACCATGTGGAGTACCAAGTGATTTGGTACAGACACTATAAGAGCAAAAGGTGGTGGTGATCAGAGGAACGGCTCGTTATGATTTGACAAGTTGGCGCAAAGGATACAAAGGGTGATGAGAGTGGGAAGACATATTGGCATGGTTTGGTATGTGGGCTTTCTTTTCTTAAAGTGCCAGTGAACAAAGGCAGGCCTTTCTCACAGCCCACTGTAACATCTGGCTGCCTCTGAACTCTTTCCAAGGAGAAGGGCACAAAGTTCTATTTTCACAGGAAATACCTCGAACATCAATTTCCACATTTCTGAGCTTCACTGTGCATTTGCATTCAGTGGAAGTTGCAACTCAATATGCACATAAATAGTGAGCACCACTGGTCCCACCATTATTTTAGAGCAAAATAATTAAGGGTAAATATAATTTTATCAATATTAGATAAATGCGGATTACATCAATAAATAATGATCTATCATAATACCTGGCCTTAGTGGGAAAATTCTGGCTCAAATCACGCATAACTATCAAAGCATCATCTGTAGGTGCAGCCAAGATTCGAGCAGCAGCTTGGAAGCTTAGATCTGTCAAAATAAACAGACATAAAAACTTCATTACTATTCAAGGAATTAATGGCTAGAAGCTGCATAGCACCTTAAAATCTTCGGCCTGGATTGAAGAAGCAGAATGTTATTTAAGATAGTTAAGGAAATGGAAAAGATAAATTCACAACATTATTGCAAATGAAACAGTGAAAGTCAGACAAGGTAGTAAAGGTCCAAACTGGTAAACAATTAATTTAGGACTGATATCAAAAGCACTTTTTCACACATGACTTAGAGTTCAAGGAATTTGTTTCAAATCTACATTTTCTTTTTAAATGAAAACAGTAAATATCAGTTCTGCTATGTTCTCCAGTCACACCTCTTGGGGCTTTTTGTTTCAAATTAATGAGACTAGATTATGCAAACCATTAAATCTGACCTATAGGGGAAGGGCAAAAGCAAATCTCTTTTCTGTGACAGGAAGTGGCTGGTGAGCCAGTCATCCAGTTATTCTCTCAACCAAAGTTGGCCTACATGAGGAATTAACAGACGTTTTTAAACCAGTGGAATTTTTAATCCCACACACACCTCAATGAGTAGGATCCTGCCTTGCTCTCCATCATTTCAACGGATTCATTTTAAAAAGTTTCTTCACAAGATTGAGTTTCATCACCTTTGCCAGCCATTACTGCCTAAGGCAAATGGGTCTCAATATGGTGTTGGCAAGTTGTTTTCTTGCACCGCTGCAGTCCTTGGGTGTAACTGTAAGATTAGGAAGGGACTTTGAGGATTATGACAGTGAGGTATTCCCAAGTCAAGATGGTATGCACCTTAAACTTGCAGGTAATTATGCCCCCATCCAACTGTTGCTTGGTTTTCTAGGTGGCAGAGGGCATGTTGTCAGAGGATCCTGGGTGAATTGCCTTAACCCATTTTGTAGATGTACACATTGCTGCACAATGTGACAGTGAAGGGGGTGAACATTGAAGGTGGTGTATGGACTGCCAATCATGCGAGTTGTTTTTTTTCCCTGGGTGGTGCTGAGCTGCTAGATTGTTTGAATTGCAAAATGCAGACAACTGGAGAGTACTCCAGCATATCCCCGACTTGTGCCTTGTAGATGATGGACAGGCACTGAGAAGACAGGGGCTAATCTCCACAGAATTCCTAGCCTCTGACCTGCACTTCTAACCATAGTATGTATGTGGCTGCTCCAGAGATCATGAAAAAGGTGTTGATAAATGCAAATCATTCTTGAAATAAATTGATTGCTTGGGTAAACCAAAGTCAACCTCAAATTAAAAGGGGATATTCTGCTTGCACAAACTATTGCACTTCCTCCCTTTTGGCAGATAATTCTGAGTCATCCAGTAAACAAATTTGTAAAATATACTGGCTTTAAGCTAAATCTATTTACTATCTTCTTTGAAATGTTCTTCTCAATTATAGTGATTGGGATGAGATGGACCTTGTTGACCGCAAGGTTCTTGATTGGGGTTATTAACATGGGCAAATCAGGAAAGCCTAGGCTGACCAATATAACCAGGAGATAAGAATCTCCTCAAAAAAAAATTATATATAAAACCAGGAGCTTTAAAATCTCCTCTATTTAGGGGAATGACTGTGAGCTGGCTGGCTATAGCAAGTGTACTGTGCACTAATAAATAAAGGGTGACTTTATAACGGGATTCTGGCATCTCTGTAGTCATTTAATAAGTTAATCGTTTGAAGCTAGTAACAGTGTCCTCATTTCCATTTTCCTTGCCTCAACATCAGTTTAAAATTGTTCCATCATTGTAGAATTCAGCTTCATGCCTGTCCATAAGCAAACGGAAGAAGCATATGGAGATAGTAAAAGCAGGCCACTTACAAGATATGCTGCAGGAATTCTTCTTTTAAAAAAAACATTAATTTTCTGAGGAGCACATAGCTGAAGCATTTCTTTAGTAACTTGCATGGCCTCCATTTTTCCATTAAAAAAGCAAAGCAGAAATGCTTTACTGTTATGAAAATTCTTGCCGGGCACAATACGCAACACAATTCAGTCAGAAGTATCCTTAATTTTTGTTCCATTCATCAAGTACTTGGTGAAAATGAACTTTAAAAAGACAGCTGCTTAGTTGAGAAACAGACTTAAGCAGATTTAAATCTGAAATGACTTGATCCAATTGCCTATGTTCCTGGTCATTCAATAGACTTGGAATGCACTTTTTTAATCCCAGGAGTGAATTGCATTGTATGAGGACGCATAATACTATAATCTTCAGGTGATCAAAATAAATTCAACAGTCAGTGAAGTCAGTCAATCTAAGTATAGGTCTGTAAAAACAAACCCCACTGTTGTCATCTGCTCTCATCTCTCACAGTTTAACATTCCACGTTTGTCAAACTGAGGTCATCACCTAGTACTTGTAGAAGGCAAATGGTCAACACCGTCAGTTCCATCAGAGCAACTAAGCAGATGGTGACTCAGTGGTTAGCACTGCTGCTTCACAGTGCCAGGCACCCAGGTTCAATTCCAACCTGTCTGTGTGGAGTTTGCACATAATCCCAGTGTCTGCATGGCTTTCCTCTGGGTGCTCCGGTTTCCTCCCACAATCCAAAGATGTGCAGGTTGGGTGAATTGGCCATGCTTAAAACTGGCCATAGTGTTCAGGAATGTGTAGGTTAGGTGCATTAGTCAAGGGTAATTATAGGGTAAGGTAATGGGTTTGCGTGGGTCACTCTTTGGAGTGTCAATGTGGACTTGTTGGGCCAAATGACTTGTTTCCACACTGTAGGGGTTCTATGTAACCCATCTGTCGTTCTCAAAACTAAAAAAGGGAGCTTTAAAGGAATTGCAAGCCAATGTGAATTATTACAATGGGGTGGGGGAATGAGAACGTGCAGCAAGAATGACAAGCGTGTGACAAAATGAATATCTTCGTAATGACTTGGAGGTGCCAGAGTTGGACTGGGGTGAACAAAGTTAAAAATCACACAAAACCAGATTATAGACCTGATGAAGGAGCCGTGCTTCGAAAGATGGTGCTTCCAAATAAATCTGTTGAACTATAACCTGGTGTCGTGTGACTTCTAACTTTATCCTTCCAATAGTATTAATCACAATAGTGATTGGGGTCATCAAAACATCAATTTTGTATAACGGTGTAAGGTTCTTAAAGAGGAGTGCATTAAGCAGCACTCAGTAAACAGCTTTGGACCTTCAAGTAGTAAGATCGAACATCAAGGTCTCCCTCAGTCTTCTTAGTTACGCGTATCATACAAATGTAATTTATACCCAGTTGCTATCATATTTTAATAAGACTTTGTTCTGGTTAAGACCATCAGGTCATTTAACTAGGACAATAACACTGTAGATCCCTACCAGGAAACAGATTTTCTGTTCCTTCATAAAGTATAGAGATGTACAACACAGAAACAGACCCTTCAGTCCAACTCTGGTTCATCCATGCCAACCAGATATCCAAAATTAATCTAGCCCCATTTGCCAGCACTTGGCCCATACCCTTCTAAACCGTTCCTATTCATATACCCATCCAGATGCCTTTTAAGTGCTGTAATTGTACCAGCCTCCACCATTTCCTCTGACAGCTCATTCAATGCACGCACTACCCTTTACGGTCAAAAAGTTAGCCCTTAGGTCCCTTTTAAATCTTTCCCCGCTCACCATAAACCTACGCTCTCTAGTTCTGGACTCTCCCAACCCAAGGAAAAGACCTTGTCTATTTACCCAATCCATGCCTCTCATGATTTTATAAACTTCTATAAGATCATCCCTCAGCCTCCGATGCTCCAGAAAAAAAAGCCCCAGCCTAATCAGCCTCTTCGTATAGCTCAAATCCTTCAATCCTGGCAACTTCCTTGTAATTTTTTTTTCTCTGAGACAAGGCAGTTACTGCCATTGCTGTTTGAGTTCATTTATCTCTGGATATGAGTGTGCGTCTCGGAAAAATTAACAAACAGCGAAATTCACAGTTGACGTTGGAGGAACCCGTGTGGGAGAGCTCAGCACAGGAACAGATAAGTGCATAGTTTTTAAAAGTAGAACCTTGCTGCAAGTCTACAGTAGTGAGTACAGATGGTTCTTTCTTGATTTTATATTTTATTGAGATCTGTTTCTTCATTAAATTTTTAAAATATAAATCGTAAGTAATAAGTTAGCCTGGAACACTTTTTAGAGCAAAAAAAAAGGGGTTCTATTTTCTGGGTCTGTAGATTGTGAAGGAGCAAGGATGGCCTTTAGTAGAATGATATGCTCTTCCTGTCAGATGTGGGAGTTTAAGGAGAATTTCCAAGTTACTGATGATTATGTCTGCAGGAAGTGTCTTTGGTTGCGAATCCTATCAAATTAGATGGATTGGTTGGAGCGGCTGTTAGAGGCAATGAGAAATTTACAAGAACTAAGGGGTGTGATGGATAGCAGTTACAGGAAGGGAGAAAAGCCGCAGACACATTCAGGTAGATGGGTTGACTCCAGGAAAGGTAGGAAGGGAGGTAGGTAGTGTAGGAGTCTCCTGTGGCTATTCTCATCTCAAACAATTATCTTGTTTTAGAAAATGGAGGGGGAGATAGACTCTAAGGAGAACATATCGCAAACAGCCAAGATTCTGGTATCAATACTGGCTCTAAAGTAATGAGGGGTAGGTCAGGTTCCAAGTGATCGATTGTGGTAGGGGACTCTCCAGTCAGAGGCACAGACAGATGCTTCTGCGGTCAGCAGCGAAAAATCAGAATGGTGTATTGCCTTGCTGACGCCAGGATGAAAAATATCTCAGAGAGGGTAGAATATTCTCAAAGGGGAGACCAGCAGGAGATCATTGTACACATTGGAACTAACGACATTGGAAGAGAAAGGATGAGATTCTGAAGGGAGAATATAAAAAGTTAGGCAGGAATTTTAAAAGGACATCCTCGATGTTAGTAATATCTGGATTAATTCCAGTGCTACAAGCTCGTGGGGTTAGGAATTGGAAGATGGAGCAGATGAATGCGTGGCTGAGGAGCTGGTGCAGGGGAGAAGGATTCACATTTCTGGATCTTGGAAACTCTTCTGGGTAGAAGTGACCTGCACAAAGTGGACAGATTGCACCTGAATTGGAAGGGGACTAATACATTGGCAGGGAGATTTGTTGGAGCTGCTTGGGAGGATTTAAACTAGAAAGGTGGGGGACAGATGTTGGGGGGGGGGGGAACCCAGGGAAATAGTGAAGAAAGAGATGAATCTGAGACTGGTACAGTTGGGAAAAGCAGTGTGAGTCAAACAAACACACAGTCAGGGCAGGGAGGACAAAGTAGAGAACAAGTTAGGACTGATAAATTAGACTGCATTACTAACTAGAGGCCGAACAGGGAAGGCAGATGAACTGGGGATATGGTGAGCAACATGGACTGGCAGATCAAAGCAATTATAGAAACGTGGCTCAGGGATGGACAGGACTGGCAGCTTAATGTTCCAGGATACCAATACTAGAGGAAGGATAGAAAGGCGGGGCAAGAGAGGAGGGGGAGTGGCGTATTTTATAAGGGATGGCATTACTGGTACATTTAGCGAGGATTTTCCTTGGAATACATCTAGGGAAGCTATTTGGGTGGAACTGAAAAATAAGAAAGGGATGATCACCTTATTGGGATTGTATAATAGACGTCCTACTAGTCAACAGAAAATTGAGAAACAAATTTGTAAGGAGATTTCAGTTATCTGTAAGAGTAATAGGGTAGTTATGACAGGGGATTTTAAATTTTCAAACATAGACTGTGACTGCCATAGTGTTAAGGGTTTAGATGGAGAGGAATTTGTTAAGTGTGTACAAGGAAATTTTCTGATTCAGTATGTGGAGGTACCGACTAGAGAAGGTGCAAAATGTAACCTACATTTGGGACGTAAGGCAGGGCAGGTGACCGAGGTGTCAGTAGGGGAGAACTTTGGGGCCAGCGACCATAATTCTATTAGTTTGAAAATAGTGATGAAAAAGGATAGACCAGATATAAAAGTTGAAGTTCTAAATTGGAGAAAGGCCAATTTTGACAGTATTAGACAAGAACTTTCAAAAGTTGATTAATGGCAGATGTTCGTGGGTAAAGGGACGGCTGGAAAATGGGAAGACTTCAAAAATGAGATAAAAAGAATCCAGAGATAGTATATTCCTGTTAGGGTGAAAAGGAAAGGCTGGTAGGTGTAGGGAATGCTTGATGACTAGAGAAATTGAGTTTTGGTTAAGAAAAAGAAGGAAGCATATGTCAGGCATAGACAGTGCAGTAGGAGCACACTTAAGAGGGAAATCAGGAGGGCAAAAAGGGGACATGCAATAACTTTGGCAAATAGAGTTAAGGAGAATGCAAAGGGATTTTATGATTAAGGGTAAAAGGGTAACTAGGGAGAGAATAGGGCCCCTCAAAGATCAGCAAGGCAGCCTTTGTGTGGAGCCGCAGGCGATGGGAAAGATACTAAATGAAGATTTTGCATCAGTGTTTACTATGGAAAAGGACATGGAAGATATAGAATGTGGGGAAATAGATGGTGACATCTTGAAAAATGTCCATACTACAGAGGTGTTGTTGCTGGATGTCTTGAAATGTATAAAAATGGATAAGTCCCCAGGACCTGATCTGGTGTACCCTAGAAACTCTGTGCGATGCTAGGGAAGTGATTGGTGGGCCCCTTGCTGAGATATTTGTATCATCGATAGTCACGGGAGAGGTGCCGGAAGACTGGAGATTGGCTACTGTGGTGCCACTATTTAAGAAAGGTGGTCAGGAAAAGACAGGTAAATATAGACCAGTGAGAATGACGTCGGTGGTGGGTAACGTGTTGGAGAGAATGCTAAGGAACAGGATTTACAGGCAATTGGAAAGGCAAGCACTGATTAGGGAGAGTTAGCATGACTTTGTGCATGGGAAATCATGTCTCACGAACTTGATTAAGTTTTTTTTGAAGAAGCAACAAAGAGGATTGATGAGGACAGAGTGGTAGATATGATCTATATGCACCTCTGTAAGGCGTTTGACAAGGTTACTCATGGAAGATTGGTTAGCGAGGTTAGATCTCATGGAATACAGGGAGAACTAGCCATTTGGAGACAGAACTGGTTCAAAGGTAAGAGACAGAGGGTGGTGGTGGAGGGTTGCTTTTCAAACTGGAGTCCTGTGACCAGTGGAGTGCCACAAGGATCGGTGTTGGGTTCACTACTTTTCGTCATTTATATAAATGATATGGATGTGAACATAGGAGGTATAGTTGTTAAGTTTGCAGATGACACCAAAATTGGAGGTGTAGAGGACAACGAAGCAGGTTACCTCAGTGTACAACAGGATCTTGATTAGATGTGCCAATGGGCTGCGGAGTGGAAGATGGAGTTTAAATTTAGATAACTGTGGAGGTGCTACATTTTTGAACAGCAAATTAGAGTAGGACTTATACACTTAATGGTAAGGTCCTAGGGAGTGTTGCTGAACAAAGAGACCATGGAGCAGGTAGATAGGATAGTGAAGATGTTTGGTATTCTTTCCTTTATTGGTCAGAGCATTGAATATTGCAGTTGAGGTGTCATGCCTCTGAGTCCCACCCTCCTACATTATTCGTTTAAATCCTCCCAAGCAGCTCTTGCAAATCTTCCTGCCAGTTTATTAGTCCCCTTCCAATTCTCGTGCTATCTGTCCTTCTTACACAGGTCACTTCTAACCCAGAAGAGATTCCAATGATCCAGAAATGTAAACCCTTCCCCCCCCCGCCAGCCACGCATTCATCTGCTCTATCCTCGTATTCCTACCCTCACTATCCCATTGCACTGGAAGTAATCCAGATATTACAACCCTCGAGGATCTCCTTTTTAAACTCCTACCTAACTTTCTATATTCTCCCTTCAGAATCTCAACCTTTTCCCTTCCTATGTCGTTAGTTCCAATGCGTACAATGACCTCCTGCTGGTCCCACTCTCCTATGAGAATATTCTGCACCCTCTCTGAGATATCTTTGATCCTGGCACCAAGGAGGCAACACACCATTCTGATTTTTCGCTGCTGGCCTCAGAAACGTTTTCTATGCCTCTGACTGGAGAGTCCCCAATCACAATCGATTGCTTGGAACCCGACAAAACGCTTATTACATTAGAACCAGTGTCGATATCAGAAACTTGTCTAAAGGCCATCTTTGCACCTCAAAAATCTACTAAAAATAGCAGTCTTACTGCTCTAAAAGACACTGCTCCAGACTAATTTAGTAGCTATCTTTCATATTTTAATATTTTAATCAGATGGATCTTATACAATGATGCGCTGTGGTGAGCATCATATAACAATGAGGACCTGATTTTGTGGTTTCAATTGCCTACATCAACATGTTCTTTGAAAATAAACTGGTGTTTGCATCACACAATTTAAGAATGTGTACAAGCTTCATAATTAAATGAACAAGTTGTTTCCAGGAGACACTGACAATTTTATGACAGCTCAAAATCTGACAACACTGCTCTCAGCTCACCTTGCAGCTGCCAGACTTTGAGAGGTGCCATCTCATTTGTACTTTCAATCAGGTGCTTCCTCAGTTCCTGGAGTTGCTCCTTGATCTCAGGATACAGCTGTCTACCAAGAAAGAAGCAAAACTGCAATTACTATAAAATAAATTTACCAATAAGACAGTGGCACAAAGTTGCAAAACTTCACTGTACTTCAGGTCATAGAGTCACAAATGTACAGCACGGAAACAGACCCCTCAGTCCAACCTGTTCATGCCGACCAGATATCCCAATCCAATCTAGTCCCACCTGCCAGCACCCAGCCCATATCCCTCCAAACCCTTCCTAGTCCTATTACCACCCAGATGCCTTTTAAATGTTGCAACTGTACCAGCCTCCACCACTTCCTCTGGCAGCTCACTCCATACATGTACCATCCTCTGTGTGAAAACGTTGCCTCTTAGGTCTCTTTTATATCTTTCCCCACTCACCCTAAACCTATGTCCTCTAGTTATGGACACCCCAACCCCAAGGAAAAGACTTTGTCTATTTATCCTATCCATACCCCTCATGATTTGTAAACCTCTATGAGGTCACCCCTCAGCCTCTGATGCTCCAGGGAAAACAGCCCCAGCCTATTCAACCTCTCCCGATAGATCAAATACTCCAACCCTGGCAACATCCTTGTAAATCTTTTCTGAACCCTTTCAAGTTTCACGACATCTTTCCAATAGGAAGGAGACCAGAACTGCATGCAATATTCCTACAGTGGTCTAACCAATGCCCTGCACAGCCGCAACAGGATCACCCAACTCCTGTACTCAATACTCTGACCAATAAAAGAAAGCATACCAAACGCCTTCTTCATTACCCTATCTACATGCGACACCACTTTCAAGGAGCTATGAACCTGCACTCCTGAGGTCCTTACCATTAAATGAATAAGTCCTGCTAAGATTTGCTTTCCCAAAATACAGCACATCACATTTATCTAAATTAAACTCCACCTGCCACTTCTCAGCCCATTGGCCCATCTGATCAAGAACCCATTGTAATCTGAGGTAACCTTCTTCACTGTCGACTACACCTCCAATTTTGGTGTCATCAGCAAACTTACTAACTGTACCTCTTATGCTTCCATCCAAATTATTTATGTAAATGACAAAAAGTAGTGGACCCAGAGCGATCCTTGTGGCACTCCACTGGTCACAGGTCTGTAGTCTGAAAAATAACCCTCCACCACCCTCTGTCTTCTACCTTTGAGCTAGTTTTGTATCCAAATGGCTAGTTCTCCTTGTATTCCGTGAGATCTAACCTTGCTCATCAGTCTCCCATGGGGAGCCTTGTTGAACGCCTTACTGAAGTTCATATAGATCACATCTACTGCTCTGCCCTCATCAATCCTCTTTGTTACTTCTTCAAAAAACTTAATAAAATTTGTGAGGTATGATTTCCCATGCTGACTATCCCAAATCAGTCCTTGCCTTTCTAAATACTTGTACATCCAGTCCCTCAAGATTCCCTCCAACAACTTGCCTACCACTGACGTCAGGCTCACTGGTCTATAGTTCCCTGGCTTGTCCTTACCACCTTTCTTAAACAGTGGCACCACGTTAGCCAACCTCCAGTCTTCTGGCACCTCACCTGTGACTATCGATGATACAAATATCTCAATCAGAGGTCCACCAATCACTTCCCAAGCTTCCCACAGAGGTCTAGGGTACACCTGATCAGGTCCTGGGAATTTATCCACCTTTACATGTTTCAAGACATCCAGCACTTCCTCCTCTGTAATATGAACATTTTTCAAGATGTCACCATCTATTTCCCTACATTCTATATCCTCCATGTCCTTTTCCACAGTAAATACTGATGCAAAATACTTGTTTAGTATCTCCCCCATCTTCTGCGGCTCCACACAAAGACCGCCTTGCTGATTTTTAAGGTGCCCTATTCTCTCCCTCGTTACCCTTTTGTCCTTAATGTATTTGTAAAAACCCTTTGGATTCTCCTTAACTCTATTTGCCAAAGCTATCTCATGTCCCTTATTTGCCCTCCTGATTTCCCTCTTAAGTATACTCCTACTGCCTTTATACTCTTCTTAGGATTCACTCGATCTATCCTGTCTTTACCTGACATATGCTTCCTTTTTGTTCTTAACCAAACCCTCAATTTCTTTAGTCATCCAGCATTCCCTATACCTACCAGCCTTCCCTTTCACCCTGACAGGAATATACTTTCTCTGGACTCTTGTTATCTCATTTCTGAAGGCTTCCCATTCTGAAGGTACGGTTTCCAGCCGTACCTTTGCCTGCAAACATCTGTGCCCAATCAGCTTTTGAAAGGTCTTGCCTGATACTGTCAAAATTGGCCTTCCTCCAGTTTAGAACTTCAACTTTTAAATCTGGTCTATCCTTTTCCATCACTATTTTAAAACTAGTGGCCCCAAAGTGCTCCCCCACTGACACCTCAGTCACCTGCCCTGCCTTATTTCCCAAGAGTAGGTCAAGTTTTTTGCGTCCCTAGTAGGTACATCCACATACTGAATCAGAAAGGTAGCCCTCGGTACTGAATCCAATAATTATTGAAGTTCTTCTTTATACCACTGTTCATAAACACAATACCTTTGAGTGTAACCTTTAAAAAGGGATCAATACTTCTATACAATTTTAATATATAGTAATAATTATGCGTTAACGCTTGGGAACTTCCACTTCCCAAAATGTAAAAATAATTTATATCAACCTCAACTGACAAGAGGTTAAAGGTAAGCACAAGAAAGTTCCAAAGTTGTCAAAAATATTATTTTCAACTCTTAATACAGAAAATAGATTAACCTCATCTTTCCGTCTGTATTATTCGACTGGATTCAGTGTGTGCCATAATTGGTATTCCCAAGGTTGAAATGGGATGAAATTGCTGGCTAACATTGATCGCTACTTAGCTATATAATTTCCAGTTTGATCATAACCAGATATTGATTCTGTTCACATTTGTAGAGGAACTAATTATCAGTGTATTTTGTGCATTATTTTCTCTATAGGGAGATACCTATAATCTCTACTTCATTTGAAACAGTTTGATTTTGTAGCTTAATATTTAGACTACCAGCTAGCTTTGTGCAGGCAATCTGTGCAGGTGAACCACTTTAAAGTAAAATAAATCTTAAGGTAACAAGTGCCACTAAAATAAAATTCCTTAACTGACATTTACACATAAATGTGCCTTATTTCTTTGAAGATCATCAAACTACTTGTTAGAATATGGGCAAATGGTTTGAGGCAAATTTCATAGCAACCCAATTTCTTTAAGCAGATTCTTACTTCAGCTTTCCGAAGAGGAAACCTTGGACTTCATCAACAGGATCATTTTCATTTATCACAGTGGCATTTAGTTCAGAGCCTGTAAGACAATGTTAAAAAAAAAGGGTAGAGGTGAGGGCTAAAAGCAAAATACTGATGTTGGAAATCCAAAGCAAACAAAATGCTGGAGAAACTCAGCATGTCTATGGAAAAAGCAAGTCCGATATGACACAAAACGTTAACTTTGTTTCTGTCTCCACACATTACCAGCACCTGCAGAATTTCTCTGACATTTTCTGTATTTATTTCTGGGGCTAAGGGAATTTGCTGATGGGTACAATGACAGAAGAACTGTAATGGATGTTCAAAAAAGAATTTAACATGATACAGTAACAGTTTACATGCTGAAGGGTCAAGAGCTCTCCTGCCAAAAGGAAATCTTGAATGATTAAAGAGACAACATGAAAAGTAAAAAAAACACACAAAAGTCAAAAAAAAAGCACAGATCCTTGTGAAGGGAAAGGATACAAAGTATGGCAGAAGTTGACAAAATAAGTAACAGCTACAAAAGGGAAAATGAAAATTACAAGGGAAAGCAAACTCAACACGAAAAATATTTCCAAAACCGTAGGAAACAGAGGGTGGACAGGAGCAACAGCATTTAAAAAACACAATACCAGTGACATTGTCAATGAAGAAAATGTTCTTAGCAGACATATCGAATAATTACTAATTACGATAAAGAGGTCAGTGTGCCAAAAATTCCAAGAAAAGTAGCATTGAATTAGGAACAAGCATTCACCAAAATTAATGCAATCAAAATACCATTGCTAAACAAAATAATGGCACTAAAGTGTGACAAACCCAGAGAAAGTAGGTTTTTATTTCAGGTCTTCTGAAGAACTGGATGAAAACATGGCTGATACCCCAACTATAATCCTCAGAGTTTTCTCGATTCAGAAACCATAAACTTTAAAAACTATATTTCACTTCAGTATCAAGCGTAAGAGTGGGAAATCAAGGAACCATTGGCAAGTTCACCTAAAATCCATTGTCAGGAAATCAATTGCATCTATAATTAAGTGTACAATGGATGAACACTGAATATTTTCAGCTGATCTGCGACCAGACATGTATATCTAAAAGGTAGGTCAAGTCTCGTGAATCTGATTCTTTTTTTTTAAAAAGTGTCTTAAGTAATCGAGACAAGGAATGGCAATCAATGCTGTTTCTAACAAAATTCCAGAACATATTTGATAAAGATACTGTTAGTTGAAGCTTAAGCCCATGAAATAAAGAAAATGATTGATGAGGAATTTTACTGAGCAGCAGGAGAAACAATAGGCATAAATAAAAAAATACTCATTAGCTGGATGTGACTTATGATACCTCATAGGGACCTGTGCTGAAGTGTCAACTAACAACTTAGATAACAGGAGAGAAAAACACACATTTGCCAATTACACAAAGATAGTTGGCATTTTAAACAGTGAGTTGAAACTTTATTGCTGGAACAGCACAGCAGGTCAGGCAGCATCCAGGGAACAGGAGATTCGACGTTTCGGGCACAGGCCCTTCTTCAGATTCCTGAAGAAGGGCCTGTGCCCGAAACGTCGAATCTCCTGTTCCCTGGATGCTGCCTGACCTGCTGTGCTGTTCCAGCAATAAAGTTTCAACTTTGATCTCCAGCATCTGCAGACCTCACTTTCTCCCATTTTAAACAGTGAAAATGGGAGCATAAAATTGTGAAAATATTAATAAATTAATTGAATCGACAAAACTGTGGTAAATAAATTTCAATATAGGCAAATGTCAGGTTACACATTGTGAACATGCAAGAGGGTTAGAAAAGGGTATTTTATCAGCAATGTAAAACTAGAAAGACTGGAGGTCCAGGTAGAATACATAGATAATATAAAATGTCTTCAACCAATACAGAGAAAAAAACAAAGAGTTTAATGGAATGCTGACTATTATATCTTGAGTACTGAAGTAAAGGTGTCAGATTTCACACTTCAGTTATAAAATGCAATCATTGAATACTGCTCAGCGATAGATTACATTTGTAGAAAGGGCCATGAATGTAAGGTAATCCCCCAGACTGTTCAGTTCCTGACCAGTCATCAGCAGTTAGAACTTAACAAGTTCAACATAAAAACAAATTTCAAATCCTAATCTTTTTAAAAGTTTGATATTTTGTTTGTTGACAAAAAGAGAATAAATCCTTCTACTAAAGTCATACTTGCTTTAAATCACTTACATATTTACAACTCTGTAGTTTTGGGTCAATAAATCATTATCTTGATCGAGCTTTTTTGAAGTAACAAATAGGATTGGTGAAGGCAGAGTGGTGGATGCGATCTATCTGGACTTCAGTAAGGCATTCAACAAGGTTCCTCATGGTACACTGGTTAGCAGAGTCAGGTCTCGTGGGATACAGATAGAATTAGCCATATGGATACAGAACTGGCTCAAAGGTGGAAGACAGAGGGTGGTGATGGAGGGCTGCTTTTCAGACTGGAGGCCTGTGCCTGGTGGTGTGCCACAAGGATTGGTACTGGGTCCACTGCTTTTCATCATTTATATAAATGATTTGGATGTGAACATAGAATGTATAGTTAATAAGTTTGCAGATGACATCAAAATTGGAGGTGTAGTGGACAGCGAAGAAGGTTACCGCAGAGTACAATGGGATCTTGATCAGATAGGTCAATGGGCTGAGGAGTGGCAGATGGAGTTTAAATTTAGAATCAGGGCAAAACCTATACACTTAATGGTAAGTCCTAGGGACTGTTGCTGAACAAAGAGATCTTGGAGCACAGGTTCATCGCACCTTGAAGTGGAGTCTCAGGTAGATAGGATAGTGAAGAAGGCATTTAGTATGCTTTCCTTTATTGGTCAGAGAATTGAGTATATGAATTGGGAGGTCATGTTGCAGTTGTAGAGGACATTGGTTAGGCCACTTTTGTAATATTGTGTGTAATTCTGGTCTCCCTCCTATAGGAAGTGTAACTTGAAAGGGTTCAGAAAAGATTTACAAGGATGTTGCCAGGGTTGGAGGATTTGAGCTATATGGAGAGGCTGAATAGACTGGGGCTGTTTTCCTTGGCGTGGAGGCCGAGGACTGCCCTTATAGGTGTTTATAAAATCATTAGGGGCATGGGTAGGATAAATAGTCAAGGTATTTTCCCTGGGTTGGGGAGTCCAGGACTAGAGGGCATAAGTTTCGGGTGAGAGGGGGAAGATTTAAAAGGGACCAAAGGGCCAATGTTTTTAAACATGGACTAATGCCTGTATTGAATGAGCTGCCAGAGGGAGTATAAGAAAGTGAGGACAGCAGATGCTGGAGTTCAGAGTCGAGAGTGTGGTGCTGGAAAAGTACAGCCGGTCAAGCAGTATCCAAAGAGCAGGAGAATCGACGTTTCAACCATAAGCTCTTCAGAGGAAATGGTGGAGGTTGGTATAATTACAACAACATTTAAAAGGCATCTGGATGAGTATATGAATAGGAAAGGTTTAGAGGGATATGGGTCAAGTTCTTGCAAATGGGACTAGATTAATTTAGGTTGCTGGTCAGCACTGACATTTTGGACCAAAGGGTCTGTTTCCGTACTATGCAACTCAATGATTCTAAATGTCAGTCTGAAAATATTAAATCCTAAAATCAAATTAATTTCATTTGCACTCCTTTTCAAAGGAAGGTAATGCTATTTGCAAAACACTTTGAAAGCCTGGTATTCGATTAAAAGCAACACCCAGTCCAACATTAAGCTATCTAAATCCTGGTTCAATTCGAAGTCTTCATGAATTGAGTTGAATTCATCCCAGCTGAGTAACAGTTTGAATGCTACATCTGACCTCATCATCCCCTATTCTCACTGAAGGTGTAAGAACTTACCAACTCTTGTTTGATGCCTTTCATAGACTAGCAGCTGTCAGTATTCAGAATAACCTACTGTCATTCCATCAGCAGTCAATGCTGTAATTTTTGATTATTATGAAGCTGCTTCAGCAGTAATAGACTATGAATATCATTGCATCAAGCTCTAATTTGAAAATTAATCTTGATATGAAAATAAGAAATTTATACAAGTTTGAGTACACAAGTTAAATAAAATACTTGCTATTATAGTAATGTTGAAATTGTACAGAATGTGAATTATTTCAATGACCTGTCACTTGCGTGTCATCTTTGGCCTTATATTCGGTGCTTTTAATGGCAAGCTCAACTCCATAACCAGAAAGGAAAACCTTATCCTTACTTGGATTCTGTAAATAAAAATTCAAAAAACATGCAATAAAAACAAATGAAATCATACAAACTTTAAGCATTTGCTTATTTTGTAATTATTTATTTGCCAGCTAGGCAAAAATTGAATAATGTAGGAAATTTCATGTTTTTAAAATGTTTTGTCGACAGAGAACTCATTTCCATTTGGACAAGTTTGTCATGACACACTTCCATGGCCATCATATCCTGATAGGAGACTTGAACTGAGATTTTCTGGCCAAGAGGTAGGAACACGATAACTGCGCAACAAATCCCGAGCATTACTTTAATAAATTATATATTAACAAGTTTAATATTAGTATTACTCTGATTAATAGTAATTAAATGTATCAGATAACTAACTCCTTCTTACTTTACAAAGGAGACACCAGTTATACTATTACTGAATGGAAGGGACAGCCAGATGTGTGCTGTCTTCAATTAGTCATTCCTTCAGTCTCCATCCAACTGACTCAAAAGCCTTTTATCACATCACAAGACTGAATACAACATTGAATACCTAATTACTTATGCTCTATCAATATTTAACCCTTAACTCTTTCTTTGTACATTATAAAATACAGACAATGACTTGCTGCTGCTATCCACCTAACAAAGAGGCTCAAATAAAACGAAACCGTACAACTTGAACTGTAGGAAAACTCAGATAGCTCTGTCAATGGAGCTAGGGTTAGTGTCAGCACCCTGCATCAAAGTCCTCCTATGGAATGGTCATCTTGGCAAGGCATTAGAGTGACCCATGGAATCATCTGCCAGGAAGGGTACAATGGTGTAAGCAGAGGCAGGACAGAAAATTGTCACAGTAAAATACGGTCATTAACAAGTATATCACTTTTTTGGCAAGTGAAACTTCTCCAATCCTAATGATAACCACTTTCACAATACTTAAAATGAATTCCCCAGATAGGAAGAAATGAACAAGGATTGAGTATTAATAAACTTGCAAATTAGGAATAATCACGAAGCGGGTTGTTTTACTTACAGCAACATAATGTCTGAGGACATAGTTGATATTTCCAACATCAGATTTAGAACGAAGGAGTTTGTGGAACTTGGAAAATTCTTTGGTACCGATCTCACCATAAAGAATTACAACTGGAAGTTCGGGCCTTAAAGATGCATCAATGTGATCGCCTTTAAACAAATAAGGCTTGGGTCTGATATAAAGAAAAAAAATCAGAATTAAAAATATTGACTAAGCTCCAAGTAGAATTACATCAAATAGTTCTCTTCAAAGGACTTTGATAAATTAGTTAATTTTATTAAATATTTCAAAGAGTTTTTCCATTGTAGAAACCATTAAACTATTTTGTTTTCATAATTGTATAATTAAAACCTAAGATATGACTTTCAGACCCAATTTGAAGATTTATAAAAAGCAAGTCAAAAAATAACAAAAATAAACTCTTATAAATAGTTTATCCTTGAGCTATCATTCCCTGAAGGCTGCCATGTCCTTTAGGATGTGGTTAGATTGCTGCTCCTCAAAGTTATTGTTCAGGTGCAGATTTGAGACAGTAAATGTGGGTTTCCAGTTCAAAAAAATCAGCCATCAAAATGAACCAATCTTGTGCTCATCACAACAGCAACTGATCAACTGATTTAGTTTTTGAATTCAGGATAATTGTTTTTTCCTCTGAAGTATTAATCCCAAATTCAATTCATCCAACTACAGTAGAAATTAGTTAACTCAAGGGACAGCACCTGGGACAACCCTGCTCCGCATCAGTGCATGTCATGATTATGGTGCATTTTCCCATTAAACTTACTGGAACAAATATAAAGCTGTACTGAGGTGCAATCAGATGAAAAGATGAACTGGAAATTTACAAACTCATCTTCATATTGACATTGGAGTAAAATATCTCATTGACAATGATTACTATATTTATCATAAAATCTCATCTTATTGACTCACAGAATCATATACCCTTTCAATGGCCCATTTTATTTAATATTGTCACTCCAAGATAGTATAATTGTTTTAATTTAATTGGTTTAATTTAAAGACGGTTAAGAACCTACTCATGTGAAGTATGCTTCGTCATGCTTCCTTAGCTCACACTACAGATGCCCAAGCGTGCTTGTAAGGCTATTGTAAAACAATGCCATTGAAATATTGACAGCAGTTTTGAAATTTAACCTTTCAACATAGTGTTGGAAAATATCCACATATGGATACTTATTTTCATAGTCCAACGTTTCTATTTAACACAAATAAGAATGACAATTTGGTACATGAAACTACCAAATAATCTGAAACCTTCTCACGCTACAACTCAGAAAATATAGAAACTAGCCTTTCGGCAGGGAATAAATCAAAGTTTGTTGAATGGTAACTTCAAAGTGGAGTGGTCTGTAGCATTAATGTTCGGACCTTGAAAATTAAAAACCAGTTGATCTTTTGAGTCTCTGCTCACGAACAGCTACAGTATTGTCAGAGACACAAAGCAGATTCAGGACTCCAAACCTCCAGAGGCTTTGCTCTGGAAGTGGGAAGATTGGGAATTTGGCTATTTGTTAAATTTGTGAAAGGAAGTGAAGAAGCAATGAAAAGCTGAGGATGGATTAAGAGGGAGTCAAGGCAGGGTTGAGCTGGAAGAGAGGCAATGGCGAGGAGGCTATATCATTGACCAGAACCTCAGCAATTGGTCAATATGGCCAAAAGGAAGCAGGAGACCAGAGCCTGCAGATTAAACTTGAAAGAAGCAGGGAGCGTGGAATTTGACCATATGGTCATTATTGGGTTAGAAGTGAGGCATTGGAACGGGCATAGTTGTTTAGCAACCTTTTTAAGTGATAATGCATTAAGAAGCATAGATTAACACGTAGTGTACAGAGGAACAGCAAAAACAGCCATTGATTTGAAAAAATAGATTTGTCCAGATATGAACCAGATAGATATAGTCAGGTACCACTCACAACATAGACTTTTATGTCAACAAGCATCAAATATTGTGACACAAGCACCTGAAATAAACAATCAACAGAACGGAGCCTCAACATAGGAAGGAAAGAACAATAAATTTAAAATAGTGATCATTGCTGACTCTCCACCCCTTTTCAAAGTCAGACAGGATAGCTCTTAGCGGATGTCATGAGGTGGGTATTCGGCAAGTTCCAGACCCAGATGAAAAGCAAAGATAAGAAGAATATGAAAAATGACATTGATTTTCCAATCAATCTGGAAGGGAAAGAGAAACTCGTATGGTGGTTGGAACCTGGTGGAATTCCTGCAATTGAATGAGTCTTGGTGACTTAGACAAAGTCAATCAATCGTTTGGTGGATGCTGGACATGTGAAACCATGAGCTTATCAGAAACATTAGAGGCTGAAAACAATGTTACATTCTGAGAACAGCATGCGAGCTGATAAATGTTAGCAAGCACAAGTATGTGGATTTCTTCCTGATAACTACATTCATGAAACAAAACTCAGTCAGTCCTTAATAAAAAATGTCAAAAGGTTACATGTAATGAAGAAATTGCACTTGACAATTCAAAAAATTTGTCATGCTTCACTTTGCAACATGACACATCAGCATTATGACTTCACGCTAAAGGCCAAGCATACCAAGTTCTGCTTTAGATGCAAACTAGATCACCCAAAACCAAATTGCATTCTAAATTTTTGGGGCTAATCACCTAGTTGAAATTCTCTTAATCCAAACACAAATGCATTGGTCACCATTGAGAAGAGTCTCTTATCACAAATTAGCAGATAAACAGGCAGCAAATGCTTCAAAATATAGAAATTTTAAAAGAGGGTGCAATAGCAAAAGGTATTTCACAGAGGAAGATTACTATCAGTGGGATGTGCAACAATTCCCAATCTTGAACATGATTTGGCAATTGACAGGTAATCAGGATTGCAGAAAGTAACAGCAGCAGTAATAGGAACAAATCCATCTGAAACCCAAGTTCCACATCCAGACAACAGTATTATTGCAACTAAAAATCAAATGAATTCAAGTCCTATGCAGTATCAAATTTCAAGCCCACTCATGACTAAGTTACCAATTTTCAAGTTGTTAATATTTTGAATTTTACTACATTTTACAACTTTAGAAATTATTTTCAACGTATACATTTTATACTTGCTCTATTTATTGTTTTACCTCTCTACAGCACTCTGAAGAAGCACCTCCAACTTGTCAGGATTGCAACTTTTCTCCCCATGCACATTTATAAAAGCAGAACAGTCTTCTGGAGGGGACTCCTCTGCTGCAATCTATTAAAAGATCAGCATCAGAAACAGTTTTATCAGCTTTCAGTGGCATTAAAATCTGCAAAATACATACACACTCAACTCACCTGCTGAAACGTTTGAACAGTAGCAGAGTAAGCTCGTAGAGACAAGGCAAACTTCAGTAGGTTGGCCTGAACAGGTGTCAGAAATTCACCAGCTTTCTGCAGTATATACTTGTAGTATGAAATATCTGTTTCTGCCATATAAAACAAACCAGTTATAAAGTTGCATCCTTGCATTTGGCCTTGCCTGTAAAATTTCTCCCTTTTTTTTTTGAAGCTTTTTTATTAATTGTTTGGTTTCATTTTAATAGATACTGATCACCTTTCTTGTTCAAAAGAAAATTGTTGATGTGACAATCCAGACAATTAAGGAGAAAATGCAATTTGACCACTGATGATAGATAATGTACACTCCCAATAAGAGTTGCTAAACAGCAATTGTGAATGGAAATCTTGTTCATTTTACCCTTCTTTGGACCTCGTGTCATAAAACTCAACTGTAAAAACCTTATCACTGCCTGTAAATTGAGCATATACTGGCAGTGAAGTCTGTGATTAGCTAGTCAGAGGATTAACATACTGTGTCATGAAGAGCAACTGGTATATCTTTAAAATGATACTTATTACTTTTTTTGAAATGCTCTTCATCCATTCATTGATACGATATGGGCATTGCTGGTTAGGACAGCACTTATTGCCCCATCACTAACTGCCCAGAGGACAACTAAGAGTCAATGACATTGTTAGGGGTTTGGAGTCTCACACAACTCAAACCAAGAAAGAATGGTTGATTTGCTTCCTCAAAGAGTTTTTATTATAGTGATTACATGGTCATCATTATACCCCCTTTCTATCCCATGTTTTTAATGAATTCAGATTTCACCATCTGCCGTGTAGGATTCAAACCCATATCTCCAGTACATTAGTCTGAAGGTGAGAATTATTAGTTCAGTAACATTACCAATAGGTCAACACCATTTTTTTACATTAACTTGAACTTTCTTACCTTGCATTCCTTTGCTAACGGTATGCTGTGCCTATGAACTTTATTTGCTACAAGAGCTACAGGCAAATTATTTGCAACACAGGAGTTATATATACACCAGAGGAATATATATAGACCAAATAAAAGGCTGCTCACTGAACAAGTAAAGTGCTTGAAATTTTACTCAAAATGTCATCCACTCCCAACTATTTTCTCTATACCTGCATAAAGTGCTCACACAGTGAAACTGATTATATGTGGTTATGTAGTAATTCTGTATACACATACAGCAGCTCATCTCACATTATCAAATCAGAGCCATTACTCCTATATGCATCCTAATAGAATTTCATTTTCCGTATTCTGAATGTGGACTAGACATTGGCAAAGCTCCTCTTGATCCACCCCTATCTTTGATACATCCTATTTATTTGTGGAGTATTCTCACACTGAGCTATCAGAGAACACAACAAGCTAGTTCAACATTGCCATTGTAGAGAACCTTGGCATCATGTTGAAGACATACAAATTTTATCACCACCCCATTTCCACCTGACATTTTGAGCAAAATCATTGCAAGAACTTTGTGGTATCATCTGTCCACATGTCTGACAAAAAGAAAGGTTATGGGGAAAACGGGCATGGAACAGGAGGCCAACGTACCACCAAAGTTTTAACCAAGACAATGTGTTTCTCTTTCACCACCAAACCCAATGTTAATTTGCAGTATTTTGGGTAATTGCATAAATCAATAGAAAAGTGATCATCAATCCTGTCATCAACATGCAATGAAGTCAACACTACCTTCATCTGGATGAATTTCTTGAGTGGCATCCACAAAATCCCAGAATTTAGCTTTGCTTTCTTCAGCCAAAAATTCACTGCAATATGAAGAAAACAATTTCCAATTTACTCACTTCTACAATAAAGTAGCAAGTACTATTTCACTTCACAGAAAACAAAAGTTATTAGAATTGACCTTGTTGATGTGTTTATCTAATAAGTGTTTTGAGCAGTTATTCAGCAAACACACTTCACTGCAAACTACAACACTGTAAAGCTTGAAATACCCACTGGTGTGTCTTCCATTCCACTTTCTTGCATTGACCTTCGCCTGTAATTGAGATGCTGCATTAAAAGTCACAACAGTCCATTATTATTGACCTGTTTAGATGGAAGATTTTGCACTTAATGGCTTTATTCACAAGGGTATCAACAAAATGATCATTAATTTAAAATAGATACTTTTGGTTTGGTACACAGATTGCAGCACAGAATCACAAAGTAGAGGAAAGGTTAAAACCATCTAATTCCCTAGTTTGATGAATGAAAACACAAAGTAGGGGAGGAGCAGGAGAGGATTTGATTGTGTAGTCTTAAAGACATATGTCACTTTCTAGAGGCAGACAATGCAACATTAATGAGAATAACACGGGTGAGGAGGTGGTAAGTACTAGGGACTTGGAGTGCTGCTGGACACCCCCCAAGAATCAACTCCTGAAGCAACACAATACAAGTTAGATTTTCCTGGAGCATTATTGCATTTCGTACCTTATTTATAGGGACTTCTGAGGCTGAAACTTCATTTAAGTATAAAAACATAAGACTTAGACACAGTCTTTTGAGTAAGCTCTAACATGCAATAACATCATGGCTAATCTGACTGCAATCCAACTCCACTTTCCCATTTGCCACCAATTCTCCACCCCTATAACCCTAGATTATCTCATAAAAATCTAACTCTACCTTGAATAAGTTCAATGACCAAGCCTCCACTGCTTCTGGGGAATGAAATTACATATACAAATGTCTTTCAGAAATGAAAAATCTCAATTCAAGACATGTAACTCAGTCTCAATGATTCAGCTAAGAAAAATATATAAAGTATGGGTGCTGGTTCCATGACAAACACTATTGTTAGCCTCTCAGAATAATGTCTGACAACAAAGCACAGCTTTGCTAAACCCCTTTTTTCCTTTGAAACCAAATTCCAGAAATTTGTGAACTATTAGAACAAGATTGATACTGACAGATTATCAAACATCTTGTAATTCTTTGTGAAAAGTTTATTCTCTTGCAACAGTACCAAGTAGTAATTGATTGGGTACCATGTAGTATTCCCATTTCTTCTCATGAAAAATGCTTCATTTTGGTTAAAAGAAATTAATTAATTAAAGTGGAAAAAACATCAGTTAATAATTGATAAACAAAAGAAGAATAGTGTGGGTCTGGCAGCATCTGTGAAGAGAGAAGCAGAACTAACTTTGAGTTGGATAGTATCATACCAAATCCACATGTTAATTCTGTTTCTCTCTCCACAATGTTGCGAGACCTGCAGTGTTTCTTCAGCATTTTATGTTTTTATTTCAGATTCCCAACATCTGCTTTATTTTCCTTTTCAAGGAATATATTTACCTTGCTTCCAATAATAATGGTGTAGATGACCACTTGGTAGTAAGAGTTGTTGTCACTGCTTTGGAGTCTGCATTCACAATCGAGAAGGAGAGGTACACCAGGGCTAGTATTGCAAGAATCCCAGCATTGTCATTCTTAGCTAAAATAAAAACATATTAAAAATTACCAAGAATAATTCTACAACTAACCTTTCAGCCAATTCAATGACACACAAACAGTGAGATAAATTGCAAAGAAATGTTGAAGCTACAACATTTACAACAAAATGCTCAAAATATGTTAGAATGCTGAGTTTATCTGAATTGAATTCAAGCAGGTCAACATTTTCAAAGGTACATTAGTCAGATGGCTTGGCTTTGTGACAGTACAGATAAGAATCAAATTAAGTAGTGATACATTTAATTGGTATCCTGAGAGCTGAACTTTGTTATAAAAAATGCATATTTGCTCCAGAGTTATTTACAGAAAAATGACCTGCAGACAATTCATTAAGGGCTGATCCCTGTTAAGAGCTCAGACTGTGAACCAGAAACTAAATTGAGCTATTGCAAAAGCTGAATTTCAAGAGAATAATCATCAATGTTAAAGGAAGTTTTAACTCAAGTGAAAACTGTTTAAAATCAAACAGAATGATTAGAATCATGAAACCAAAGATAAAATATTTGGAAGAAAATTCAACATCAACATGAATCCAATTAAACAGGCCATATTGCAATAATTTAAAGAGGGCGGCATGGTGGCTCAGTGGTTGGCACAGCTGCTTCACATCACCAGGGACCGGGGTCCAATTCCCGCCTCAGGCAACTATCTGTGTGGAGTTTGCACGTTCTCCACGTGTCTGCGTGGGTTTCCTCCGGGTGCTTCGGTTTCCTCCCACAGTCCAAAGATGTGCAGGTTAGGTGAATTGGCCATGCTAAATTGCCCGTAGTGTTAGGTGCATTAGTCAAGGGTAAAAGAAACGTAGAGTAGGGGAATGGGTCTGGGCGGGTTCCTCTTTGGAGGGTCGGTGTGGGCTTGTTGGACCAAAGGGCCTGTTTCCACATTTTAGGGAATCTAATCTAACCTAATCCAAGTAGGGATTGCAATATGGCCTGTCCCAAGAAAATTATACACATTAAACCAATTACCTTACAAAGGGTCCACAAATAACTGATCAATAATACTGTTAAGGTCAAATTAGTCAGAATTTATTGTAAAGGTTCATAATATTCTTATTTGAGAATGTGGGTTCCAAAATAGAGGAAAACAGATTTTAGATTTTTCGGTTTTGTGAAGAGCTAACCAAAAAGATCAGAAAGTAATTTTGAACGTTCAAAATAGCATTTAAGTCATGTGATTTCTACTAAATCACTAAGCAGGCCACCTAGGAAGATCAGTGCTACAGTGTGGAGGTTTCCAACCACATGACAGGGGGTGAATCAGAAGCAAGCTCATACAGCAGAAGTGCCACCATTAACAGTCTCCAGTAGTCAGGGCTGGGACAACTCATGATGTACCCAGAAATCAGTGACAAGAAAGCTCTAGAGGCAGAAGGTTATATGGATGTTAGGGAAGAAAACATTCTAACAGGTTACTAAAGGAATAAGTTGTTTAACATGGGTTTGCTAAAAAGCAGTTTGTCTAAAAGGTCCCAAGAAGAGAAATTAACTGATGAAAATAGCTGTTAGCGAATGCATGGCAATTTGGCAAAAGCAAGCCAATTACAGGCAACTCCAGCTGGGCAAGAAGCTTTAGTGTTGAGATAGGTGATCCTCCTTTTCCCAACAATTCAGTCTTTATGTCTGGCGTCTGCAATTAAATGATTTCAGCAGTTCTTTCTTGTGTAATTTTTTTTAACTAAAGGCAGACTAACGGCCTCTTGTGAACACATTAAATGATTGCTTTCCACAATAAAATAATAAAGAGAAACAACAGAAAAATAAAACTTGTGTTATGTCAAGCCAGGTTTAGTTCTGGAAGTTGACTTGTCTGGCATTACCATGGGCTGGGATCATAATAACACAAAATGGAGAAATTTTGGAAAAGTTCAATATTGAAAGATAACAGCAGTTTCCAAGGTCAAGAGCTTCCCCATCAGTCAGTTATAGATACCTTATTCCATTTTCATTGATATCTAATAAAAGAATGTGCAATAAGAGATTCTGAAAACGACTATATTTTGCTACTAGGTATGTTAAACCTATTACATATAATAACTCAACTTAAGTCACTTGGTAGTATAGAACTTAATTGCTGAAAAAATGGGGAACATAAAGGGACCCTTTGAAATTTGGCATTCTTGCATTTATCCAGAGCGGAATAAAAAAAAACGACTTCAACAATGTCTTTTTTTAAAAGCAGTATACAACGTCAATACTTCAAGATCCAAGTATTGTTTGAATTCTGTTGTAAGCCTAACAGTACTGAATTCCATGCCACTTTGGACCATTCATTATTCTGCTGTTTCTGGTTTAATAACAATTCACCCACTGACACCTGGTTTCATACAAGTGCTTTGATGACTGCAACCAGGTAGGCCTTTTGTTTCCTTGAATGCAGCTTTCAAACTAATACAAACATGTGATGTTTTTCACAGAACACTGCACTGTAAAGGGAATCAGTTTCACTTTCCAAAATTAGGGAGTTGCAGGTAAAATGGACTAAGTTTATTTTACATGACATCCAAAGATGTAGTTCATTCAGGACTGTAGCCAAGTTTTACATTTAATATTTTCTAAGGACAGGATATTGTCCGGTTATTTCATCAACTGTTCACTGGCCTAATTTAGTAAGAATTTTATAATCTGTTCATACAGGCCTATGATGTTACATCCATTGTAATATATAAACATGCAAGTCAGATCAATTACTTGTTGCTACACCCATAGTAGTCGAGAACGTCCAAACAAGTGAATCAACTTACTGAATCTGCAAGTTTCATTCTTTGAACATGCATTCACCACATAATATGATCCCACAAACTCATACACGTCTCCTTCACAGATATTTCTGTATTATTGAACTAGAACATGAGAGGCATCACCAACAGCACTAACATGGGTCACACCAGCTTCTGCAGGAACTATAATAATTACACCTCAACGTTCCTACAAATCCAAAAAACATGAGATGGAATAATTTGCTGAATAATTTGCATTTCAACTCTGCTGCCCATATAACTCTCTTCGAGGCACTTGTATTGCCTGGTGTACTATCCATTTTAAAAGATGAATGCTCATGGGGTAAATGGTTGTTTAAACCAGAAGCAAACCAAGAAATACTTAATTAAAATTACTCAGCAGGTCAGACAGCAGTAGCAAGTCCAAAAGTAATTCAGAATTTCAGAAAGCCCTTTTCCAGCATTTCTATTTTTTCTGAAGATGGAGCAGACTTTGTGCTCTTGGTGTCTCTGACTAATTCCAGTCCAATGCACACAATGGTGAGGAAACCAATGAAGGGAAAAACCTTGTCCTCACCAATCTATCTGTAACTGTCAATGATAATATTGGCATACTACCTATTGCAGTGCTCATCGAAACAAAGCACCATCTTCATTTTCAGGATACTCTCCACCATGGTGTGTGGCACCAGAATCAATCTTGAACAGATCTAGCAACTCAAAACATGGCTTCCATGAGGCACCGTAGATCATTTAGAGTCATAGAATCATTGAGATGTACAGCATGGAAACAGACCCTTCGGTCTACATTATCCATGCCAACCAGATATCCTAACCTAATCTAGTCCCAATTGCCAATACTTGGCCCATATCCCTCTAAAACCTTCCTATTCATATACCTGTCCAGATACCTTTAAATGCTGCCATTGTACTAGCCTCGAACACTTCCTCTAGCAGCTCATTCCATTCATGCACCACCCTCATTGTGAAAATGTTGCCCCTTAGGTCACTTTTAAATGTTTCCCCTTTCACGCTAAACCTATGCCCTCTAGTTCTGGACTCCCCCATCTCAGGGAAAAGACATTGTCTATTTACCCTATCCATGCCCCTCATGATTTTATAAACCTCTATTATCAAGTCACCCCTCAGCCTCCGATGCTACAGAGAAAAACAGCCCTAACCTATTCAATCACTCCTTGTAGCTCAAACCCTCCAACTCTGGAAAAATCCTTGTAAATCTCTTCAGAACCCTTCCTGTAGGAGGGAGACCAGAATTGCACACAATATTCGAAAAGTGGCTGAACAAATGTCCTGTACAACTGCAACATGACCTCCCAACTCCTATCCTCAATACTCTGACCAATAAAGGAAAGCGTACCGAATACCTACTTCACTATCCTATCTCCTTGCGTCTGCACTTTCAAGGAATTATGAACCTGCACTCCAAAGTCTTTGTTCAGCAACACTCACTAGGATCTTACCATTAAGTGTATAAGTCCTGCTCTGATTTGCCTTTCCAAAATGCAGCACCTCACATTTATCTAAATTAAACTCCGTCTCACACTCCTCAGCCCATTGGCCCATCTGATCAAGATCCTGTTGTACCCTAAGGTAATCTTCTTCACTGTCCACTAAACCTTCCTGCAAAACTTACTAACTATACCTCCTATGTTCATATCCAAATCATTTATATACAAGATGAAAAGCAGTGGATCCAGCATCAATCCTTGTGGCACACCACAAGTCATAGGCCTTCAGTGTGAAAAGCAACCCTCCAACACCACTTTCTACCCTCTACCATCCAAATGGCTAGTTCTCCTTGTATTCCACGCTATCTAATCTTGCTAACCAACCTACCATGAGGAGCCTTATTGAACGTCTTACTGACATCCAAAGAGGAGGTTGAATAGTTCATCAACTTCACCAACACATTCCAACCTGACCTTAAATTCACCTGGACCATCTCAGATACCTCCCTCCCCTTCCTGGACCTCTCCATCTCCATCGACGGTGACTGACATCTTCTACAAACTCACTGACTCCACAGCTACCTGGATTACACCTCTTCCCACCCTGCCTCCTGTAAAAATGCAATCGCTTATTCCCAATTCCTCTGCCTAAGCCGCATCTGCTCCCAGGAGGACCAGTTCCACCACAGAACACACCAGATGGCTTCCTTCTTTAAAGACTGCAATTTCCCCTCCCCTCCAGTGCATCTCATCCACTTCCCACACCTCCGCCCTCGATCTCTACCCCTCCAAACGCAATAAAGACAGAACCCCTCTGGTCCTCACCTTCCATCCTATCAATCTCTGTGTACATCGCATCATCCTCCGCCATTTCCGCCACCTACAAACGGACCCCACCACCAGAGATATATTTCCCTCCCACTCCATCTGCTTTCCATAAAGACTGTTCCCTCTGTGACTGCCTCGTCAGGTCCACGGACCCCTCAACAACCCACCCTTCCCTCCTCGTACCTTCACCTGCACTGCAGGAATTGCAAAGCCTGCGCCCACACCTCCCCCCCTCACCTCCGTCCAAGGCCCCAAAGGAGTCTTTCACATCCATCAACGTTACACCTGCACTTCCACCATGTCACTTACTGTATCCATTGCACCCTATGCAGTCTCCTCTACATTGGGGAGACAGGACACCTACTTGCAGAGTGCTTCAGAGAACATCTCCGGGATACCCACACCAACCAATGCCACCACCCCGTGACTGAACACTTCAACTCCCCCTCTCACTCCGCCAAGGACATGCAAGTCCTGGGCCTCCTCCATCGCCACTCCCTAACCACCCAACGCCTGGAGGAAGAATACCTCATCTATTGCCTTGGGATCCTCCAACCCCATGGCATCAATGTGGATTTCACCAGTTTCCTCATTTCCCCTCCCCCCACCTTACCCCAGTTCCAACCTTCCAGCTCAGCACCACCTTCATGACCTGTCCATCTTCCTTCCCATTTATCCACTCCGATCTATCACCATTACCTCCACCTATCACACTCTCAGCTACCTTCCCCCCCAGCCCCACCCCCCTCCCAATTATCTCTCCATCCCCAAGGATCCCAGCCTCATTCCTGATGAAGGGCTGTTGCTCAAAATGTCGATTTTCCTGCTCCTTGGTTGCTGCCTGACCTGCTGCGCTTTGAGCACCACACTCCATATAGATCATGTCCACCTCTCTGCCCTCATCAATCCTCTTTGTTACTTCTTCAAAAAACTCAATCAAGTTCATGAGATATGATTTCCCAAGCACAAAGCCAGGTTGACTATTCCTAATCAGTCTTTGCCTTTCAGAATACATATAAATCCTGTCTCTCAGGATTCCCTCCAACAACTTGCCCACCACCGATGTTGGGCTCACCGGCCTACTGTTCCTTAGCTTTTCCTTACCACCTTTCTTAAACAGTGGCACCACATTAGCCAGCCTCCAATCTTCTGGCACCTCACCTGCGACAATCATTGATACAAATATCTCAGCAAGGGGCCCAGCAATCACTTCCCTATTTTCCCACAGAGTTTGAGGGTACACCTGATTTGAAGCAATACAATTGTATTCAGACACAATCTTTAAATTCTCGGCTAGTATATCCCACATTCTACTACTACCATCCAACAAAGAATGCAGGAGGATATGTCAGGAGCAGCACTAAGCATATCTAAAAATGAGGTGAAGCTAGTGAAGATACAACATAGCACTATTGGCAAGCCAAAGCAGGAGCAACATGCAACAACAGACAGATTCCAGCATCCGCAGTAATTTGCTTTTATGCAACAGACAGAGCTAGGCACCCCACACCCAGTGGGTCATTTTTTAGTTCTGCAGTCCCAATATATCTGTGAATAGTACATGACAACTAAATAACTTACAGGAAGAGGAAGCTTTGCAAAAATACCCATCCTCAAGGATGGGAGACCCAGCACATCAGAACAAAAGAAAAGAAGTGGCAACCATCTTCAGTCATAAGACCTAACTAGGTTACCCATCTAGGTCTCTTCCTGTGGTCCGGCGCATCACAAAATCTAATTTTCAAAAAATTTGATTCACTCCACACACAATATCAATACTGCAATTACTATGGACTCTGACAATATTCCAGCAATTGTATTGGTGGAGTCTTGTGCTCCAGAACAAGCCATGCCCCTAGCCAAGCTGTTCCAGTACATCAACAATACAGATATCTAGCCTCAGGCGACTGTGTGGAGTTTGCATGTTCTCCCCGTGTCTGCGTGGGTTTCCTCCGGGTGCTCCGGTTTCCTCCCACAGTCCAAAGATGTGCAGGTCAGGTGAATTGACCATGCTAAATTGCCCGTAGTGTTAGGTAAGGGGTAAATATAGGGGTATAGCTTCGGCAGGTCGGTGTGGACTTGTTGGGCCGAAGGGCCTGTTTCCACACTGTAATGTAATCTAATCTAATCTAAAACGTGGAAAATTGTCCAGGCCCACAGACAGCAAGTAAGATCCAAGCCAAACACACCCTGATCATTTTAATTTGATCATAAGCATACATTGTGAAAGGGATTGGCAACAATGTTATGAAGAGGCACATTCTCAGCAATTACTGGCTTACTGATGCTCAGTTTGGCTTGCATCAGGCTCACTCAGCACCTGACCTTATTACAGCCTTGGAGCAAACAACACAGAAGAGCTGAATATCAAAGGCATTTGAGTGAGTGTGAGTGACTGGTTGGAGTCATACCTATCACAAATGAGTAGAATTTTTATTGGAGGTCAATCATCCCCCCATCCCAAGACATCACTACATGAGTTCCTCCAGGTAGTGTCCGAGTCACTTAACCACCTTCAGCTGCTTCAATGACCATTCTTCCATTTAAAGGACAGAAGTGAGGACACTGAAACAATCATGTCTTATTCAGTCTTGGGCTACTAAGTAGCAAGTAACGTTCACATCGAACAAGTACAGGCAAAGACAAACTCCCTTCACATTCAATGGCATCATCATTGCTGAAACTCCACTGTCAATATCTTGATGGTTTCTACTGACCAGGCAGCATTAGAGATGGACATGTCTGTCTGATCCTGACTTGGATTTAAACTGGTTCCAGGCATAACTTATAGGAGTAACTAACAGCTGTTAAGCCACCGAGCTCTAACTTTCTGCACTCTGAACCAGATCCCTAATTTAGTCAGTAAAAGGTCAACAGGCAAATGCAGCACATGGCATCTCACACTAAATTCCTCTAAAACCAGTGTATTCCATCTGTACAGTGTTAGTGCCAAAAATGAACTGCATATCAACATGGTGGTCAGAGACTAATGAATGATTCCAAAACAAAATTCTTCACAGTGACTCTGGATTGAGCTTTGTCCTTCCAGGAATCTCTGAACAGGAAAATAAAATCACTAACCAAACCTGCTGGATCCACATGGAGTGCAGCTGCCACAACATTCCAGACTTCAACACTTAGTGGATCATACTCCAAAGCAGAGTATTGTGCACCTGCCTGGCATAGGTCAACACACTCACATTTTGTTGGCACTCAACTGAATGTAATAATGTGAATAATAACTGAAACCTGTCCCTCAACACCACTCCTCGCACCTCCTACCCTCATAAATAACATCCCCACCAATCAAGTGACCAAAGAAAATTCACAGGCTGATTGAAACCATCCACATTGCACTTCAATTACCATTTTACATTTTCAATTCATATAAGCGCTTTCCTCGTCAGTGCTCCATATGAAATACCCATGCTGAGCAAAATCTACCAGGAGGCATTTTTTGACAAAGGAATGGGGAACACAAAGTCAGTGGCATGGTTTGAACTACAACAGTAGGACTGGTCCTTGCTAAACAGGTTCAAGACAAGCCAGGGTTCCTACAGCTCCAACAATGGAACCTTAGTGGAGAGACATGGACAATGCTGCACGTCATTGAGGAGTGTTCTCTCAATAGATTCAATGCAGGACTAATCACGTTAAAGTCAGCAAATGGGCAGCTATCACTTGGCTTGGTAGATTTTCATTTATGAAAATAAAGCTCTTCAGCTTTAGCTTTACCCTCCAATCCAATTGTAACTCTTTTTAAGTGCTATAGGAAAGATGTTGTTAAACTTGAAAGGGTTCAGAAAAGATTTAGAAAGACGTTGTCAGGGTTGGAGGGTCTGAGCTATAGGGAGAGACTGAATAGGCTGTGACTACTTTCCCTGGAGCATCAGAGGCTAAGTTGTGATCTGAATAGAGGTTTATAAAATCACGAAGGGCATGGATAGAGTGAATAGCAAGAGTTTTTTTTCCCTGGGGTGGGCCGAGTCCAAAACTAGAGAGCATAGATTTAAGGTGAGAGGGGAACAGTTTAAAAGGGAGCTGAGCAGCAACGTTTTCACGCAGACAGTGGTGCATGTATGGAATGAGCTGCCAGAAGTGGTAGAGGCTGGTCCAATTACAACATTTAAATGGCATCTGAATAGGTACATGAACAGGATAGGGTTAGAGGGAAATGGGCCAAATGCTAGCAAATGGGACTAGATTAATTAAGGATATCTGGTCAGCATATACAAGTTGGGCCACAGGGTTTGTTTCCATGCGGGACAACTCTATGACTCAACTGGCCCTATTCACCCATTTACCATTTTGAAAAAAAAATAATTTGTGGGATATGGACATCGCTGGCAGGTCAAGCATATTTTGCCCACATCCCTCGATCTAGCTAGCATACTCCGGGTAACTCTCACTGTACACTTAACGAAACAAATTGCAAAGTTATGGTCTGTGGCTGCCTGCTCAAGAATGTTTTGACTAGTCTGTCCCGGTCCATAACAGACTGGGGGCTCCTTGCGGGATTTTAAACAGCAAGTGGTAGGTGTTAGTATCTTTATTTCGGGTGTTAGTTTGGTTGAGTAGACAAAGCTTGTGATAGTAATGGCTCTTTCAGTCGCCAAACGTTTTCTGGAAGTGGATGCGGCGACTTTGGAAGTTTTGCAAAAGGTGAATAAGACCAAGCTGCAGGAATTAACAGACCAAGTGGGATTGGACCTGCCTGTTTCTGTGAGGAAAGGAGAGATAATCACAGCAGTAGCTCAGCATTTAACCTTGCTGGAGAGACCATCAGAATCTATCGAGATGGCAAGAATTCAATTGCAAATGAAGCAGCTGGAGTTAGAGGCAAGAGGTAAGGAAAGGGCAGCAGAAATGGTACAGTTTGAGTTACGATTAAAAGCAGGAGGGGAAAAAAATACAGCAGCAGAACAGAGAGAAAGAGTGAGCGTTGACCTTCAGAAACTGACACTTAAAAAGGAAAGTCAGCTTAAAAGGTTGGAGATAAAGGCTGATGGTAGGCTTAGTGAGGAAGATAGTGAGGATGAGCAAGCACCTGGTAGTCAGGTAGTCAGAAGCCCAGTGCCAAACTGTTTAAGCATGTTCAAGCATTGCCTAAATTTCATGAGAAGGATATAGAAGCCTGCCATCTCATTTGAAAGGGTGGCTAACAAATGAGGTGGGCAGTGGCAATGTGGGTTTTGTTCACCTAAATGAAACTTGTAGGTTGGGCGAGGGAGGTATCTGCATCACTATCAGAGGGGGATTCTGGAGAGTATGAGAAGATGAAAAAAGCTATTTCAAGTGCATATCAGCTTGTACCAGAAGCCTATAGACAATGTTTCAGGAATGCAAGGAGAGTCCCAGGTCAAACCTATATTAAGTTTGAAAGGATCAAACAAAGGAATTTCAATAGATGGATAAGCGTTTCAAAAATCAAACAAACCTATGATGCCCTTATGTCATCCCGCTCCGCCTTCAGTCGAAGCAAAATGCTCGGAGACACAGTAGCTTTACCTCCATCTTTATTCTGGGCCCTGGAGAGAGAGAGAGAACGATCGCCCATGTGTACAGAGACATGAGTTCACGGTCTTCTCTTGAACAACAGTTTCTCAATGAATTGTATAGTTATTTTATGGGAGGAGCATCCAGATACATTAACATATATATTAATTGGGTGACCGTTACAATCAATGAGTATCAATAGCAGAGATCCAAACCCTTTACTGTTATACAATGAATGTTTTTAACCTTGTAAACTGGATTCATACAATGGATACTTTTCCCCTTATTAGCTGACCTTGCGTACTGACTGCTTCCAATATTGTTAAATGGCTCTACAAAGTGACTGCTTTTCCACCTTGTTAACCTATTACCCCTTGCCTCCAGCACCCCATTGTTAACTATAAGTTCTTCTCTTATCTGAGTCATGCTTAGCTGAACCTCATTTCACAAAGCTCAGAACTTAACTCTTTCCCTGCCTGCTTATACCTTATACTTTCGCATTTAGAGAGGCAATTATTTTGGAGGAATTCAAAAATTCACTGCCTGAAGTAGTGCAAACTCATGTAGAAGAGCAGAGAATTAAAACGGCAAGGTTAGCCGGAAGTGGCTGACATTATGAGCTGGTCCATAAACATAGTTTGGCTTCTAGAGTCAATTTCAGTCCATGATAGATAGAAACTGGGGAAAAGAGAAATCCTCACGTGGAAAGGGAAAGATAGGATCTTCACTGAGAGCCACAGGGTAAAAAAAGAAACTCTTCAGGGGGACAAAGAAGTTAAAAAGCTCTGGTGTTTTCATTGCAATAAAGTGGGCCATACGAAATCAGTGTTGGCAGGCTAGGAGAAAGCCAAATGTAGGAAAACCAGAGAAGCCTGGAAGTTTTGTTGGACTAATAACAAAAAGCACAAGGAAAGTTAGATAACTGTCTCAGAGTGTACAAGATGATCAGAGGTTGATTAAGGAGGAAGTGAAAGATCTGCTTAAAAAAAAAACATGTAAGGGTAAAGTTTATTCACAAAGGCCAGGTGAACAGGTTACAATATTAAGGGACACAGGATCGTCTCTGTCTGTGATGCTGAAGGATGAGAAAGTATGTACTCCTGAGTGTCTATTGCCAGAAAAGGTACCAGTAACAGGAATTCATGGTGAGACAGAAAGTGCTTATTTATGTAAAGCAAGCTAGAGAGCCCAGAGAAGAGTGGAGAATTTGTGGTAGGAGTACTAGACAAACTCTCAACTCCAGGAATATATTTGTCCTTGCAAATGATATAGTTGATTCACCAGTAGGCATGCTGCCTACTCTAGTTGGAACGCCAGTGGAGACTCAGGCAACTGAAGAAATGAAGGATCTTCATTCATGAATTTTCCCTGATTGTGTGATCACAAGATCACAGAAACACAAGTTAAAGTAAGAGAGATCAAAAGGCACAGATAAGGAAGCTGACATAACTTTATCCAAGACCTATTTTGATCGGATAAGTGGAATAGAGCAGGAGCAAATAGGTAAACATGCAAGTATCTTTAGCTCTGCTAAGCTGATCGAGTTACAACAGAAAGTTGAGAACTTAAAAAAGTTGTATCAAAAGGCATTTACAGAGAAGGAAAGTGAATGCATCTGTGTGTTATTACTTGACAAATGATGTCTTAATGAGGAAATGGAGACCATTACAATTTTAAGCAGATGAGAAACAGGCAGAGATTCATCAAATTGTTTTGCCAGTAGGGGGTAGAAAAGAGGTGCAGCAAGTGGCGCATGAGCTACCACTTGGAGGCGATTTAGGGGTGAGGAAAATGCAGACTAATATACAAAGACATTTTTACTGGCCTGGACTACACAAGGATGTAGTTGAATTTTGCCAGTCACCTGATCGAAAAACCACAGGCCGTAATAAAACCTGCATCTTTAATACCCATTCCAGCATTTGAGAAACCTTTCACAATAGTCTTGATTGATTGCGTAGGTCCTCTACCTCAGACAAAAAGTGGGAGTAAGTATTTATTAACAATAATGGATTTGTCGACTAGATTTCCAGAGGCAATCCCATTATACAACATCACAGCTAAAAGGGTTATAGAAGAATTACTTAATTTTTTTTAAACTAGATATGGACTACCAATAGAGATCCAGTCAGATCAAGGATCAAAGTCCACATCCACACTATTCAAGGAGGTTATGGATAACCTGGGAATAAAGCAAGTACTGCTTTTACCATCTAGAATCATAGGGCACGCAGAGAAATGGCATCAAACACTTTTGACCATGTTGAGGCTTAAGATCAGGATTATTCGGATGATTGGGGTAAGGGAATTCTGTCTGTACTTTTTGCGATCAGAGATGCATCAAATGAATCGACCAAATTCAGTCCATTTTTATTAATTTTTGGGCATGAAGGAAGCGGATCATTAAAATTGATTAAGGAAAAATTAATAAGTCAGAATTCAGAGACCACCCATTTGGACTATGTGTCAAATTTTAAAGAATGATTCAATACAGCTGGAGAGTTGGCTAGATGGCATTTAAAAGTATCACAGCATACAATGAAACAGGAAGTGAATAAGACATCACAAATTCGCAATTTTGCAACTGGGGAGAATGTATTGATATTACTTCTAGTAACAGGTGACCTTTAAAAGTAAGGTTGCGTGGACCATATTGAGAGGAAATTGAGTGAGGTAAATTACTTGATAAGAACTCCAGACAGGAAGAAATCTCCCAGTGAGTCATGTGAATATGTTCAAAATGTATTTTGATAGGGAAGGAAAGAAAGAGGAGAAGGTGTTAATGATTATAGCACAGAAGGAAGAACCAAGTACAGGGGATACAGAATTGAACATTCCTCAAATCAAATTGGACATGAGGAAGGTGTAAAAAATTGGGATAAATTATTGAGTTACCTTTCATAAGAAAATCAAAATTACCTGAAAGAGTTATTACTATCACATGGGGAGATATACAGAAATAAATTGGGAAGTACTAACCTAATTTTGCATGATGTAGAGATAGGAGATGCTGTTATGATTAAGTAACATCTTTATAGGCATAACCCTCCACAGTTGGCACAGGTTCAGGAGGAGATAGAGCACATGCGCCAAGATAGCATAATCAAAGGGAGTTAGAGTGACTGGAGCTCAGCCAGATGTTACCCAATGGTTATGTATGGACTATTGTAAGTCAACATCGTTACAAAGACTGATGCACATCCGATTCCATGGACGGAGCAGTGTCAAAAAAGTGGGACAAGCAACTTACATTTCGAAGTTGGACTTGCTCGGAGGCTACTGGCAAGTACCTCTGTCAGAGAGAGCAAAGGCGATTCAACTTTCATAATGCCAAATGGACTACATCAGTTCAAAGTCATGCCAGTTAGTTTGAAAAGCACTTCAGCCACGTTTCAGAGACTGACTAATAACGTCAATGCCGGATTACACAACTGTGTGGTGTATATTGATGACCTGGTGATTTTTAAGTCACTCATGGAAGGAACATTTACAGCATGTATCAGACATGTTTGATCGACTTCGGAAGGCAGGTTTGGTGGTAAAACTAGCTAAGAGTGAATTTTCCAAAGCCCAAGTCACGTTCCTGGGCCATGTCACTGGACATGGACAAATGGCCCTACAGGATGCAAAAATGAAAATAATTGGGGAATTTCCCCACACTGTTGATGAAAGAAGCAGTACTATGGTTCCTGGGATTGAGTGGATTTTACTGGAAGTTTGTGCCAAACTTTAGCAGTGTGGCTGCTCCACTCACGGAATTGTTTAAAAAAAGGGCAAGACATTTCAGTGGACAGTGGACTGTCAAAAGGCATTTGACAGCCTAAAAACTGTGTTAACCACTGCCCCAGTATTAGCCACACCGGATTGCACAAAGCCTTTCAAGGTGGCTATCTATGCCAGTGATGTGGGGGTCAGCATGGTGCTCCTGCAGGAGGATGACGAGGGAATAGAAAGACCCATCTGGTATTTTTCCAGAAAGTTGAACGTTCATCAACAGAAATATTCAATGGTGGAGAGAAAGAGACTTTAAGCTTGGTTTTGGCATTACAGTGTTTACATTACCAGCAATGCATCTGAGACAATCATATACACTGATCATAATCCATTGATATTTGTGGAAAAGTTCAAGGACATAAATGTCAGAGTTTGTTGTTGTAGCCATTCAATTTGACAATTGTGCATGTGACAGGTCGCGAAAATATGACTGCCAATGTGTTATCAAGACTCAAATGAGATACAGTGGCGTTCGGTGACAAGTGTGCCAAGGCCTGAATTTGCATGTGGTTATGGATGTTTGCATGTTTATAGTTAATATAGCATATATGTGTGTTTAGACTACTAATTGTGTTTTTGAAGGGTTTTAAAAATGAAACCAACTTTTGGTATTGATTTTTTTTTGAAAGGGGAGGCAGTGTCACAAAGCTGGTTCCTTTCTTCTAAAAGCTGCTCCTTTTCTCAAGGATACTATGTCCTTGTGTTTTTCAGAGGGGTCATAAATGCTCCCAGTGCTGATTAGACTGGTTTGATACAGAGATTAAAAGGTATTGAAAGGCCGTTTTGTTTATATGTAAACAGATGAGACTTCAGGCCAAATGGGTCATGTTTTAGAAGTGACTTGTATAATGAAACGGGAGTGGTCAGCTCTCTAGCTGAGCAGTTCAGATCAGAACTGGTTAGGAGTTCAACAGGGAGCTGTGTGAAAACAAACTCTCTCTTTTTGCCCTTCTAACTTCAACCTGTAAGCATCTGTTCCTTTTTTTAAAAAACTGTTTTTTAAGGAGGTTTGCTTATTGGGACTGTTGTGCATATTCGGAACTGTATAATTAAGCCTAGTTTGGATAGACTGAGTTCTGTAGGGGCTCTTTGTTCTTTGTGTTTCATTGTGTAATTTTGTAATTAAAATTTTGTCTGCTTTAAAACCTGGTCGTCAACCTAGCTAGCTTACTCTGGGTAATTCTCACTGTACACTTACGAAAACAAATTGCAAAGTTACGTTCTGGGTTGCCTACTCAAGAATGTTTTGAGTGGTCTGACCTAGTTCATAACAATGCGCTGCAGTAAGACACACAACTGCCGTATGGAGGAAATTCCAGGATTCTGACCTGGTGACACTGAAAGAATGGAGATATATCTCTAAGTCACGACGGTAGCTGTCTTGGAGGAGAACTTTCAGGTGGTGCTGCTTCCATGAATCTGTAGTCCTTGCCCTTCTAGATGGAGTGGTTATGGGTTTGGAAGGTGCTGTCTAAGGATCTTTGGTGACTTTCTGCACTGCATCTCATAGGTATTTAGATTTAGAATTTCTTGTGACATATACTCAAGTAGAAAAGTTCAGAAGTACAGTGAAACATGTACTATGTCGTGTACAAGTACCTAGGTGCAGAATCTTAAGAACAAGTTGGAATGAAATAAAGAACAAAATTAAAAAGTAGTTATTCTTAGTACAGTATAAAAATATAAAAGTTTGAAGTTCAACATTACAGACTTTTCTAGTGTTAAGTAGAAAAATTTTAAAAAGCTTAAAGTTGAAATGTTACAGTCTTTCTAAACTGCTTAACCATCCTGGGACCACACTTCCTACAACAGCTTGATCTCCTATTCTTTGGCATGCTTTCCTTGAACAGTGCATTCCAGTGGTCCACTTTAGGGCCATCACCACCGTGCTACCAAGCGCACCATACTACACCTACCATGTTGTCGACAAAACAACCACCATTCGTGTCAATCCACCAGGAGAGTACACACTGTGGCTACTGAGTATCAGTGATGTAGGGAGTGGATACTTGTGGATGTGGTGTCAATTAAGGAGGCTGACTTGTCCTGAATGGTGTGTAGCTTGATTATTGTTGGAGCCGCACTCATCCAGGCAAGTGGGGAATATGGCATCACACACGTGACACACCTAGATGGTGGATACATTTTGTGAAGTCACAAGATGAGTTATTTTCCACTGTACTTCGAGCAAGTGATCTGCTCTTGCTGCCACTGTATATATATTCTGAGTCTAGTTGAGCTTCTGTTCAACTAGCTATAGGGAGAGGCTGAACAGGCTGGGGCTGTTTTCCCTGGAGTGTCGGAGACTGAGGGGTGACCTTATGGAGGTTTACAAAATTATGAGGGGCATGGATAGGGTAAATAGGCAACGTCTTTTCCCTGGGGTCGGGGAGTCCAGAACTAGAGGGCATAGGTTTAGGGTGAGAGGGGAAAGATATAAAAGAGACCTACGGGGCAACTTTTTCACACAGAGGGTGGTACGTGTATGAAATGAGCTGCCAGAGGTGTGGTGGAGGCTGGTACAATTGCAACATTTAAGAGGCATTTGGATGGGTATATGAATAGGAAGGGTTTGGAGGGATATGGGCCAGGTGCTGGCTGATGGGACTAGATGGGGATGGGGGATATCTGGTCGACATGGACGGGTTGGACCGAAGGGTCTGTTTCCATGCTGGACATCAGTAACTCTAAGTGAAATAGGGTATCTGATCAACAGAAATGTGCAACTCAACCAACCTGACTGGTGAATTTACCAGTGCAAGTAATGAAATGGAAATGTGAATTTGACAGCATAATTTTGATTTAAAATCAAATACAGCAAGATTGCAAAAGGCAAATTTTACAAATTGTATCAAATGAAGAGTAACAGAAAGTAAAAGCAAGGTTTCCTCGATTGTCACATGTAGCAGAAATAAGATTGCGAAGAAGTCTTGATTAGAAGACAGCAACTTCCACACTTGCAGAAGTTCATTTTCGGTGCCAGAGACTTATTGGCAGCAATTAGCATATCACCTCACTGATAAGGGTACTTGCACTTGCAACAAGCCTCAACATTCTGTGACAAGTTTAGCTCACAGCAACTGCTTGTCATTCGATGTATTTCAACAGAGACAGAAAGAAAGACATTGCTTTCATGAAGTTAACTGTGGAATAGCACGACTTGAACACTACATTTTGGATACAGACATAAAGCTACATACTATAATACTTTAGCAATGAAAGATGCCAACAGTTTTTTTTTATTTCAAATAAATGTATTTTGACACTACAAAATATCCAGTCCCTCTGCTGCAAACAGATTCCACTCTGGAATCTGCAAGTCCATCTGTACACAAGTTGGAACACAATGTAGGACAGTGGATAGCAGTTATTCCTAAATTCAGGAAATGTTCATGTGTCAGGTCTTGAACATTAAACCCTCGTACGTAATCATGTTTGTAAGTACAAGTGCTCTCAAGTTGGATGTTTGTAAATCAGGGACTCCCCTGTAGTGCGACTGTATGAATATTGCGTCGTATTCAGTGTTATAATTGCATGGTGCCTTGGTGAGAGTGGGAACCAGTGCTGCAGTTGCAACAGGGTTCTGATGCTGCAATCAGAGACTGACAGCAAGGCAAGAGACATTTTGGCCCATCAAGTTCATACCAATCATTGAGCATCTATCTGCTCTAATCCCATTTTCCAGCACTTAACCTGTAGTCTTATATGCTCAGGTGTTTCAACTGCTCATCTAAATGTCTTGAGGATTCCCATCTCTACTACCTTTTCAGCAGTTCTAGATACCCAGCCTGCTGGATCCTTAAATCCTCTCTTAACCTTCTGCTCAGTACTTAAAACTGTGCTCCTGGCTATTAACACCGCTATCAAAGGGAAATTTTTCTCCCTACGACACTATTCAGAACTCAGCAAACCTCAATTAGCCTTTTATGCTTTAAGAAAAGTAACCCAGTCAATCTAGTTTCTCTTCATAGCAGAGTCTCTTCAGTCCAAGCAACATCCTGGCGAATCTCTCCCGCACTCTCTCCTTCTGATAGTATGGCAACCAAAACTGCACGTAGTACTCCAGCTTATTGCCTAAGTAATTTTATATAAAGCTCCACCATAACTTCCTTGTGCTCACATTCAATAATAGGCTTTGAATAAAGGCAAGTAAGCCATATACCTTAGCATATTTATGTATTTTAAGAATTAATGGACATACACACCAAGGCCTGGCTGACCTTCAGTACTTCCTGGAGTTGTACCATTCAGCATGTACTCCCTTGCCTTGTTAGTCCTCCCAAAATGCTTCACTTCACATGTTTCAGGATTAAATTGCATTTGGCCCTGTTCAGTCTATCTACATCGCCTGTAGTCCAAAGCTTTCCTCATCACTATTTACACAACCAATTATCTTATCATCTGTGAACTTACTGATTAAACCTCCTATATTTAGTTCTAGATCACCAATGTACAGAATAAACACTGCTCCTGCTCATGGGATTCCTGCACACTGCTAGTCCCAATCCACTTTTGCCAGATCCTATTTTATCTTGATTAAGATCAGCTTCCCTGCAAGAATGTTGTTCCAATTCCAGTTCAAGTATAACCAGTCAGACTTGTACAAGTCCTACATTCCTTACAAACAGACAATGATCCAAAAACTAAAGCCCTCCATCCAAGCCACATATTCATCTGTTCTCTCCACCTATTATTCCACTCACTAGCCTGTAGCAGTGCAGGCAATCCAGAAATTACAATCTTTTGAGGTCCAGCTTTTTAATGTTTCTTGCTCTCACTGTCCATCCTATCTAATCCTCTGATCATCTTGTATGCCTCTATTAAGTCACCTCTCAACCTTCTTCTCTCTAATGAAAACAGCCTCAAGTCCCTCAGCCTTTCCTCATTAGAGACTTTCCCTCCATACCAGGCAACATCCTGGTACAATTTCTCTGCATTCGTTCCAATACTTCCACGTCCTTCTTACAATGCGGTGACCAGAACTGTACGTAATATTCCAAGTGCAGCCACACCAGAGTTTTATACAGCTGCAACATGACCTCATGGCTCCAAAACTCAATCCCTCTACCAATAAAAGCTAGCACATCATGTCCTATCTGCCTATCTCCTTTTCCACCTATCCACTCCACCCTCTCCTCCCTGACCTATCACCTTCATCCCCTCCCCCACTCACCCATTGTACTCTATGCTACTTTCTCCCCACCCCCACCCTCCTCTAGCTTATCTCTCCACGCTTCAGGGTCTCTGCCTTTATTCCTGATGAAGGGCTTTTGCCCGAAACGTCGATTTCGCTGCTCCAACTGCTGTGCTCTTCCAGCACCACTAATCCAGAATCTGGTTTCCAGCATCTGCAGTCATTGTTTTTACCTTGCTTTCTTAACAACCCTATCAACCTGGGTGGCAACTTTCAGGGATGTATATACATGGACACCAAGATCTCTCTGCTCATCTACACTACCAAGAATCTTACCATTAATGGTGCTCTGTATTCCTGTTGCTCTTTCCAAAGTGAATCACCTCACACTTTTCCCTATTAAACTCCATTTGCAACCACTCAGCCCATGTCTACTCCTTATCTATGTCCCTCTGTAACCTGCAACATCCTTCGGCACGGTCTACAACTCAACCGACCTTCGTGTCATCCTCAAATTTACTACTAGTCTTCATCCAGGTCATTTATAAAAATAACAAACAGCAGTGGCCCCAAAACAGATCCTTGTGGTACATTACAACTAACTGAACTCCAGGATGAACATTTCCCATCAACCACCAGCTTCTGTCTACTTTGATCTAGTCACTTTCTAATCCAAACCACTAAATCACTCTCAATCCTATGCTTCCATATTTTCTGCAATAGCCTGCCATGGAGAACCTTATTAAACGCATTACAGGGCTTGTAGGTGCACAGAGTCGCCGGGCATTCCAGGACTGCGGGTGCACGGTGTGCCCATGGGTACTGGTGCTGCCATGGGTCGGTGCTGGTGCTGGGTAGAGGGAGAGTGGGGCGGAGTCACGGGCTGGCATTCGCAACTCGAGCGGCACCGCCACCACCGCCTCCTCCAATCAGAATCCTCAGCGTGTCCCCGCCGCCGCGAGACCGAACGCTGGAATCTCCCAGCGCGCGAGCCCAGCCCTCGCCTCCCGCCGATTGGCTGAGACCCGGCATGGCCGGCGCCGGGCGCTTCCTTGATTGGGCGATCACACTGTCAATCAGCACCAGTTCTTCCACAACCACCACTCCCCCCACCCCCGCCCAAACCAACGGCGAAGTGTAGGGCGCGGGTCCCCCTTCCCGACCGTTTATCAAGGGGCCTTCCCCTTCGCCCCCTCCGGGATAGAGTCGGAAGCAGCGCGAGTCCGTGTAACCGGCCGTTCATACCAGGCCGGTATTGAGAGCAGAACCCGCTCCCCACCGCCGGCTCGCGTCTCTCTCTCTCTCTCTCTCTCTCCCCCTCCCGCCAGCCACTGGCGGACGAGCAGCTTTGACCCGAGTTCGGTTTCAAACCCACCCGGTCCCGTTTCCTTCTCCTTCCCACCTGCCGCTCCCTTTCTCCCGTTTCACTTACCGGAGCCGGCCATCCAGAGCGCTGCCATCTTGGATCTCCACAGCAACCCCCAGGAGGACCCCGGAGGTGAGGCGTCCCGAGTCGGGCCAGCAATAAATTAGCGACCGCGACCCGGTCCGTCGATCACGAGCCGCGCCCGGCCGTTTTAATATAATAGAAGCTGCGACTCGAAACAGAAAATGTGACTCTTTAGGAAGGGGAAATAAAGGATCTCAGGCAATTCAACAGAACGACTGTCCTGCCTGAAGGACCCACTGGGTCACCGTGCCTCCTGCTGGTCTGTGGGCAGTACTGCAGCAGGAGAGGCGCTCAGTACAACCTTGTCCTCCTCATGGTGTAGCAATTCATAGTGAATGGGTAGAAGGATTCAAGAACAATGGAGTATGAAAGGTAATACGAGATTACAATCTGGGTTTAAAACAGGACGACTTCTTGTGGATCGTTTCAGAGAACATCTCTGGGACACCTGCACCCACCAATCCCACCACCCCATGGCTGAACACTTCAATGCCCCCCCTCCCACTCCATCAAGGACATGCAGGTCCTGGGCCTCTTCCAACGCCTGGAGGAGGAACGCCTCCTAGTCTGCCTTGGGACAGTACAACCACAGGGGATAGGATTTCAACAGCTTCCTCATTTCCCCACCCTCCCCATTATCCTAGTCCCAAGCCTCCAATTTAGCACCACCCTCGGATCCGTCCATCACTTTCCCCTCTGACCTATCGTCTTCTCCCTCACCTTCATCCACCTTTCACTTTCCCAGCTACCTCCTCCCAACCTCACCCTCTTCCAATTTATCTCTAAGCCCCAACCCACAAGCCTCATTCCTGATAAGGTCTTGTGCCTGAAACATTGATTTTCCTGTGCATAGGATGCTGCCTGACCACCTGTGCTTTTCCAGCACCACACTCTCAACTCTGATCTCCAGTATCTGCAATGTTCACTTTCTCCTTAAAACAGAACAAGTCACTTGGGTAAAGCAAAGGCAGTGAGTGTGAAAACGGTAACAGGACACCAGTGCCTTGAGTTTCATTGTCAAGATAGAACAGTTGAGGATGCAATCTTCAAGTCTCCCTTGATGCCGGTGTTGGGCTAGTGTGGACAAAGTCAGAAGTCACACATCAACAGGTCTCGGTCCAACTGGTTTATTTGAAATCACAAGCTTTCAGAGCACTGCCCCTTTGTCGGATGAATTTGTGGACAGGGAAATCAAAAAGTTGCACAAATGATGTGAGTGGATGGTCGACAGGCTGAATATTAAGTCTCTGTAGGTGATCAAAAATGTCAGACGGTGAGAGTAAAGTGTCAGCAGTTGCAATAGCAGGTGAAGGGATGACGTATAATCCAATTAGAATAAAAAGTGTGGCATTGGAAAAGTAGATGAGGTTAGCGAGTTTTGAGAAGATTTGTAGCTCAGGTTGAGATTTTGTATGTAGGTTTACTCACTGAGCTGGAAGATTTGTTTTCAGACATTTTGTCACCATAGTAGGTAACATCTTCAGTGAGCCTCCAAATAAAGCAGTGGTGGTATAGCCTGCTTTCTACTTGCATGTCTCAGAGATGTACAGCATGGAAACAGACCCTTTGGTCCAACTCGCCCATGCTGACCAGATATCCCAACCCAATCTAGTCCAACCTGCCAGCATCTGGCCCATATCCCTCCAAACCCTTCTTATTCATATACTCATCCAGATGCCTTTTAATCCTAGGACAAGCCAAACAGAAACCCGCACGAGAATTCCTAGAAGCATAGCTTTCCAACCAGAACTCATTCAACAAACACATTGACTTGCATCCCATTTACACCCCTGAGAAAAAAACAGGAAATGACATCACCATAGAAATGATGTCATCATAGGAAATGACATCACCAACCCCAAAAAACCCAAACATATAAATAGACAGCGGGCTGCACCACCAGTGCTTCATTCAGAGGCTCACTGAAGTTGTTATTTAGTATGGTGATGAAACATCTGAAAACAAACCTTCAAGCTCAGCGGGCAAACTCACAACCAGAGTAGATAGGGTATTTGGATGTGCAGGAAAATCTCTGGACATGAAAAGACCCTTTTGGGGCCTTGTGCAGGAAATTTGCATCTAATCTGCTGTGTCCGTTACCTTCGATTTGGACTCCTCTACATTGGGGTGACTGAACATCAACTTGCAGAACGTTTCAGGGAACATCTCTGGGACACACACACTAACCCAACCCAACCCACCACTCCTCCCACCTCCCCCACCACCGACCACTTCAACTCCCCTCCCACTCCACCAAGGTAATGCAAGTCCTGGGCTGCCTCCACTGTCAAATCCAAGACACTTGCTGAGCGGAGGAAGAACGCCTGATCTTCTGCCTTGGGACTCTTCTAATACACGGCATCAACATTGACCAGTTTTTTCCAAATCTTTCCCTCCTCCACCTCATCCCAGATCCAACCTCCCAACGTGGCACCGCGCTCTTGACCTGTCCCTCTTCCTTTCCACCTATCCGTTCCACCCTCCCTGCTGAACTATCACAATCACCACCCCGCCCCTTCACCTGCACCTACCTATCACCTTCCCAGTTACCTTGCCAATTTCCCCCTCCCCACCCCCAGCCCTACTATTTATCCGTAGATCCCCTTCCCTCCACATGTTCTTGATGAAGGACTTATGCCCAAAACACTGACTCTTCTGCTCCTCAGATGCTGTCTGACCTGCTGTGCATTTCCAGCGCCACACTTTTTGACTCTGACTCTCCAGCGTCTGTAGTTCTCACTTTCTCCTATAATCCAATTAATTGAGGCAGAGGGATAATTACAAAACAAAAATAATGTGGTGCTGGACACAAACCAAATGACTGGAATAACATGATAGGTATAAGAGCCACATGGGAAGGGTCTAACCAAAGTAACCAGTAATCCAAAACTGTACTAACTAATTATGGTAGAGAGCTCATAACAAGTAATCAAGTTGACGATATCAAAACCAGACAGCAAGGAAGATTTTTTTTTCTCTTTATTTTTTTTCCCCAGCACCCATGTTGTGTGTGTGCAGGTGTGAGACACAAGGTGCACAAATTTTTATTCAGTTTCCACCACAAGGAAGAAAAGAAACACCCAAGTGGCCAATGACAAGCAGTGCCCTTGACATCAAAAGGCAATACAGAGCAGTATGGTGTGGTTACATGTAGCCCTCCATGAACTCAAGATCACCGTTGATGCCATCTTCATGGGTATGGAAGTTGGCTATCAGTTTCTACTTAGCGACTCTGCATTGTTGTGTATTTTGAAGACCGCCTTGGAGGACGCTTACCTAAAGATTGGAGGCTGAATGTCCCTGACCGCTGAAGTGTTCCCCAACTGGGAGGGAGCATCCCTGTCTGGCGATTGTTATGTGGTGTGCATTCATCCGTTGTCGTAATGTCTGCATGGCCTCGGCAATATACCAAGTCTCGAGCCTGCAGCGTATGAGGTAGACAACATTGGCCGAGTCACATGTGTATCTGCCATGTATGTGGTGGGTAGTGTTCCCACATGTGATGGTAGTGTCCATGTTGATAATCAGGTGTGTCTTGCAGAGATTATCATGGCAGGGATGTGTGGTGTTTACTACCATCACACATAGGAACATCAACAATACAGCTGATTAGTTATTAATTATAATTATTAATATTATTTATTAAAAAGACATAAAAATGTGATCCTTACAAAATAAATATGTTTAATCTAACAGCTATTATAGTAATTAAGTTGCAGAGTGACTGATCATGGCATTTAAATATTTCAGGAGTACTGTCCTTTCAGAGAGATCAAAGTAGGACAGCTGTCAGGTAAAAATTGGATTAAAACAGTATAGAAAGGAATTGTGCTCAGAATATCAAGACATAGAATAGGGTTTACAACATAGGTCTGGCAACATTTATGGAGAGAAAGCAGACCTATTGTCTCAACAGATGCTTCCAGACCTACTGCATTTCTTCAGCAATTGTTTTTGTTTCAGCCTTTGAGCACTCAGTTCTTTGTTTTAAAAGATAATATCAGTTTGGATAAAACTGAAAGAAAGCAGAAGAATAATACTAAGAGTAGTCCCTAGGTTCCTTTGCAGCAGTGAGGTGCCAGGCAGAATATAATTCAAAATTAGAAAAGCATGTAACAATGGGGATGCAGAAATTATTGGAGAAAACAAACAAACAAATGCTGGAAAAGCTCAGCAGGTCTGGAGAGGGATCAGAGTTAACATTTTGGCCCAGTGACCCTACCTGAGAATTGATGGTAGCTAGGAAAATGTCGGTTTATATGCAGAAGATAGGATAGGTGGGGGGGAGGGGGTAAGGAGCAAATGATAGGTTGGCGTAGAGCCCAAGAAGAGAGAACAATCAGACAGAGAAAGCAGTGGATAACGATCTGGCAGGGAGGGTGAATAGCTGTGGATGGATACTGTTAGTGGCTAACAATGGGTTGTGTGTAATACTGGGCTATGTGATAACAGGGTTTGGTGTGTGGTGATTGGGGTAAGGACATGGAGAGCTCAAGCCCTAAAGTCATTGAATTCAATATAGAGTCCAAAAGGCTGCAGGGTCCTCAAATGGAAAATGAGATTATGGAGTTATCAAGGGTTATGGAGATAAGGTAGGAACAGGATACTGATTAAGGATGATCAGCCATGATCATATTGAATGGTGGTGCAGGCTTGAAGGGCAGAATGGCCTACTCCTGCACCTATTGTCTATTGAGATGATGTTCTTCCAGTATGTGCTGAGCTTCACTGGTGCACTGCAGCAAGCCTGAGACAGAGATGTTGCCCAGTGTGTTAAAGTGGCAGGCAACTGGAAGCACAGGGTCTTTTTTGTAGGCAGAATGTAGGTGTTCTGTGAAGTGGTTACCCAGTCTTCACTTTAGCCCTTGAATACTCAAGGAGGAAGTAAACGGACAAGTGTTACACCTTCTCTAGTTGCAAAGGAAGGTGCCATGAAGCTGTGGGAGTAGGGAGAATGGAGTGTTGGGAGTGAAGGAAGAATGCACCAGGGTGTCTCAGAGAGAATGATGATCCCTCTGGAAGGTTGACAGTGGAGAGGAAAGATGTATGAGCCTGGTCGTGGCATCACAAAGAGCAGTACAGCACAGGAATAGGCCCTTCAGTCCTCTGAGCCTGTGCCAACATGCTTTGCCTTCTATATTAAAACTGAACTGTCTTCACTTAAAGGATCTGTATCCCTCTATTCCTTCCCTATTCACATATTGGTCCAGGTGCTTCTTGAAAGCTGCTATTGTGTCTGCTTTTATCACTTCCTCTGGCAGCGTGTTCCAGGCATTCAGTACCCTTTGGGTGAAAAACTTGTCTCGCACATCTCTCTTAAATCACAGCCCCCCCACACACCTTGAGCTTGTGTCCCCTAGCAATTGACCCCTCCACCCTGGGGAAGAGCCTCATACTTTCCACTCTATCTATGCCATTCACAATCTTATAAACCTCCTGCATTCCAGTGAAAACAAACTCAGTCTATCCAACTTTACTTCATAGCTAAAATCCCCTATACCAGGCAATATCCTGGTAAACCTTTTCAATAACCTCTCCAAAGCATCCACATTCTTCTAGTGGTGCGGTGACTTCACTGAAGGTGGTGGAAATGGTGGCTAATGATCCTCTGGATGAGGACACAGGTGGAATTGTCAGTGAGGACAAGGGTGATCCCATCGCTGTTGTGGGAGGGAAGAGACAAAGGTGAGGATCGAAGTGTGGGAGATGCGTTTGACCTGTCTGAGGACCTTGTCAACAGCAGTGCTGGGGTAGAAATTGTGGGGCCTGTAATTCTACAGACTGGACAAAATAAGTTTTCAATAATTGTGTGGAGGATGACATTGTGACAGCATTGTAGATACAGCTCCCTCTCCACCTTCTCAACACCCATCCATTGAATGCCCACCCCCATCTACCATGTCTTGTTTAAAAGGGTTTTGAAAGAGTTAATGTGAAGTCGAATTAAAGTCCACCCAGTCCAATGATATCAGAAAAGACAACCTAATTTCTACTATTCATGCCCACCATGGGCACCAATTTTGTAGCTATATCTTTCCTCTCCTACAATTAGCATGTCCTTTGTCTTTTGCTGTGGGCACCCTCACCATCTGATCAATTTGCTTCTTCTCTTCCTTCGTCAACATCATTAAAAATGTTATCTTCCAGCCTGTGCAGTTCTGATTAAATGTCTATCAGATTCAAAAATATTAACACTGTTTCGCTTCTTGACTGACGCTGCCAAACCTGCTCCGTTTCTCTAGGACTGCCTGTTTTTGTGCTGGAAAAGATTTCTGACTGGTTCGCAAATCAACAAGAATAAATAAGACTAATTATAATTATAATTGTCTAAAGCCTTAAAGAGACCACACTGAGTACCATATCTGGTTTCACACACTTTGTCCAAGAAAGATATGTCTTTATTAGAGGAAGTGCAACAAATGTGTATTGGACTTGCATTTAGGATGAAAAGATTGCTCTGAGAGAAGGGATTGAATGAAGATTCATAAACAAAAAACAGAAATTGCTGGAAAACTCAGCACATCTAGAAGCATCTGTGGAGAAATCAGAATTAACATTTCGGGTCTGGTGACACCTCAGGACTTGATTAGGTTTTCCAGCAATTTCTGTTTTTGTTTCTGATTTCCAGCATTGGCAGTTCTTTTAATTTTTTTTTAATAAAGATTCATTTTCCTTCAAGTTTGAAAGGGTGCAACAGGGACTATAATCTCAGAATAAGGGATTGGTCATTTTGGACTGAGGGAAGGAGAAATTTCTACACTCAAGGGCATGTGAATCTTTAGGAATTTCTTAGCCCATAGAGCTGTGGATGCTCAGTTAATGGCTACATTCAAGCCAGAGATCCACACTTCATTGGATATTAAACATGATTCGGAGATGCCGGTGTTGGACTGGGGTGTACAAAGTTAAAAATCACACAACACCAGGTTATAGTCCAACAGGTTTAATTGGAAGCACACTAGCTTTCGGAGCAACGCTCCTTCATCAGATGATTGCTGATTAAGGAGCGTCGCTCCGAAAGCTAGTGTGCTTCCAATTAAACCTGTTGGACTATAACCTGGTGTTGTGTGATTTTTAACTTTGGATATTAAAGGCAACCAAGGGGTATGGGGGAAGATTGGGAACCAGGGAAATTGAAATTGAAGATCAACTTTGATTTTCTTGAATGATGAAACAGAGTCAAGTAGCCAAATGGCCTACTACTGCTATTTTTTTCAATGCTTTACACAAGGAACTCAATGTGCCTGCACTGGAATCCCAAACTGATTCCTTCTCGTGCTCCTGTATCTTCCAATTCAACAACCAGTTTCCCTTAATAATATAGTGGATTTTACATTAACTCTTCCCTACATTAACTTGTCCAAGAGCAACTTCTGACCAGTTATTACAAAAAGACAAGGGTTTTGAAAGAGTTAATGTGAAGTCGAATTAAAGTCCACCCAGTCCAATGATGTCACATAGTCTTATGTTGGGAATCAGGAAGTTGAGCACAAAGTCCTGATGGAGACAGATGCATCGACTCTTAACTAGTTTTAATTAGAGAATCAGGAGCTCATGTCACAGCTCAAATCACTATGTTTATTCATGTTTTAAGAATTTAATGACACTGTCACTAAAATCCCAATCGTGGAAAAATAAAAGAGAGACTGACATTTACATGGCATATTTTGTAACTTCAAGAAGTTTTGTGGTGCTTCATAGCCCAGTGCTTACTTCTGTTATAGAGAGACTACTGTTATTACATCAGAAGGTAGGAGAGGCAAGTAAATTGAGTTAGCACACCTTCACCTCTCCACTAAAATTAAGTTCAAGGTAGGAAGGTCCAATGTTGATATTGTTCCCCGACTACCAACTGAGGTAGTAAGTAGTCAGTTAAGGGCATGAGCCTCTGTTGGGATTCACCCAGCAGCAAGTGAGTCTATCTCTATGCAGTATCCCTGACAGATACTCCCCCATGAGTTGCTTTGTCATTTGTGGGGCTCCTCAAATAAAAGCACCTGATTAACATCAGGCAGGGGTTAGCTTACAGACAATCCCCTTTTTTGGCCTTTTGCCCTGCATCCCATATTTTTATCACCAGTAAATTAAAGTTTTTGAATAACTTGGAGAATTCATTACTTATTTAATGCTCCACTATTGGTCTTGCAGTTTGCTCACAACAGTGTCTAGGAAAATGAGCCTGAATTCCTGGACACTGAAGGACAGTTTTGGAGCACAGGCAACAATATGTACATTTCAGCCTGAAATGATGCATTCAAAATGTATCCACCTTGTTAGCTGCTTCCTGCTTCAAAGTGGAGCATTGTGCCTTACTGCCTTTTGACAAATGATCTGTGGAATTACACAACCTAACAAGACAATCTGAATACACTCGATCTCTGCCAACAGACTGGAGTAATATTGCTACTTTAAGTTCTTTCTGCCATCAATGCGAAAGGTTTGTTTAATGAGATTTCATGACTGGGAAAATACAGTTGCGTTTATGCTGTTCAAAGCCATTTTCACATAAGCAGGTTCAATTAATGTTTTGTCCTTAGTCATCGGCAGAAAGTCATGAATGACAGGATTGAAAGGGTTTTACAAGACGTTTCACCATCCATTATGCAACGCACAAAAATATTCTCATTCAGTGAATGATTTCAAGATTGTTGTATAATGAAGTGGTTCAAATGATTTAAACAGGAGTGCACTCTGTACGCAGTTTACATCCAACATTTAAATGCCTATCTTTAGAGAACAGTGGTAGGCAAGGCAAAATTGGGTTCATGAGTGCCTGTTACTTGGGCACTGCTTAGACAATCCCTCTCCTGAAAAGGGGAGTCACTTCCATGGAACTTAATGTTTCAAATGTATCCATGCTGTCCATTATTTGAGGTCCAACTTATCCCTGACCCTAACCAGGGTGACAGTTACTGCATCTGCAGCATTTCAACATGTCACTGATCTCCATTCGGTTGATCTGCAGTAGAGACATAGGTGTGGTATGGCACTGGTCTAGGAAAGGGATGAGGGTGGTGGCAAAAGTGGACATGAAAGAACTCAAATCAGATTACTCCAACTTCTCTCTTATTGTCTCCCTGACACCTACTTCAGCCAATACTTGATGTGCTGCCTCATCCCTTAATCCTGCCCTTCTCCAGATTTAGATGTAGAAATTGTTGGGGTCCTGAGTACAGTCCTGCAGTAAGAATGCATTTGCCTTCAAGTTTCCATAAGACATAGGAGCAGAAATTAGGTCATTCAGCCCATCGACTCCGCTCTGTCATTTGATCTTAGCTGATAGATTTTTCAGCCCCATTTTACCACTCCCCCCTCTCCCCCCCAATAACCTTTGATCCTCTTGGCAATCAGGAACTTATCCAATTCTGTTTTAAATATACTCATAATGACCTGGCCTGCACAGCCATCAGTGGTAAAAACAATGACTGTAGATGCTGGAAACCAGAGTCTAGATTAGAATGGTGCTGGAAAAGCACAGCAGTTCAGGCAGCATCCGAGAAGCAGTAAAATCGACATTTCAGGCAAAAGCCCTTCATCAGGAATACAGCATCAGTGGCAATGAATTCTACAGATTCAACACTCGGGCTGAAGAAGTTTCTCCTTATCTCCATTTTTAAAAATTTTCGCTTTACTCTAAGGCCATGCCCTCAGGTCCTAGTTTCTCCTGCTAGTGGAAACAGCTTCCAAACATCCACTCTGTCCAGGCTATTTCCTAATATTGAGAGCTGAAAATGTGTTGCTGGAAAAGCACAGCAAGTCAGGCAGCATCCAAAGAGCAGGAGAATCGACGTTTCGGGCATGAGCCCTTCTTCAGGCTCATGCCCGAAACGTCGATTCTCCTGCTCCTTGGATGCTGCCTGACCTGCTGCGCTTTTCCAGCAACACATTTTCAGCTCTGATCTCCAGCATCTGCAGTCCTCACTTTCTCCTATTTCCTAATATTAAAGGGTCAAGTGGCTGTATTGCAAAGGCAGTTTGTAAATTAATAATCATCAGAAATTTGCCAAGTTTCATGTCCCAGGAACTAACAAGGCTTTCTACTGAACTTTTAAAACTAGCTGTGAGTTGAAATAATTCGAACAGTGACATCATCATGAGGGATTAACTTCATGAATACACTAACCAAGGGTGTATCTCGAGCAATCAGACCTGAGAATGGTGTGTGTTTGTTCAAATTTAAGTGTCTTTCCTGACCACTGAACTGTGACCAAGTTATTAATAGAGCTTACAACATGACAGGCATGTTTCCATTGTGACTGCATTGGCACATCCCTTGGATATGTTCTTTCAGAAGGTCAAATTCGCACCCACCTGATGATAATGATAACCTCTGAAATTTCCTGGCTAAAACATCCTTGCATGATAACAGACTATTCATGGACTCAGAATATCGAAGCAATCAAAGTATGTACTGTGTGGATTTGCAGAGTCACTCAAGATTAACACGTTGTATTGAAAAGAAGGGGTTACATCAATTATTGTCATATTTATGATCATTGCACTATAAGATGTGTGCATTCAGTTAATATGAGATTTGAGTGCACAGAAGGCCCAAAGATCATGAAGCAGGGATTTCTTTTATTCTGTTGCTATCAGATAACTACAAACATGAAGGGAAAGTAAGGTTAAGCAAGAAAGTACCTACATGGAAAGAAGCCTGTGGTTTACACTGCACCAAGGAACCCTTTTTCTGTCTCCTCCTTCTTCCCAAGAGCCTCTTTTCCCCCAAAGACACCTTTTTTTTCTGTCTGATGAATGTCCTGGTACAACCACTTGACCATCCCTGCTTGGCACCCTCCCTCACCTGAAGCTGGAGGTCTGGTACTTTGGGGGCAGATGGAAAACTTGCAGGGTGACTGGGTTATGAGGATAATACAGGAAGGTGGACCAGAGGGATGTCCTACTGAATGGCAGCATAGGCTCAAGAGGCCGAAAAGCATACCCTTGTTCATATTTCTTCTGGCCTTTCTTCAAGCAGACTCAATCATCCATGCAGTTAGGTTTGGTGATCATCATAATGAGTACTGTTTGAAATTAAAGTGAGTTCAAGGGAACAGTGTCAATGCTGTTTGGAATTCAAATTAATAATGTACCAATATTTTAACCTTTTTCATTGTGGAATAAATAGTTGAAAGAACATGACTATTTTATCCCATACTCAGGTCACACTCTAAAGTCAATGTGTTGGAGGAAAGATGCAGGTTTAACGGACTCCAAAACATGACCAGAAATTGTTGGACAAAGGTATCTCACCGCTCAGGACAAAGACTGTGCAGCTTGACTTTACCTCTGCCCAAACTACGCAGGGTGCAGCAGGTTGAATCAGTTAAAAAGCATAAGTTCAAGAAATTCATGAAGTATGCAGGTGGTTGACAAACTATTATTAATTAAAGGGAAACTTAAACGCATAACATCGTAAAAAATTTAATGCTTTTCACCACTTCCACTTTTTGCCTGTTGCTGCATTTCCAGGGGTAATTTGCCCTTTCACTTGTTTCATGATGAATGTGAGAGCATGGCCAGATGAATTGAGCAAATGTGTAATGTGTAGATGACTGGACAAAGAACTGTTGATGAGCAATAAGGGGTTAGAGATAATGAGCAAAGACTATAGGATTTCATTTGTCATGTATCACACCAGGTGTACGTTCATGATATTTGTGCATCCCTAATGTATGCTGGCAACAATGTAAGTAGATAGCCCAGCAATGAATAGCCCACCTTGATCCTACTCCTCTTCTACCTAAACAAAAGATGAGTAAAGTTCTGTCATATCACCCAGCTACAATCTTTGCTGCCGTGAAATGGCGGGTGAGGCCTCAATATATGTCTGTCATTCTGGAACCACAGACTGGTTAATACAGAAGGGTACCTCTAGACCCATGCAAAACTCAAGATACCTCTTTGACATTCTGAAGGTTCTCTCTATGATGGAGCGAGTGGTCATGTGCCTCATTGTAGTGTGCCTGCATACCATGGATGGGGTTGCTCACATGACGTGAGATACGTTTGAGGAGAAAATGCTTGTCTCCTACAAAGTAGCCCTTAAAATCTGTTTCCTGGAATTGAAAGCATTGAACTCTCCCAAAATGAATGTGTTCTGACAGCTCCCAGGGCGTTTGTTTGCACACCCAAAGGAACCTCTGTGCATTGATAAATGGTGAATCCCTGAAGTTAATAAACTCCCTTGTCAGCTGTGGTTCTATTAGGATTGTCATATGTGAGTGCCTGTGGGAATCCAGGCAAAGAGGTGAATCTGAATGTGTGCTCATGCCTGACTATTGTTATCACAGTGAAAATTTACATATCTTCCAGCCCTAGAAAACAATTCATCAGTCACCTACATTATGCACTTATGTGCAGTGGACAGTAAAAATGTTGAGCTGTGTCCAGCAGTGCCTTGGAAGATCCATTAGTAAAAGGTCAAAAGTAATAATCACTTTCATAGTTGCTATTGATATTCATAAACCAGGTTCAGTAGGCAGTGGGTCTTTGCCAAGGAGGCTGCAGAGCTATCACTATCTGACTTGACATCCTTAGCATGCAGATACCTTTATCTTTGGAGAGACCAGGAAGTTAAAATGTTCATCTGTAAATACTCAAACATGAGCGTTCTCTCCAGCAGGTTTGGACCCTGTGCTATGCATATACTGATCCCACCACAGCACATTGTCACTGTCATGAATGGTGTATTCTGTTGTGTTGCTTAACATGTTTAATGCACTCATTTATACTGATTAGTGCATCATGAAAAGAAGCTCTATCTCTGTCAGGCATCTGCCAGAGACATCTGAAGCACCACTTGTAACAAAGGAGCATTTATTCAAATGGGTCAATAAGAAATTTAAATACTTAATAGTGCAGCTGGTCAATTCTGTTTCCCTGATATTCAACGCAAGCTCCAGGAAACCTATGCTGGATTCAGTAAAGTCACAATAAAGTTGGTATGAATTTTCAAAGGCCTAATTAACAATATTTCAAGAACAATAATTCACTAATATCACCTCTATCTGAAATAACCTCCCACTGGTATCCAAATACACCCCTAAATTGGAATAAGCATGTTGGAGCCAGATTACACTGTCATTAAAAAAAAATTAAGGTTTGCTTCACTTTGTGTGTGAAATGATATGTAGGTGATGTAGGAGAAGATTGCAAAAGAGCCCAAAAATGCATCGTCAAAGATAGCAAACAGTAATGGCACTTCCAACAAACTGTTTCCTTTTCCAGAGACAAGCATCTGTGAGGTTTTGTACTACAACTGCAAAGATCAATGAATTTCATTCTCGCAGCTTTTTCATCATTGAAGCTACACAGAAACATTACAACTACATATCTTTATCTTATCATTTTTGGATGTGACTATGTTTGGACAATGGTAACAAATTGATGTCACCTATTCTTTCCCCCTAATCCACATTGGCCCACTAATAAAACCACTCTTTTGTGCTATTACTGAATTCCTTGGCTTTTTTGCCATTTGTGTATTATTTATTTGCAATATGTTCATTGTTTTTAATTAAAGTCAGCATTAATTTTATATTATTGCTGAGGTTGTATCCATTTCCATCTTTTCACCCAACTCAATTTTGTAATTTCAGAGCTTGCATCTGTGATCACACAGCTCCTCCCACTTTGATATCAACTGTAAATTTAACACTAGGTTTCACATCCTTGAAGTCAAGACTTCATATAAACAGCAATATCCAGTTCTCTGGTTCTCCATTCAATATTCCCACACTCACACACTTCCTGCAACCCTTCAATATATTTGCACTCATGTCAGGTTTAACCCTGAAACTCAACAGCGTAATGATTTAAGGAGCATCCTTTCAGGTGAAACTTTGTCAAACATCATTTGGAAATCTAGACACAGCATGTTATGGGACTTCACACTATGCACTTGGTTGAAGGATTTGCCTACCCAGGATTTCATTGATTTTTACTTCATAATACTGATGTCCACTAAATGTTCAGTCCCAGTAATTGATTGTATTATTTAAATTTAAAAGGATAAACCAGGGAGCAAAGAAATAAAACTATTTGTTACAAAATTATGGCAGATATGTTTGAATTATACTCTTAATTGAAATTTACTTTGCAGAACTCATTGCTTCCACTCATGCACAACCGATGATTTGCATTTAATTCAGATTTGCGCAATTAAATTTGTATGAAACTAAGTGATGATGGATGATTGAACAACAGACACAGATATCTCTTGAGTTTAGTATAGATACTTAAACACAGTCAAAAGCCAGATAGGCTTTTGATCGTTTATTTCATGGACTGATAAATCCAATTACTTAATTATTGCCTTTATTTTTGCAAAGAAAGAGAATTTCTGTGCTGCTCAAATGCTGTATAATGGAACATGAGATCACAGTCTTGATACTGATACAGGAGAAAGTGAGGACTGCAGATGCTGGAGATCAGAGCTGAAAATGTGTTGCTGGAAAAGCGCAGCAGGTCAGGCAGCATCCAAGGAACAGGAGAATTGATGTTTCGGGCATAAGCCCTTCTTCAGGAAGCCCTGAAGAAGGGCTTATGCCCGAAACGTCGATTCTCCTGTTCCTTGGATGCTGCCTGATCTGCTGCGCTTTTCCAGCAACACATTTTCAGCTTTGATATTGATACAATCAATTACTCCTGGGCCTGTAGAAACATGTTCTAAACACTAGGCAACAGTCTTTTTCCTGAAAACGTATTGACGGGATGTGAGCTTTGCTGGCGAGGTTACCATTTGTTGCCAATCCCTCATTATCCTTGAGAAGGTGCAAGTGCACTGACTTCTTGAACTGCCACAGTCCTTGTGGTGCAGGTACTCCCACAGTACTCTAGGTCTTTGACTCATTCCCTAGTCAGGATAATGTTTGATCTGTAGGTGCTGGTGTTCAATGTGCCTTTCTCCTTAGCCAATAGGAAAATGGGTTCTCAGTCAGGGTCAAGATAAGATGAAGCTAAAGACAGGTAGTGAGTGAGACTTGGTGGTTAAATAGTGAAAAAAATTGGGTTATATGTGTGACAGAGTGTCAATGTTTGTCCAGCTGCTTAATAGCCTTTCAAAGATAATGTGGGTGCAAGAGACGTCAGCCTTTCAGACGATAGTCCATTGAGTGGCAAGTTATTCTGGAAATGGTGCATTGTAAGATGGGGCTAGAATTCAATGTGTTGAATGCCATAGGGGCACTATAGATGGTTAATGTGGTACATTTTGCAAAGATACAGCAAGAAATCTCACTGGACCTTGTGGCTAAAATCCCTCCAAAAACCTTGATGCAGGTTTTAAAAACTGTAAGACTTAACCCAAAGCTTTTGTCATGCTAAAAGAACATTGACATTTTTGTCATTTTGAAAAGTAAAACCTCTCCTGAGCCAAACTTGGGAGTTCCATAGTAGTATCCAACAAGTTCCACCAAATTTAGGATGGTGGCTTTTAACTGAAATATTACAGCTCTCATAAAATGAATGATTTCCAAACATTACTAGTTGCAGGAAATTGCACAATGCACTTGCTCAAAGAACAGAGAGCAACTTTCAGATTCCCATTTGAACACTGCACATATTCAAATACCAGAAGGTAGAGTCAACAGTATTCACTCTGGACAGAGTAAGAAGAATGAGGATAATTTATTGGTCATAGTCTGTTGGTGGAAAAAAATATTGTCATGGGGTGATTTGGTAGAATTTTGTGTAAAAATATTTTTGGATATAATAAAAAAGGATGAGTGCAGTGTTCAATTGTTATAGGTTTAATAATGTAAATCCAATTACTACTGATGCTCGATTGGTGTGGACTCAGAAAAAAATAGGGAACAGAGCAGTAGAAAGAGCTGCAAGCCAGTGCTGTGACCATGGAGTCAATATTTTAAAGTATTTGAATAAACTTGTAACACCTATCAAAACCTATATCATCTCCACATAGATCAGAGATATAAAATATTCCGCAAGAAGGAAGATTTTATCATGAACACAGTTACAGAGGATGTTATTTGTGATAAAGTCAAGGATTGTTAGATATCATGGAAATCCTGATTTGAAGGATTTCTATACATACTTTACACTGCATAGTACATCTGAATCTGACCTCAAAGAGTAGCCCTGTGATACCAAATAAATTTTCCGTTTCTCACTTGCTTCCCTTTTGAAAGAACTACCTTACCTTTGCCTTAACAACTGACTTTTCAACAAGCTATTCATTTTAACCAGAGATCATACGTCTATTTCACTGGCTTTTGGCCAGTTCTTGGCTGATTATTGGCAACTTTGTATTCATTTGGTATTGAATGCTTTAAGTGACCAATTAGAAGTGAACTGATGAGAATAATTTTGGTAGCTGCAAAATTACTTGAGCCTCAAAATACAATGATGCACTGCCAACAAGGCGAAGAGCAATGAGTAGTCACTACAAAAAGAAGTTAATGTAAGCAGAGACAAAAGAATCATAATGAATATTGAATAACTAAGAATCACAATTTAGCAATACTGACTACAAATATTAATACAAAATCCAATTCAAATGCTACAAAGTAATAAGTGGCCAGAGTTGCTGCATTTAAATGTGCAGTAGATAAAACAGTTTGCAAACAGGCATGAGCAAGGATATTCTGTAAAAGAGGGACAATTGACATAAACATATTTAACCCACTCACCTATGGTAAGCCTTCACAATAATTGGAATTGTTCTGCCTAATACAAATTTTAAAAGCTTACACGGAAGACGCAGGAAATTAGACATGAGGAACGTTGATCAGCCATGATCCTGTTGAATGGTGGAACAGGCTCAAGAGGTTGAATCGCTTACTCCTGTTCCTATTTCTTATCTTGTTAAACTTCTTTCCTCCTGTTCTGTGTGGTTCTCTTGCAGCATTCTGTCTGGTCTTGCCATGAAATGACAGGCTTAATTTGTGGGGTCCTAGAATAGCATCATCATCTCTTTCAACAACAGTTTCCTTTGTCTACATCATTGCCTTGCAATTTCTTAGAGTCATAGTAATGTAGAGCACGGTGCAACTTGTCCATGCTGACCAGATATTTTAACCTAATCCAGTCCCATCTGCCAGCGCTTGGTCTATATCCCTCTAAACCCTTCCTATTCATACCCCATCCAGATGCCTTTTAAATGCTGTAATTGTACCAGCCTCCACCACTTTCTCTGGCAGCTCATTCCATACACGCATCACCCTATGTGTGAAAACGTTGTCCCTTAAGTCCCTTTTATATCTTACCCCTCTCACTCTAAACCTATGCCCTATATTCTGGACTCCTCCACCTCAAAATAGTTGTGTTGGAATGATGCTGTGATACCAGAAAGATATTAAAAACAGGCACAGAGGTGATTGTTCATGAATGGACGGTCCACATAGTTGATCTTGGTATTATAACCAAAACTGTTACTTGTTTGCAGTTGCATCTACAAAAATGTAAAAAGCAATACTTATTTTCTAATATAAAACCATCAGTTCAATGCCTCAGATCAGACTTGGAAGAGCGTGAATCTAGATGGCAGTGATTACGACCCCATGGCAAGGATATCCGACAGATACGCCAGTTAAACAATGGCAACTTTTATCATTCTTAAAGGACACCTTCCATTTCTGAAAGAATACAAGACCTTCCCCAGAGGTGTCCTGTGAACTTATCCAAAAGGGTACCGAATCAATCCAAGCAACTCTGCAAAGTTTAGATTGGTCAGGTCTAGTCTGCACATGCTACATTCCCCACTCAGGTCTAACCAAAACCAGACGTGACTGGAAGCTGCTAGCCTTTGGGTTTGGGCAGTTGCCTCCATGAAACACCTCTGTGCAAAATACCACCAAATGCATGATGTAAAGTTATGGCCATATTCAAGGTCAAGACTTTCAGATTCTGGCCTCTGACAGCATTTTCACACTGATGTTTTAGGCTGTCTGTCGTTCTGAAAATTCAAGTCACATTGTTCATCCACTTATAAGTCATAACTCCAAGTTACCTTCTGAGTAAAATTCAACGTTTATGACGAGTTTAGGTAAATTCTCTAGGAATTAGATATGAACATGGCTATATACTGATTTGAATCTTCATAGAAACCCTGCAGTGCAGAACGAGGTCATTAGGCCCATCAAGTCCACACCAACCTTCCCAGCACACTCACCGTATCTCTGTAACCCCATATTTACCGGCGAATTCACCGAAACTGTAATTCCCTAGACACAATGGGCCAATTTGGCTTGGCCAATCCACCTAACATACACACTTGGACTGTGGGAGAAAACCAGAGCACTGAAAGGAAACCCACACAGACACAGGGAAAACAAGCAAACTCCAGACAGTCATCCAAGGCTGGAATCGAACCCGTGTCCCTTGCACTGTGAGGCAGCAGTTAAAAGAAGACTTTAACCTGCCTTTACTTATGAGGAATATACTGCCCAGGCCTTATCAACAGAGGGAAAAACAGTCAGTAGGAGCATCTTAAACTGTACAAGGAGTTATCAGATAAATTGCTCGTACATAAAGTTGACAAGGCACCAGCACTGCATTTGGTTATCCAAGGGTATTGATGAAGTTAGAATAGACATTGTAGAGGCATTGGCTATAATCTTTCAGTCTTTCCTAGACTCAGAGTAAGTGCCAGAGGACTGAAGAATTGAAAGCACTGGACTCTTGTTCAAAAAAAGGTTGTCAGGATAAGTTTAGCGTTGATAGACCAGTCTGTATTATTTTAGTGCTGAGGATAGAATTAATGCCAGCAGTGGTAGTAAAGTCAGGTATATTACGGACATTTAAACAACTCTTGGATAGGCACTTGGATGATAGTAAAATGAAGGGTATGTGGGTTAGTTTGACTTTAGAGTACGATAAAAGGTCTGCACAACACCAAAGGGCCTGTATTGTGCTGTATTGTTCTATGTCCAAATGGTCATGTGGAAAAAGTATGGCAAGGTTAGACCATAAGACTAGATCATATAGGAACAGAATTAAGCCATTTGCCCCATTGAATCTTCACTTATTCGATCATGGCTAATATGTTTCTCAATCCCATTCTTGAAATAACTACACGGAGGCTAGTATCTCATCACCAAGTCACTCTTTATTTACATGTGATAGTACATGACACTGACCCAGCTGGCTAAGAGCTGGCTCCTAGTGTGAACAGAACCTCTGATGCTCCTGTTTATGTTTGTCAACCAGGACTCCCTCTTTGGGGCTGTTTACCTGGTCCAATCAAGGAACTCATATTCTATGAAGTCCACCTGGCTAAACTCATTGTAATCACTGCAATTCCACTGCCTGCTCCCTATAATCTTTGATTTCCTTACCAATCAAGAACCTATTAATCTTGGACTTAAATAATGACTCGACCTCCACAGCTTTCTGCAACAATTAGTTCCACAGATTCTCCACCCCTGACTGAAGAAATTCCTCCTCATCTCAGTTCTAAAGGTCATCCTTTCACTCTGAGGCTATCCTCTCGGATCCTATTCTCTCCTACTATTTCTCCATATTCACTCTATCCAGGCCTCTCAATATTCACTAAGTTTCAAAGAGACACCCCCTCATCCTTTGAAACTACATCGAATACAGACTCAGAGTCTTCAACTGTGCCTCATATGATAAGCCCTTCATCACCGGAATCATTCTTGTGAACCTCCTCTGGACCATCCAAGACCAGCACATTCCTCCTTAGATATGGGGCCTAAAATGGCTGACAATATTCCAAATGTAGTCTGACCAGAACCATATTCAGTCTACACAGTGCATTCTTGCTCTTATATTCTAACACTCTTGAAAGAAATGCTAACATTGCATTTGCCTTCATACCTGCCAAATATTAACCTTAAGAAAATCCTGAACGTGGGCTCCTAAACCCTTTGTGCTTTAGATTTTTGAAGCATTTCCCCATTTAGAAAATAGTCTATGCTTCTATTCTTCCTACCTAAGTGCATAACCTCGCACCTTCCCACACTGTATTCCATCTGATACTTGTTTGCCCACTCTCCTAGTCTGTCCCTCTGCAGCCTCCCCACCTCAAAACTACCAATCCCTACAGCTATCTTTGTGTAACTAGGAATTTCATAAGGCAACATTGTACTTGTTCAACTTGCTGAAGCTCCTTGATGAGTTTGGTGAATGTGTTGCTCTTGATGTGGCACACAGGGACTTCTAAAAGGCATTTGATAGATTACCACCTATCTGTGAGCAAAATTATAGCTCAAAGTTTATGAGGGAACAGCAGGTTCATACTGGATGAAGGTTTCTAGTGAAGTTCTCCAAGGATCAATACTTAGACGTGCTTTTCCTGATATCCTTTTCCTTATCCAGGCGAATGGGGAATAATCCACCACACACTTGACCTATAGCTTGTACTGGATAGGCTTTTGAAAGTCAAGAGGTGAGGTATTCATTGCAGGATTCCTAGCAATTGCATTGTTTTCAGTACTAGTCTGCCCTAATACACCAAACTTCACCTTGATGTGAAGTTTCAAAGTTGTCAGACAATACAAAGTTAGAAGTACTGCAAGCTGTGATGATGGTGCAAAACCCACAAACATATTGAGGGAGTGGGTAGATTAGTGGCAAACACAGTTCAATGTAGAGATGTGTCAAGTGATTCTTGTTTTATTTTAAAAATGTTCTATTTAAGCAAATGTGCTGGCTGGCCCAACATTTATTGCTCTTTCCTAATTGCCCTTGAGAAGATGGTCAGGAGTGTGATGCTGGAAAAACACAACAGATCAGGCAGCATCTGAAGAGCAGGAGAATCGACGTTTCAGGCAAAAGCCCTTCATCAGGGCTTTTGCCCAAAACGTCGATTCTCCTGTCCCTCGGATGCTGCCTGACCTGTGCTTTTCCAGCACCACATTCTCGACTCTAATCTCCAGCATCCACAGTCCTCACTTTTGCCTTGAGAAGATGGTGTTGAGCTGCTTTTTGGAACCATTGTGGTCAATTTGGTGCAGGTAAAACATGAATGCTGCGAGGGACAGAGTTCTAGGATTTTACGTAGCACCACTGAAGGAACGGCAATATGTTTCCAAGGCAGGATGGTGAGTGGCTTAGAAGGAAACTTGCAAGTGGTGGTCTGCCCATTGTGTCTTCTGCCCTTGTCCTTCCAGATGACAGGAAGGAGCTGTCCAAGGAGACAATTTCAGCAGTGCATCTTGTATTCGGTGCACACTGCTGCTACTGATCATCAGTGTTGAAGGTATTGAATGTTTGTGGATGTGGTGGCAATTAAGGACTGCATTATCCTGGTTGGTGTCAAGCTTCTTGAGTGTTGTTGGAGCTGCACTCATCCGGGCAAATAGGGAGTAATCCATCACACACCTTACCTATGACTTGAAGTGGGTAGGCAGGATTCCTAACAAATTGCATTGTTTTCAGTACTTGTCTGCCCCAAGCCCCAAGAGGTTCTAGCAATATTCATACAGTTCCAAGGATGAGACGAGTAAACCTTAATTCTACTCCCTCTTGCGAAAGTACAACCTTTCTGTACTCAATTCTCCAACTCCAGTCTCAGCAGTGCAATCTTTTAAACTGCTGCACTCAAATCTTCTTGCAATAAACAGTAAGACTAGGAAGCACAAACTGATTAGTTAGAGCAATAAAGGAACTAAAAGCAGAACAACTAGAGTCATAGAGATGTACAGCTCGGAAACAGACCTTTTGGTCCAACCCGTCCATGCCGACCAGATATCCCAACCCAATCTAGTCCCATCTGCCAGCACCCGGCCCATATCCCTCCAAACCCTTCCTATTCATATACCCATCCAAATGCCTCTTAAATGTTGCAATTGTACCAGCCTCCACCACT